>NC_058131.1:115810933-115826134 GCF_016433145.1 Gracilinanus agilis | reverse complement strand
GGTGCGGGGGGGGGGGTTGAAGGGGAAAGGTGGAGCATGAATCATGTAACCATGTCAAAAATGAATATTAATAAATGTTAAAAAAAAAAAAAAGAAAGGCACTTAAGTCAGGTTATATAGAACTGCATGTCATCTACACATAAATAATTGAATTTGTTGCAAATAATGAAATCATCAAAAGAGATAGAAGAGAAAGAAGTGAAGAGGGCCCAGGTTAGTCATAGTGTGGAAGAAGAAATTATGAACAGTATAAAAAGGCAAGATGAGGACTGGAAAAGAGTGATCCAATTTCATAGTTAAAAAATCATTAGATAGAAAGCAGTTTCTATTGAGTGAGGCATCAGAAATTAAAGTTCAGGGGGTTAAAAAGTGAAAGATGAGAAAATAATGCTCCACTTTGTTATGAGGAAGATTATTTAGTTTACTTTCCACCTGCAGCTCGCTCTGCTGGGCTTCAACACCACAGAACAAGATGCCCCTCCCAAGAGAAGTTAATCACTTCATATCTCATAACCATACAGCTAACTCAGCCTTAGATACTCAATATCTGTCTCCCCCTGCAACCCCTTTCCCAGCTTACTTTTGTATGTTGTCTTCCTCTATTAAATTGTGAGCTCCACAAGGGTGGGGATTATCTTTCTTTTTCTTATTTCTATCCCCAGCACTTAGTACAGTGCACAAGTAGGTGCTTAATAAATGTTTATTGAAATAGAGTTAGTAAGTGTAAAAGTTAGGCTATAAAAAGGAAGGAAAAATAGGGCTATATTTTGAGGAGATGGCAAAGTGTTTTGTGCTAAGGATAGGG
Organism: Gracilinanus agilis; assembly: GCF_016433145.1. Lineage (NCBI taxonomy): Eukaryota > Metazoa > Chordata > Mammalia > Didelphimorphia > Didelphidae > Gracilinanus > Gracilinanus agilis. The sequence goes on along the minus strand of NC_058131.1, from coordinate 115,825,329 downwards.
AGAGCTGATTATTTATAAACAGTAGAAGAATTAATAATTAGAAGTAAATGAAGATAAGGGAAAAAGCATGAGTATGGGGAGAGACAATATTTGAAAGATCAACATCTAAGAGGAGAAAGAAAGGGTTGAGATCAAGTACTTGAGGATGAGGGACATTGACAACCTCTTGTCAACAGACCACCTCCTTGTCAGAGAAAACAACAGAGGGAAGTTTTGATCTGCAAAAAAAAGGAAAGAATAAGCTCAGAAAAATTATAGTCTCATGAGCTCATCCATTCCTTATGGATACCATTATGATTCTATCATAATAGAAGCAAAAAATCAAAGGCACTGTAATCAGAGATTTGCTTTTTTCAGTTGTCTCACTCTTTGTGACCCTGTTTTAGGTTTTCTTGGTAAAGATATTAGACCAATTTTCCATTTCCTCCTCCAGTAATCAGAGGATTTAGGTTCATAGTCTGTTTTCAGTGTTTACTATATATGAGATCTTAAGCAAATCACTTGAATTTTATGACTTAATATGAGATTCCTCATAGAATAAGGGGGATGGACTTTATGACCTCCAAAGTCCTTTCTAGTTTTAGATCTATAATCCTATGATTTCTCAAATTAACATTTCCTGACTTAATCTTTTCCCTGACATCTAATCCTACATCTCCAAATGTCCACTTGACATTTCCAGACTGATGACTCCTTGTCACTTTAAATGCAACACATCCAAATTTATCAACTTTCCTCCTAAACCTAATCATTATCCCAACTTCTAACTCATACAGGTTCAAAATCCCCAACCCTCTTTTACTACCAACACTCAATCATTTGCCAAATTCTATCAGTTCTTCCCTTATAGCACCTCTTATACCTGTCCCCTTATCTCCAACCAAACTCATACTACCTAATTCAGTTCTTCATCACCCTTTACCTAGATTACCTCAATAGTTACAAAAGATTTCTAACTGGTCTTCCAGTGACCAGCCTCTTTCTTCTCCAATTCTTCACATAGCTGTCAAAAGAATCTTCAAGATATTCTACTATAGCATTGCCTGCTTATAGGATTAACAAATTCTTCTGTACTGGCTGGAGCATTCATTCAGGCTTCCTTAATACCCTATCTTCTTCTCTACTTCTAACCTAACTGTACTATCATCCATTATGATAATTAAATGTACTATTTCTTATTTCCATGCATTCATGTGGGCTATCTTCCCTACATGGAAAGCACTATCTTATCATTTCCTCACCTGTTAATTTCTATAAGTCATAACTTAGAAGTCATTTACTTATTGAAGTTTTCCTTAATTATTGCCCTCCTCACTCCACCCAGAATACAGTATATTCCCTTTTTACTTGATTTACCTTGCACCAAATTGTCTAGATTTCTTTTTTGCCTTTATTCTACTCTACCTTGCATTATATTTATTTACTACATGTCATTTCCCCACAAGACTATAACCATTATGAGTGCAAAGAACCTCAGAAATAGTAGGGAAGTTCCTTGGGCATTGAAGGTTGGGAACAAAATAGCTAAAAAGTGGCTGTAAAGGAAGTATCAGGAGCTTTCCTTTGGATTACATCAATCGTCTCTGCTTTAAGTGTCTGGGGAATGAGTAGTTATGAGGGGAAATGATTTAGAAGAGTCACTAAGATTTTGTATAATAAATCTGTAGTGATTTCATGATTTTTTGTTCCTATTTTGTGATTTTTTTTTCTCAGCAGACAGGAATACTCAACATCAACAGATGTAGAGAAAGCAGATGGTAGGGTTGCCCAGGGATAAAGAATAGTAAGTCGGAAATGAAGGAAAATCAAAGAAGTGAAGCATTCTAGGTTTGTGAAATAAGAAAGTGACAGATGACAGGGTCAAGCCTCAAAGCACAGCATTACAGTTCATGTAGTCTTTGAAAGAACAAGTACAAAACTCAGTTGTATAGGATAAAATCTTTTCCTTAGGAAGGAAAGGAGGGAGGAAGGGAAGAAAATAATTAACCAAACCAGTTTGTCATATTTTAGATCACTAGGTTTTTCATATAGGATTGTTCTTACAAAGCTAATCATGAAGCAGTAAGAGATATTCTTTTTTAAATACCTTAAGGAAATATACAATGAGAATACCATGCTTTAATTATTTTGGATTCTTTAGAGAAGGAAATAGTCAATTTAATTCCTGTCCAATGAGTGAAGCATATAAATAAAATGAAGATAATCCCCAAATAAAAGGAAAGATGACAGTTATTTATGGCACTTTTATCTACTTCAGGCTCTGTACCCAGGGAAACAAATAGAGTTTATATTTTTTACAAAACTCCAAACTTGTTTCTACACCCTTGAGAATACTGAATAAAATGATGTACCTGCTTTTCTGATTACTGAGATGAAATAATTCCAATCCTTCCTCTAACTAATCATTTGACTTTGGGCAAATAATAATTTGATTGGACCTTACCTCCTTCATCTATAAAATGAATTAATTAACTGATCTCTGAGATTCCTCCAATTTCTAAATCTAGGATCCTCTAAAATTCATTAGGTTCTACTGATGATAGGGTTAATGAGAATTATTAGTGAGGATGGTACCCCCATACTAAAAGACTACATTTATTTGTCTCTAGTGCTAAATTAAATTTATAGTACAGGCACTGGTATAACTTCAAACATTCATTGTTATTGAAATAAAGTGTTATTCTGGGCAATAAGCTTCACTTTGAATCCCAGCAAAATTTTAAGATAAATTTTCAAATGGGTGGTGAGTGAAGATCTAGAAAAGGAATATGATCAAAAATTGCCTCAAGAAAAGTCTGCCTAAAGAGGTCTCTCTCACTTAAAAAATCACATTTGTGTGTGAATGAAGAAATAACTGCTTAGTTTTTTATTGCTTTTTGGAAATGACAATGCAGCTGAACTGTCCTCAGTATCCTAACTGTATATGGATATTACCAGCCAGTAGATGGTTGGTATGAGGGATTTAAAGAGTGACAAAAGCAAATCAAGGAACATTTCTAGAGTTTTTTGAGGAATATTTTGAGAAACAAAAATTGGCCTTGTAACACGTGGACTTTGCTGTGTAGAAGCCAATGGGAAGTGCATGATGAAAGGATGATGTTTCATTTTCCCCAGGGAAATTTCTGGAATTAGGGATTTGGACAAATGTACCAATATTTTGCTGAGGTACTTCATCAAAAAAAGTTTCCACTCTCACCTACCATTTGTGAACTATAATTCTTTGGAACTTCCAAAGAGGGACTCTACACAGATCAAGCCCCACATTTACTCTCCATCCTACTCCAGAAAAAATGGATAAGGCTAGAATACTGCAAACAGAAGACATGTACTGCCCTAGGGGAGTCTCTAGCCCTTCATTACCTAGCCCCCTCATACCTTTCCAGGGTTAATACTCTCTGATTCAGTGACATTGGCCTGGTCATTTAATGAGCAAAATACTCCACTTCTCTCAGCTCCAGACATTTTCTTTAGATGTCTCTGATGCTTAGAATGCTCCCCCTCTCTTCTGCTCCAGCTACTGACCTCTCCTAGCTTCTTTTCAGACCCAATTTAAAATGCCTTTTTTTTTTTCAAACCCTTATCTTCCATCTTAAAATTGATACTGTGTTTTGGTTCCAAGGCAGAAGAGTGGTAAAAGCAAGGGAATATGGGTTAAGTGACTTTCCTGGGGTCATATAGCTTTCATATCTGAGGCCATATTGAACCCAGAGCTTCCTGTCTCTAGGCCTGGTGCTAAAACCACTGAGCACCTAAATGTTTTCTTTTACTGAAAGATTTCCTGTCCTCTCAATTCTAGTGCCATCCCTCTTTTAATTCCTTCCAATTCATCCTGTATATAGATTATATATGTGTGTGTGTGTATATATATATATACACACATACACACACACACACACATATATATATATATATATACACACATACACACATACACACACACACACACACACACACACACACATATATATATATATATATATATATTTGTTTGCATGCTGTATTCCCCATTAGAGTATATTCTTGAGGGAAGACTGTCTTTTGCCTCTTGAATTACTAGTACTTAACAAATGTTTCTTGAATAATTTGTTATTTTATACCTGTTCCTAGGCATCTGTGGGTGATATTGAACTGTCTTTGGTGGCAGCTTGGCTGCCAAATAACAGCAGGAGGAATTTCCTGAATAGAAATAGACAGCCCCTGGCAGGAAGAAGAATCCAAATCCTAAAACAGGGTAGTCAAAATTGGTAGAGTGGCCAGGTTTTGATTCCAAATTCAGTGGTTTTTTCCAAATTAGAACTTAGAGCAACAAAACAGGTTATTGCCCTCTCTATATGGTACTCTTAAAGTGAAGGGACCTCATTTATGTTTTTAATTCTGCTATTATATTAATCTATTCCAAGATGATTTGAAGTCAAACCATAGAACTGTATTATCTACTTGTTTCCCTAGATCAAATATTTTAGTCTGTTCTTCTTCAGGTCATATGTAATATAGGAATGTTTTCCAGATTAGCTGAATGTTTTTTTTCTTTTATTTCCCTCCAACTGTTAATGTATTCCACATTTCTCTCTTTTCCTCCCCAATTATCAACCCCTTTCTCTGGTATCCCTTTGGGTAACATCCTGAGCTATAAGCTCCTTACTATGAAATAGTATGGCAAAAACTTTACAGTATAAAAGTATTATATACATAATGTATTTAGAGATATGACAGATATTCTTTTACTTATTTAAGAACATATTGTATCCTCCTAATAAAATATAATTCTCATTCTTATTTTTAGAAAGGCAGGAACATTCATTTTTGGTTTTGCATTTTATCTTTCTTTAAATGGGTGCTTTTTGATTTTATATTGTATCCATTTCCAAGTATAATATATACATATATATATATCTTTCCCCAACTTCCCTAAAACAATGAGTCTTCCCTTGCAAAAAAAATTTTAGAGAAAAATTCAGAAAAACTAACCAACACATAAACTGCTTCTGACATTATGTTAAAACATTAAAAAATTCAGTCTCCAATTTCTATAATTAAAGGACAAAGGTAAAGTTTTTCAAACTTTCTATAGAGTCAAGCCTTTTGGTCATTATAATTAAAAGCATTCAGTTTCTGAGCTTTAGCCCTTTCCATTAACATTATTTTAATTATATTGTATATTGTTTTACTAGTTCTGCTTTACTTCACTATGAAACCAATCATAAGTCTTCCACTGTTTCTCTTAAATCTTCATATTTGAGATGTACTATTATTGGAAAATTCCATTACACTAATGCACCGTAATTTGTTCAACCATTCTACAATCAATAGACAACTAAAGCATTTCAAAATTTTTGTTACCACAAAAATATTTTGTTATCTAGGGACTTTTCTACCCCTTACCTCACTGGAGTTATAAGCCTACCAATGGGATTTCCAGATAAAAGGGACATTTCAATCACCTTTATTCATATGATTGAAAAATGCTATCTGGAAAGGTTAGACAGATTCATATGTCCACCAAATATTCATTAGTGGCTCTTTATAAAAACAGAATTGAATTCTTTTCAAATAAAAATTTATTTCTTCTCCCTTCCTGCTTTGGAAGGAAGGAAGGAAGGAAGGAAGGAAGGAAGGAAGGAAGGAAGGAAGGAAGGAAGGAAGGAAGGAAGGAAATCAATTCAATATACATTTATTAAACACCTACTATGAGCCAGGTACTGTGCTACTCATTGAAAATACAAAAAGAGGCAAAAGACAATCCCTGCCTTCAAAAAGCTTATAATCGAATGAGAGATAATATGCAAATACCCCAAAAAAAACTATATAAAAGATAAATAGAAAATAATTAGCAGAAGGAAGGCAATGGAAGTGAGAGGAGTTACAGAAAGCTTCCTTTAGAAGAACCTTTGTAACAAATATAAATTCTCAAATAAAAAAAATTCCCCACATTGATCTTATCAAAAAATAACATGTCTTACTCAGCAGTCTGAATACCTCACCTTGTTGCAAAGAGGTAAATAGTACAGTTTGCTGATGATCCTCTGAAGTCAGTTGTAATATTGCATTCATCAGATTGGCAAATTGCAAAGAGGACAGCTGTATTAGCAAAGATGAGTGTCTGACCTCCTTAAGTCTTTTGAATTTTTTTTCTTTCTTTCTTTTCTTTTCTTTTTTTTTAAAAACCCTTACCTGTCATCTTAGAATCAATAATGTGTACTGGTTCTAAGGCAAAAGAGCAGTATAAGCTAGGCAATGGGGGTCAAGTGACTTGTCAAGGGTCACACAGCTAGTAAGCATCTAAGGTCAAATTTGAACCCAAGGACCTCCCATCTCTGGGCCTGGCTCTCAATCCACTGAGCCACCCAGCTGCCCCCTGAAGTTTTCTTTACAATTTTTCCTGTTAGCATATAAATTGCTGTTCTGGTTCTATTTATTTCATTCTAAATCAGCTCATAAAAATCTCCACAGGTCTCTCTGAAAACCTACCTCCTCTTTCATCAGTTCCTACAGCTCAATAATGTCAATATTAATATTCCACAATATGTTCTGCCAAGTATTTTGTACAACCTATATATGTATTTTAAATGGAATTTCTCTATCACTCCCTGCTGTATTTTCTTGCCCATAGTAAGAAACGCTGGAAGTTTCTTGTAGATTTATTTTATAGCCTATCTGCTGCTAAGTCCTGTCAATTCTACCATTACAACTCATATATGCACCCTTCTCTCTTCTGACAATATGACTGCTCAAAGGAGCAGTCCCTCTCCTAACATCTAGATTACTGCAATAGACTCACTGGTTAGTCTCCCTGCCTCAAATTTCTCTTTGCTTCATTCGCTCCTCTACCAAGCTATCAAAATTGATATCAAAGTTATTAAAGTTTCTTAAAGTGCAGGTCTGACCATGTCATCATCCTCCAATTCAATAAACTCCATTGGCTCCTGATTATGTTGGATCAAATACATGGCTTTCAAAGCCCTTTGTCACATGGCTCTTTCCTACCCTTCCAGTATTCTTACACCTACTTCATAATCTAATAAACCAGATCTTCCTGTTGTTACTTGTATAAGACATTCTATCTCTCATCTCTGAGGATTCCCACTTGCCTGGAATTCTTTCCCTCCTCATCTCCATGTCCTGGATTTCCTTGGCTTCCTTCAAATATTAGCTAAAATCTAACCTTCTTCAAGAAACCTTTCCCAGTCTCCATCAATATTAGTGTCTTCCCCCTTTAAGATTTTCTCCAATTTTTCATTTCTATATGTGTATACTTATTTTATACAGTTTTTCACATGTTGCCTTACACATTAAATTGTAAAGGCAGCAAATTTTTTGCATCTCTTATATCCCCAGCAATTAGTATAGTACCTGGCACATAGAAGGCACTTATGGATACTGGTTGAACTGATTTACTATTCCAATTAATTTTTAGTTGATTATAATATAATCTATATAAATTGTTAATTTTATTTCTTCTTTGCCTGTACTTTCTCAATTTCTTTCTCTTATTGATTGCTATCAGTCAGAGAGACATAAGTATAGAGAGCACCATATCAAATTTTTTGTAGTTTGGTCATTTCAGTCATGTCTGTCTCTTCATGACCACATTTGGGGTTTTCTTGACAAAGTCAAGGAAAGAAGGCAATTATATTATAGCCTCCAATTTTTATTTTTATTTAAAATAGATTTTTATCTTTTTATATGTCTAGAATTTCCTCCATGTTTCTCCTTCTTACTTCTTCCAGATGGTCATCTTTTACACTAAATAAATTTTTTAAATGCAGCAAAGCCAGTCAACACAATGAAAAAAACTGACACTACATGCAATATTCCACAGTTAAGAAAAACAATGGGAAAGATATCTTCTCATACCTTTTCTTTAGAGCCAGGCTTATTCTTTGTAATTCTAATAAAATTTATCTTTGATTATTTTGTTTGCCATTTTCTTCTCCAGCATATACTACATTTAAGAACTGAGGAAAATGGGATTAAGAGACTTGCTCAAGGTCATAAAGTATCTGAGGTCAGATTTGAACTCAGGAAGACTCATCTTCCTGACTCCAAGGTCCAGTCCTCTCTCTTACCACACCACCTAATTACCCAATATATCAAATGGTAGTGGTGATACTAAATAGCTCTGCTTTATCCCTAATTTCATTGGAAAGACCTCCAACTTATGGCCACAAGATATAACACAATCTTTTGGTTTTAGACATACACTACTTGTCATATTTTTAAAAGGTTTCTTAAATAAGTCTAAACTAGTCATAGTATGTGATCTTTTTGTAGCCCCTTTGCTAATTTTATATATGTGTATATACATTTTGTAAATTTTTTTTGCTGATAATTACTAGGAGTATTGGTCAATAGTTTTTTCACTATATTTTGAGACCTGTTAACTTGGTATCTGATTAAGGTACCACTGCCATATTTATATAAGGAATTTGGTGGGATCTTTTTTCATATTTTAAAGGCATTTTATATAATATCAGAATTAATTTTTCCTTACTTGATAGAATTTGTGAGATCATCTGGTCTCAGGTGTGATTTTTTTCCCCCTTTCTCCCCCAACCCCAAAATTTTTTCTTACTTCCTTTTTCTGCTTTTGGGTAATTTCAGCTCCATATGTCTTGTCCTATTGATCTAGTCATTTTATATTTGTGTAAATATTCTAGTATAGAAAGATGGAAGAAGGGAATAATGGGGTTTACTGTTTCTCATATTTGAGGGGCGTGAGAGAAGAATACATGGAAAAAGGCATGGAAGAGTGGATCTCAAATTAAACTTTATTTTTATATGAAATAAACAAAGGAGAGTTGAATACACATGCAAAACAGTCTGACACTTCTACATCAAGATAAACATTAAACTAAGAATAGAATCAAGTGGAGAAAAGGATGGTGAGGAGGGTAAGAGGACTAAAAAGATAATAATGGGAAAAGAATACTGGCAAGCAAAATAAGAGGAAGAAAAGAGCTAGAATTTAAGAAAACACTCAATTAGGGAATGGCTAAACAAAATGTGGCAGATAAATGGGTGTAATAGAATATTACTGAACAGTAAGAAATAACAAGAGAGATTTCAGAGACGCCTAGGGGTCTATGAACTCATGCAAAATTAAGTAAGCATAAACAGGAGACAAATTGACATTAGAACCACACCATGTTAAAGACAAACAATACTGAAAAACTTATGGCTAATGAATGAAATGACCAACCATATCCCCAAAGGAACCATAATAAAATATATCCTATTTCCTAATAGGGAGGTGATCAGCAAGGTGCAGAAAAAATAATTCATTTTTGAACAAGTTCACTGTGTGGATTTGTTTTCCTTGAATGTGCTTAGAAATCATAAGGATTTTCCCTCCATATAGATTATTATTTAGAATGAAGAACTGGGGAGAGGAGATATATATATATATATATTCATATATATGCACACATACATATAGTGATATATATAATATATGCATTTTAATATGTATATTAAAGATGACCACTTTTTACATTTGAAAAAATGTAAAGAGAATAATTTCAGAAGAAATCACAGATAAGCAGTGGTAAAATAATATTGCAGCATTTATTATATACTATTATTTTTAAAGTGCAAGTGTGGAATTGGGGTAAATCAAGGATGACTAAGCATTCATACTGGAAGGGATGGAAGCCAGCCAACCCAATGGAACTCTGAGAGACTTCCATTTGGGAGGGGCCAACAGCAAGAGGAGTTTTTCAACTGTCACTTCACTTCTCTCCTGATGGGGTGAGGAGCTGGGGGTTGCTTCTTTGATTGGGCTTGTGAGGTAAATCCTGAGTGAATTGGGTTCCTCCGTATTTTTATGTGTGACTATTGGGGGACCACTAATATCAACAAAGACAGCCTATAGATTTTGAGATCCACAATGTAAAGCCTGGAGACAGGGCGTACTTAAAAATTTTTAATAGGCAGTCACCACTAGATGTAAAATGGATGGGTCCACATCAGGTCCCATTAACTTCCCCATCCGTGATAAAGGTCCATGACAGGGATTTCTGGAATCACGCAAGCCATGTAAAGAAAGAAAAACATTTTCATGAACACCCCAATACCTTTCTTGACAGGGCCCCTCTCTTGGGGCAAACCCATTCCAGGGCGGCCCTGCCTTTCACAGAGAAAAGAGAACTCTCCCAGGGGCTCCCGCCAGCTTCTCAGGGATTTGTCACTTTACAGCACTTACTGGGAATTCCTTGTTCAATTCCACACTTACAAAAGCAAGCACTATAAAATAGAAATTCTTGATTTCATATACAATCCTCTTTTGTGTTCTGTTTTTATGAAAATATTCTTTTTTTGGTGTTCAAATTCAGGAAAAAAATACAATTTTATAAGTAGTTATAAATCTTAAAACATTTGATAGAATTCATTACATTACATTTAGATCAGGATTTGTTTTGTTTGTTTCTTTTGGCAATCATTTTAGTAATGATTCAATAATTTCATTCTGTAATATTAGGCTGATTTCGATCTCATTTTCTATTCTGAGGTTTTATATTTTTGTAAGCAATCATTTTGCTGTTCTAAAACTGTAGAGAAAATTATTATTGTTTTTTTCTCTACTGAAATTTCACTTTTCCTATTTTGGTATTTTATTTTTCTTTTCTTTTTCAGTGAAATTAGGTAAAGGTTTATCAGTTGTTAGTCTTTTCAAAGAACTAGAATTTTGGTTATGTTCTTATTTCTATAATCTTTGTTTTCCATTTCATTTATTGTTCCTCATCTTTCAATATTTCTTATTTTTTACAAGTAAGGGTTTATTGTTGATTCTTTATTTTTTAAATTACATGATCAGTCTATATTAATTCTTTTTATTTTGTTAATGTGTGTTTTCAAAAATGATAATAGCAGCTAATAATAATAATAATAACTAACATTTACATAGCACTTAAAAACTTTTCCTCTGAATACTGCTGCTTTGGCTACATCCCTAAAATATTATATGTTGTTGTCATGGTATCCTCATTCTCTCTTTTACAGTTACTCATTGTTTCTATGATTTGGCCTTATCATTCACAATCACTGTTAAGTCTCTACTTAAGTATGTATCATTGTGTTCTTTGTATTAATTATCATTTTAACTGTATTGTAGTCTGTAGAAGATGTGTCTAATATTTCTGTTTCTTATACTAATTTTTAAAATATTTACTTTGTTATATTTTGTTTGGAGAGTATTATATTCATAATCTGGGAAGTGATGGATGCCACCTTGAATGACAGGGAAGGCAGTTGGAAGACACAGAATGTTCCCAGGTGCCATGAGCCCCATGGTATAAATACCCCTGACAACCACTTTGAAGAGGTCTCTGGGAAGGAGTCTCTGGAGTGGGAAATCTCTGAGTGGGTGGTGAAGGGAGGCAGGGAGGTCTATGAAGAAGAGATAGGAATAGATCTGAATATTTCCTGAAAGACTGTAAGAGCTAGTGCATCACCAAACACTGGTAGTGAGAAAGCTGAGAGAATAAGATCACCGACACAGCTGCACCAATAGCATTCCCTATTCTCTGGCTTGGCTGTGGCCAAGCTGGGCCAGAGGTAGTGGAGAGAGTAAATCTCTAGCTTCCACATGATTAATAGCCTCCAGTCCTGACTGTCAACTAGTTTATAGATAATAGATTGATAGGGTCTCCAATCCCCAATCTTTGTCCTGTTTATCCTTTCCCTGATTATAGATAAAGAAAGTTCAACAAGTACCTTCCTGAGTGGTCCTTATATCATGACCCTTGGCAAGAGAGTCAAATGCAGTCAGATACCAAACATCATCCAAGGCAAATCAACAGCCCAATAATAATCTATCCAACCCCAGGTTGGACCTGGAAAGGTTACCCATCTCTCTAACCTCTCGAGGGTCCTTCTTGGGCAACTGTTAGAGATACATCAACATCACTGTACATCTCTATCTCCCTAGGACCCCTTTTTGTTTTTAACAAGAGGTAGCACTAATAGTTGCATAATGTATATAGAAAGCTGGCCTCAGAGTCAAGTCAACTTGGGTTCAATTCCCACCTATAATTCTGAAGAGGTCTCTTAACTCTGAAAAGAACACTTAACTCAGTGCTTTAGGCCAGAAGTATCCAACAGCCAACAAATTCTTGAGTGCTCTGAAACCAGATTAAAATGCAATTGAGAAATATTTAACAAAGTAAATAAAAATATAAAAGACTATAGATATTGTTACTATGTGGTTTTCTAAGTCGACATGTAGCCTGCCAGGATCCCTTGAGTTTAGTGGTCCTATTTGACAACTTAAACCATTAAGTTATAAAGGAGAAATCTTAAACTGGAGGACAGACATATTTCCTCTACGGAGAGTTCCATACCAGTGAAATCTGTATCAGTGTGGACTGAAATTTGCAAGGGGGAGCAGGCAGCTGGAGTGGGACTGGAATTCTGAGCAACCCCAAGAGAAGGCTGGAGGTTCAGAATCTCTGGAGGAGGGGCCACAGAAGAGGGTTTTCAACTGTTATTCTACTCACTCCAGACCTGACTGGGACCCAGGGGGGGTTGGTTTTGGTTGGGAGGTTGGATTTGGGTGGACTGCCTAAGTGAATTTGGCACTTCTGTATCTCACTAATTGAGATTATCTGGAGTCACAACTTCAACATCAATTTCTACAAACTCTATCTTATCCTGAGATTATCTGGGGTCACAACTTCAACATCAATTTCTACAAACTGTATCTTATCCTCCAAGAAGACTTTTGACTCTGCTGTTCTTCAATTTGACTCAAGAGCTTGGACTCCCAGGGGGGAGCAGGCTCAGGAAATCTTCCCAGATCCTGCTAATCCATTCATCCCTGCTACATCCCTCTCTTATAATAGTTTAGAGATTAATGATTAGGAATTGTAGTGGGAGAGGGTCAGTTACTGAGACCAAGCCTCAGAAGAAGTCCAGTGCTGCTCTTTCGGGAAGAAGAAGACTATAGTTGATAGTGAAGCTGCTGTATACCAAGTAAATCAATATTCAACAACAACAAAAAAAGCTTCCATTTAAAACCTCACAGCTCAAGTATCAATTTCTTCAGGAGGCCTTATCCTAACTCTCCTCAGTGTTACTACCTAAATTACTGTGCATGTGTATTGTAGAGATTTTATTTATCTCTGAATGTTATCCTCTTGGTACAATTTGAGTTCCCCAAGGGCAAGGATTGGCTCACTTTTCTATTTGAATTCTCAATGCCTAACACACTGTAATTGATTAAGTCTGTCTTTCTATAAGGCAGCTAGGTAGCTCAGGGGAAAGGAAGGCAGGCTTAGAGACAAAAAGACTTGGGTTCAAATTAGGTCTCAAACACTTCCTGAGTGACCCTAGGCAAGTCACTTAACCCCAATTGCCTAGTCTTTACCACTCTTCTGCCTAGGAATCAATAATTGGTAACAATTAAAAGATAGAGATTTGTTGTTGTTGTGGGTTTTTTTTTTTAAAGAATCTGTTGTTCGGTTCTGGGTTAAGATGGCGGCAGAGTAAGAAGCAGCTCTTAACCTCTCCTGACCGAAACACACAGAACTCCTCAAGGGGACATAAAAACAAGTCCAGACGAATGGAGGAACCCCACAACAGGGCACAGCGTGGAAGGTACGTGGAATCGAGACATTTCCAGGCTCTAAAGGGGTGAAACAGCCCTCATTAAATCACGGGCTGAGCAACCACCCCACCCCCACCCCCTCCACACACAACATATATAGTGCCGAAGCCAGCTAAAAAGAAATAGAGCAAGTTTCGGGCACCCATCAAGTCATTGGCAGCTCCGGGGCCTGTTCCTGAGAGCAGCAAGATTTAGGACCCCAGTAAGCCAAAGAACGCACGCAAAATCTGAGCGCGGGAGCAGAGAGTGGACGCAGGGCGCAGAGCGCCAGCTCAGGGCTCAGGCACGGGCAGAGGCTTCGGTGGAGTCAGACACAGCCAGGAACTAAAGCTCTGAAAACCTGAGTGGGGAACCAGTGCAGACGGGTATACGACTGTGGAAGCAGCACCCTGAGACTTGTAAAGGAACCTCCTGCAGAGGATCAAGCAAGCAAGGGGGTCCACCAGGGGGCTTGACCTTGGAAAAAACCAGAACTCAGTCCTCAGGAGCCAATAGACCGCGGACAGACACTGAGCCCGTGGATAAACCTGAGAAGCTGCTGTGCTAATGATGGCTACCCAGTCTCAGGATGCTCAGAAGAGAAAGAATAACAACAAGAAAAAGAAGCCTTTAACACTCGACAACTTTTACACAGAGAAAATCCAGATAACCGAGCAAACAGAGGAGGAGAACAAACAAGCATCCGAACCCTCCTCAAATAAGGAAAACTCCTCACAAGCTATGGAAGAGTTCAAAACTGAGATTTTGAGGAAAATGGAAGAGATCTGGCAAGAAAATAACTGTTTAAAAGGTA
>NC_058131.1:115725073-115805933 GCF_016433145.1 Gracilinanus agilis | reverse complement strand
CCTTCAATTGGGGAATGGCTGAACAAACTGTGGTATATGCGGGTGATGGAATACTATTGTGCTAAAAGGAATAACAAACTGGAGAAGTTCCAGGCGAACTGGAGAGACCTCCAGGAACTGATGCAGAGCGAAAGGAGCAGAGCCAGAAGAACATTGTACACAGAGACTGATATACTGTGGTAAAAGAGAATGTAATGGACTTCTGTACCAGCAACAACCCAGGACAGCTCTGAGGCATTTATGGTAAAGAAAACTACCCACATTCAGAGGAAGGACTGCAGGAGAGGAAACACATAAGAAAAACAACTGCTTGAACATATGGGTCGGGGTGGACATGATTGGGGATGTGGACTCGAAATTACCACACCAATGCAACTACCAACAATTTGGAAATTGGTCTTGATCAAGGACACATGACAAAACCAGTGGAAATGTGCGTCGGTCATGGGTGGGGGGAGTGCAGGGGGTGAAGGGGAAAGTAGGAGCATGAATCAGGTAACCATGTTAAAAATGATTATTAATAAATGTTTAAAAAAAAAAGAATCTGTTGTTCTACTACTACAACTTTTACTAAATGAAAAAGGGCTAAACATTTTCATCAATTTCCAAGTATCATCACTGATTTTTAAAAAGCAAAAAACTACAGATTAAATTCAAAGTATGTATGACTTTATTAGTATATAGGCAAAAAAGACTCACTATAATCAGTACAGGGGAAGGGGACTTTATAAGAGTAATTACCAAATGTATCAAATTGGCACCACAGATGTGAAAAGAAAGGCCACAGTCTATATTCAAAAGATTAACTATTGGAAAGTAAAAGTACTGACACTCCAAGCTCTTCTCTATCCACATCTGGGAAGTAGAAGCTAGTCTTTGTCATTTCTCTTGAGTCACTTATGTACAAATACTTTGAGGACTTCTTGACAAAGTCAAGGAAAGAAGGCAATTATATTGTAGCCTCCAATTTTGATTTTTAATTTTATCTTTTTACATATCTATAATTTCTCCCATACTTCTCCTTCTTCCTCCTTCTAGATGGTCATCTTTTATGCTAAATAATTTTTTTAAATGCAGCAAAACCAGTCAACACAATGAAAAAAACCTGACACTATATGTAATATTCCACAGTCAAGAAAAGCAATGGAAAAGATGGCTTCTCATATCTTTTCTTCAGAACCAGGCTTATTCTTCTTTATAATTCTAATAAAATTTATCTTTGATTATTTTATAATTCTTGATTTTTCCCATTTATATTACAGTGGTCTTTGAGTATACTATTTTCCTGGCTCTGTTTACTTCACTTTGAATCAGTTCATTTAATCCTTTCTGTGCTTCTCTATCTGCCTCTTATTAGTTGACTCTTATAGTAAAGTAATATTACATTATGTTCAAGTATCACAATTTATTTGAACATTCCTCCAATTGATGTCCATTCACTTTGTTTCTAGTTCTGTGATGCCACAAGAAGTATTGATATGAATATTTTGATACATATCGAGCCTTTCTTTTTGTGAATGACTTCCATGGGATATATGCCAAGCAGTGGAACCTCTGGGTCACAGGGAATGGACATTTTAGCCAAGTTATCTGCCTAATTCCAATCTTTTCCAGAATAGTTTAATCAATTTATGTTTCCATCAACAATGCATTTAGAGAAAGTTTCTTTTGATAACCCTTTCAAAACTAACTACATAGTATTCTCATCTTTTGTTATTTTTGCCAATTTGCTAAGTGAGAGATGAAACCCTAGGGCTGTTATGATTCGCATTTCTCATATTCTCTAGCAGTGATGGGCAAGCTACAGCACACAGGCCAGATGCAGCCCCCTGAAATGTTCTATCTAGCTTCGAGACATCATTTCTAATCTGACGAATACAATGAATAGGATACAATACAATGAAACTTCGAAAGAGTTGCCTTAGAAACAGACTGACAGGTAAGCATTTCCTTTCTTTTGGCCCTCTCTTTAAAAAGTTTGCCCATCACTGACCTAGAGCATTCTTTCATAAGGTTGTTAGGAATTTTCAATTCTTTCAAGAAGTGTTCATTATATCCTTTGATTACTTCTCCAGTGGGAATAGGTTTTGGTCACATATTCCTCTCTTATGTATATATCTTGTAAATAAACTTTCAACAGACATGTATCTGATTAAAAGGTTTTTTCCTCAGTCCATTCATTCCCCCTTCTCATACCAGATATGTTCATTTTTTTGTGCAAAACCTTTTCACTTTCACATAGTCAAAATTATAAATTTTATCATGATTCTCAATTTTTAAACATCTTCACTGGAGATGAAATAGATTTCTGTGCACAGAGGTGGTAAGAAGAGGAAAAGGATTTACCCATTTTTTTAAGTAATAGGCTCAAGTAATGACTTCAGTAGTCAATCACTCTGACTACCTGGATAGGACCTCCTTGAGAATATAAAAGAGAGATCGAACCAAAGGACCCATGCTGGAAATATTATGATGAAAGGGCACATATGATTAGAATGAAGGAAAGTTACTCTAACCTCCCCTTACAGTCAGGCCTCACATAAAGTGGAAGGAGGAAAAGGCCTATTAGAATATTCTCCTTTTCAATATCCTCTCCCTCACTCCCATACACAAAGGATTTGTGATCATTCAAACGACCACCTGTTAAGACTACAATTAAGGTCCAACCTTCAACTCCATTCCCCACCACATTCTGGCCTAAGTGGAGGGTCCTAGACAATTGCTCCCACTATCCAACTGTACTGAATTGCTTTGAAAGCTACCAGATGATTGGCATGGACATTTCTCTCCTGCCAGTCTCCCTCTACCACACTTTAAGGAAAGACTAAGGATTTTCTTCTTCCCTCTTGCTCCAAGAATAAAAATTCCTTATTATAGTCTTTCTACAGTCTGATTCACTACACAAGAAAAAAAAAAGACATTTCCTGTCTTGCTACAGGAAAAAAAAATTGTGAGAGAGCAAGGTAGAGAGATACAAAGGAATACAGGGAAATAATATAAATATACATAAAAGACAAGTTCAGAGAAAATGTAATATCACAAAAATAAAGCAAACCAAAAAGAATTTAATTTAAAACAGTTTTTAAAAATTAAGCTAAATTGTTGGAAGCCCCCAAAATTATACACAAACACTGCCACTTTTTCTAGATTAGTTTTAAAACAAAGGATGTTGACATGCTGAAATGGTTTCAACTGATGACACTTTCAATAAAGTTTCTGACTGAAATGCACATGTAAACTAAATTTTCTGCAATCCATTTTTAGATCACTTTTAAAAGGATCAGCAAATAAATTTAATTTTATTTTTAATGAAGTATTTTTATGGAAAGAATTTCAGTTGTCTATCTTTCTCTACTAAATGTGTCTATACTCAATTACATAATGCAAAGTTTCAACTTTATTCCATGATGAATATCTTAACTTTAACTTATTTATAATTAAGGATTTTTTTAAATCCCCAATGCTCTTTATATTTGTTTTTGGTCAAAGAATTATCCAAGGGGAAATGACCAATTGATTGGTCTTCCAAGGATACTGGTGGTGGTAGTGAGGGGTTAGGGTTGGCTATACAGACAAACTCAAAGTCAAAAATCTATTTCGCTACTAGATTTTAAAGTTATTTATATAAAGACAAAAATATACATGAGAAAGTAAAATTAAAAGTAGCAAATTGAACGATCTTAAAACAAATACTTTTCTATTAAAAGCCAAGTTCTTATGTTTGGAGTATCATTAGAACCCTACTGCAAAACAATTACCAAGGCTCCATTTTGATATTTGATGTATGAAAAAAGAAAGGCTTCATGCAGACTCAGGAGCCTCTTGTGCACTGGTAATAACATTTCACTGCTGATTTCCTAAGAATAAATATATGCTAAAAAATTCTCAAACATTACTGGTTTTAAAAACATTTAATATACTATTTTTTTAAACCCTTGTACTTCGGTGTATTGTCTCATAGGTGGAAGATTGGTAAGGGTGGGCAATGGGGGTCAAGTGACTTGCCCAGGGTCACACAGCTGGGAAGTGGCTGAGGCCGGGTTTGAACCTAGGACCTCCTGTCTCTAGGCCTGGCTCTCACTCCACTGAGCTACCCAGCTGTCCCCCATTTAATATACTATTAGAGGTCTGTTTACTGAAATAATGGACTTGCCTATTGGTTTCTTATATCCAATTGACAAAGAACAGCAACCATTGAAAGCAACTCTGGTTGGTCATCTCACACTTTTATCTAAAAGACACTTAAAAGTAACTAGCCGAAAGGAAGAAGAATATGGTACTGGCAATTTAGAAGACAAATTGCACTTGCCATTGTACACCATTCAATACAATTTATGTCATCAAATTCATCCCAGTATAAACATTTCCATTGTAAAAAGGAATTCTTTAATTTCTTTAATTTAATGGGGACCTGGAGGTGCTCTTACGATAAAATGTGCAGGGATTAACCAGCCCACAGTGACAGGAAGTAGGAACTGGGGAGCCCCCTACTGAGTCAGCATCAGTTGCAGGCTTGTCAGTTACTGACAGTTGGTCAGTCAGCTGCTGACAGTGAGGGCTGGCTGGGCATGAGTTGGTCGTTAGGGGTTCGTTGCTGGTAGTGTGGGTTGGCATTAGTTGCTGGTATAGAAAGGCGGCCTGAGCTTACTGAGAGGGCTTTTGGCTTTAGCTTTAAAGGGCTTTTTGCCTCTGGGACCTCTAGAGAGCAGGAGGTCTGTCTCATAGGCAAAGATCTGCTGTCAGTTGGCTCCTGACAGTTGGACTGCTATAGAAAATTGATTGAAGGAGTGAGTGAGTGGTGGCTATCCATTATTTTAGGGCAGTGATGGGCAAACTTTTTAAAGAGGGGGGCAAGGAAAGGAAATGCTCATCTGTCAGTCTGTTTCTAAGGCAACTCTTCCGAAGTTTCATTGTATTGTAGCCTATTCACTGTATTCGTCAGATTAGGAATAACGTTGTGCTGCCAGATAGAACATTTTAGGGGGCTGCATCTGGCCCGCGGATTGTAGTTTGCCCATCACTGTTTTAGGGAGTTAGGGAGTTAGTTAGTGAATCATTTATAGTGTAGATTAGATAGGCCTGGTATTTGCAAAACAAGAAGAAGCTGTCCTCAGAAGACAGTTAAAGATAGTTATTAGGAATTTTAGGCAGTATTAGAAATTTTAGGTATATTTGTAGGGTATAAGATTAGTAATCTCTCTTTCCTCTTTTCTATCTTTCCCTCCACTATGTTCTTTTACTATCTCTATTTTAATTAAACTAAGTTGTTAATTGTTAAAAGCTGCTAGAAGTTTTCTTTTCTCTGGCTTAAAGGGATAATATTAATTTACAACTCTACTATATTCTCATTAAAACTTAAATTATTAAAAGCTGCTCTTTTAATTTGTCAAACCCCCCTATTTTAACCCTTATACCATTTATAACATTCTTTGAGATTATGAAACTAAAATGTAAAGAAGCTATTCTACTATTATGTTTAATTCCCAGAATTTCAATTTCAATCTTATGGGACACATAATGGAAATAAAGAACAAAACTGATTCTTTTCTACATTTATATTCATTTTAAGGTTAAATGTTGAATCTATTATTGTGCTACTTTGTTCCACATCTTACAGCCACACAATCTCTCAAATAAAATGTAGAATTTGATCTAAGCTCTGACTCAATTTTAAAAACTGTCTAAAAACAAAAAACATTTTTAAAGCGACCTACCAGTTTTACAAATACAATATGTACATAATATATGTATTTCTATATATACACACATATAATAAACTCCTACATCTTGCTATTTCCTAAAAATAATGACAAGTGAAAGAAAAAGTGCTTTCCAAAGAGCATAAAATTAGGGAATAAGACTGAAACATAAATTGTATGAGATGAAATGCATGAGAGGAGTCAAATTGAAATAAGAGATTCAAACTTCTAATTGGGAGGATCAAGAAGTATTTTATGGAGTGACAGCTAAGAAAAATATCAAGAAGTAGACGTTAGAGGGGAGCCTGTGCCAAATGTGGAGAGGGGCTTGTAAATGGTAAGAGGCAGGAGGATCCCTAACATCTCTTCTCTCTCACACTTTCCTTTGGAACCTCCCATAATTGAGTTAGCTCTGGCAATTCAAGCATTAACCTCATCATCTATGTTTATATCACTAGAAGGTATATTGCCAATATAAGTGAACTTTACTGCAACATTCAAAATTTCTTCATTTGTTGTAAGTGATGGTTCCACATAGGGATAGTGTGGGTTCTGGCTGGTGGAAAACCTTTGTTGACTTTTTGTTGTCAGGCCAAAATCAGCACAAGTGGCAGAGAATCAATCCATGCTATGTTGCTTCTCAGTCTCAGAGGCTGCACTGAGTGTACAACAATCACCTACAAACAAAAAGTTGTTCACCAACTGTCCCTCCACTTTAGTCTTGGTTATTATTGTAGCCTTTTTTTTTGCATTTTATTTTATTGTCATGCAAAACACACTTCCATACTGGTCATTTTTGTAAGAGCAAACTCATACTTAACCAAATCCAAAATAAAACTATAAATAACACTGATGTAAAGGATGACACCAATAATTCTTTCTCTGGAGGTGGATAGCATTCCTAGTCACAAATCTTTCAGGATTGTCCCAGATCACTGCATTGCTGAGATTAGTCAATTTTTTACAGATAATCATCCTATAATATTGCTGTTATTGTATACATTGTTCTCCAAGCTCTGCTTATTTCACTCAGCATCAGTTCCTGAAGATCTTTCCAGCTTTTTCTGAAATCATCTTGTATTGTAGCTTTTCAAGTTAAATAATTTAGCATCAGTAAGATAGCTGACTTTGATGCCATTTTCATGTTCAATGAAAGTATTTGAAAACACTGATGAAAACATCATGCTAAAAAGCATGGGAGCAAGCATACAGTCAGCTTCACTCTAATGGGGACTAGAAAAGCCCAAGAACATCATCTATCATCCAGAACCTGTTGAAAGCATATTGTCAAGGAACTGGCATACACTATCGATGAATTTTTCTGGCCAACCAAATTTCGTCATGATCTTCCACAAGTCCTCATGACAGAGGTCTTGGTCAAGTTGACAAACACATATAGAGATCTCTGTTCTGATCCTGGCATTTCTCCTGAAGTTGTTGGGCAGAAAATGCCATACCGACCATTCTTCAACCCTTTCGGAAATCACACTGGCTCTCTAATAGGTGGCCATGATCCAGCTGAAGGAGGACTCTGGCAAGAATCCTGCCAGCAATTTCTAAGAGAGAGTCCCACCCCACCTTCTTCCTGCTGTGATCATCACAGGACAACTTATTTCCTTTTTCTTTTTAAATATGGACATTCCGAGGCATTTTTGATCTTTTGCCAGATAATCACTTCTTGCCATGTAACCTCAAAGATTTCAGTTGGCTTTTGTATGAGTAGTGAACTCCCTGTCTTGTATCTATTGGAATGGAATCAGTCCCAGATGTTTTACCACCCAGAAGTTAATGGTATTCAAAACCTCTTCTGCAACTGAAGGTATACAGTCATTGATAGCTGCAGGTCTGTTGAGAACAATATGGAAGTATTCAGTCCAACTCTCCAGGACTATGTCTTTATCAATGGTCAATGTAACTCCATCAGTGCTGAATAGTTGAGATACACCATAGGTCTTTAGTCCATAAAGAGCCTTCAAGGCATCATAGTAAGAAGGACATATAGCATACAGCAGGTAAACATATCAGAGAAATATTAAGTTTTATCTAATTTACTGAATTCCTAAGAAGGTTTATTTGTTGAAGTTAATTATTCTAGAAGAAAAACAGGCATTAAGGAAAAAAACAGACAATCTAAATTCTTTACATTTTTTTGGTGCATTTTTAAATTTTTATCATACATGCACAAACACATAACTAGACCCAGAAAAGACAACTTGGATTCAATAAGAATAACAACAAAAAAAGGATAATGAATTAATTACATGTTCTGTTAAAGAAGTGGTTATTAATTAGTCTTAAACTTATTTACATGGAGGAAAATGAACCGAAATTTTAGTGAACTCAAAATGTTTCCAAGTCTCTTTCCATTAGCAATTATATTGTGTTTAAAAAATTTCCCAATCATTCTTCTAAAGAAAGAGATCTAGAATTAGAAGATAGATTGCTACATTAAATTTTACTTTTTTGAAGCTATAAACTCTGGTACTTTGCGAGTGGGTAGGAAATATCATTTCATTTCATTTGGGGGAAAAAGAAAGTAACCTCAAGAAGAAAGCTTAGAATAAACTTGGGGAAAATCTATTCTCTGACCACAAACAAAAAATAAACCATCAAATGAAAACATCAACAGCTTTAATTGCAATAAAAAGTAGCATTTTTGCATAATACATGTTTAATTTTATCAAATCTTAAAAACTCTATAGTACTTAAGTTATATGTATGTGTATATTTATATGTATGTGTATACATATATATATTCAACAATAACCAACCAAAATAAAACCTAATAGAGTAACCATTTCAGACTATATATGTACCACAGTGAGGATAAAGACTTCCATTACTAATATGCTAAAATATCAGGCCAGAATTTAAGAAAAACGGCTAAAGGAAAGGGTTTTGCTTTTTTTAATGGAAAGGTTTTATCATGAAATCGGCAACACTAATTTTTTCAAATTATTGCCTCTCATTATTTCTCTATCCTATGAATTGACAAATAACTTACCAAACCTATTCAAAATGTACTTTAATCATTAATATTTTACAATAGTAATGGATATGGCTGTTTTGAAGAATCTTCTGCTACAAAAGAATATTTGTGCTAAGAAAACCTTCTAGAATAAAGTTCTAGAAAGTCCCACCTATCTCCCCCTCCAATCCATATCCCAAACAATACTATGATGGAACACAGAAACATTAAATTTCAGAGCTTCTTTATTGCATACCACAGATTTCAGGTTAGGTGAGGGTACTGAAATAATATACAACAGGAGGGAGTAGAAGATACTGCATTATTTAGATTTCAATCTAAGAAAACAGTTTTAAAAAGAAAGACACCAATACCTCAGCAATTCAAATCCAAACAAAAGACAGGCCTTAAGAGAAAAGAAAACTTGAAATACTTTAGTACATCCTCAATACATGTGTGTTGAGAGAGCAATTATTCACTGTAATAACTTAAAGCAGTTACGCTTATATGAGGTAACATGGCAGTTTCACACATAAGAATAAATTTCATCATTCACCACTGAGTGGAGCTGTTAACCTTGGAAAAGGTTGATATGACTTTTCAAGGTTAGCCTTTAAGCCTTCCTTTGATAGTACTATAGTACTACAGAACACTGTAACATTAAGTAACATTATACCTTCTGAATATTTAGGACTATTATCCTTGTTTTACAGATGAGGCCTAATGAAGTGAAATGACTTCTCCAAGGTCACAAGCAAATTAGTGTGATGGCCAGGAATAGAATCTAGTTTCATCTGACTACTCCACAACATTATGGAGACCTTTTACTAAGAATAAGAACTAACATTTATAGCACGCATACTATGTGCCAGTCACTTTGATAAACTAAAAACATCATTTGATCCTCATGACAACCATGTGAAGTAGTTGCTAATATTTTATAGCTGAGGAAATTGAGGCAAGCAAAACTTAAATAGTATCATCACAACTAACAAATGCCTGAGTTCAAATTTAAACTCAAGTCTAACTCCAGGTTAGTACTCTATACATTGTGCTACTTAGCTGCTTCCAATATATATGTTTATGTGTACACACATATGTATAAATTACATATTATTATCTGCCACATTTCATATATATAAAACATTTAGTCAGCTTTTAAAAGCTGAACTGACCTTAAATTATTTCACATGTATCAGTTTTCTTTATGAAAATATAGGGATCTGGAATTATATAGCTTACATTAAGAATAGATAAAAGAATATTTTCCAAACATGTGTTAGTTATATGAGTAAAATTAGACTTAGATACAATAAATAGCTCAGTAGGCCTAGAGTTAGGAAAACCTGAATTCAAATTTGGTCTCAGACATTAACTAGCTATGTGACCCTAGCCAATTCACTGGATAGCTGCTCAGTTTCCTCAACTGTAAAATGAGAAAAAGAAGAGTAACTACCTACCAAGGTTGTTGTAAGGACAAAATGAGATATTTGTAAAGTGTTTAGCCCAGTGCCTGGCATATAAAAGGTGTTTAATAAATATTTGTTCTCTTCTCTTCCCTTTCCCTTCCCTTTTATCATTCCAATGCCTACACAGAATTAGTAACAGCGATTCACACTGTGGACAAAAGGCAAATAATATACATGGGAGAAAATAACTCATCCAACAGCAACGGCCTCAAATATTATTGGGGAAGCCATGAAAAGGAAAAAAGGGGCATCAGGCTGAGGAAGAGCTCATGGTGGGAGGAGATGATGACAGTTTTATCATCTGGTAGGTCTTTATTAAATTCATTTTTCAAGTAAGTATAAATCAACTTCTCATTCCTACTCACCCCACAAATCCACTGTTACCAAATTATGTTATTTCTACCTCCATAATAACTCCTGTATATTTCCCTTTCACTCCATTTCCACCACCACTATCCTAGTTCAGGCTGTCAATCACCTCTCACCTGTACTATCATATTAATCTTCCAATTAGTCTACCTTGCCTCGAATATATTCACACTCCAATCTCTCATTAGCAGACAAAATGATTTTCCTAAAGTGTAAATCTGACCATGTCACCCACCTATCAAAAATTCTGTCTCCCTGTTACTTCTTGGATCAAATATAAAGTACTATGTTGAAATGTAAAGTTTTTCATAAGGACTTCTAGGCGGAAGAGGTAAGATGGCCAAGTATAGGAAACACTCCATCAAGCTCTCCCAGTATACTTCTGCAAACAACTTTAAAATAATGCCTTAAATCAAATTCTGGAATGGCAGTCAGGTCAGAGTGAGACACTCTTCCAGTTCAAGACAACTTCAGAGGTCTTAAGGAGAAATTTGTGTTATGGAGTGGAGGCTGGCTCGGAACCCAAGTAGATGAAAGAAACATCAGTGGCAGGCCTAGATGATAGTGACAGAAGAAGCAGCAGCTTAGGGCACTCTCAAGCCAGAAATGATAAGGGGACTTGGGCCACTAGTTAAGATGACCTCTGTGCTCACATTGGACACAAGACTGGAAGCTCTCTGTCAAGTCCATTGCCTATACTTCTGGTTACATTTCAAAGAGGAGTACTTTCAGTCAAGAAACAGAAAGGGCACTGAGGATTAGTATCACTTTTGGTCACAAAGTATCAGGGACTAAAACAAGCACTATCACTTGAGATCCCAAGGGAGCAAGGATGCTGAGGAACAGTATCAATTGTCATCACAAGAGATGAAGGACATGTCCTGAAGTAGGACCAAAGCATAGTAAACAAACCTCTCTATAAACACCAAAAACTTTTAAACCCATAGAACCATTCCTGAAAAGAGGAATACAGAAAAAGCCTGAAAGTTTAGGACAGGGCTCCTTCCCCTCCACACACACTGAACAGAGCTTAACTTTAACATAAATTCAAAGTCAATAAATAGGGTGGAAAAATGAACAAACAACAAAAAAAGAGCCTGACTATAATAAGCTACTATAGCGGCAGGGAAAATCAAGACATAAACTCAGGAGACACAGAGTCAAAACAACTACAAGCAAAGCCTCAAAGGAAAAAAAAATGTGAATTGGACATAAGCCCAATAAGAATCTCTGGGAAATCAAATAAGACAGGTAGAGGGAAAATTAAGTAAAGAAATTAGAACAAAGGAAGAAATGTATAAAAAGAAAATTAACACCTAATAAAAGAGATGCCAAAAATACTAAAGAAAATAATATTTTCAAAAAGAGAAAAAGACAAATGGAAAAAGCACAAAATTTCACTGATGAAAATTACTACTTGAAAGTCAGAATTAGCCAATGCAAAAAGGGGTACAAACACTGAGGAAAATAAATTTTAAAAAAAATTAAAATTGGGCAAATGGAAGCTAATGACTCCATGAAACATCAAGAAACAATCTAACAGGGAGCAACTAAGTGGTTTGGTGGATAGAGCCAAGGCCAGAGACAAGAAGTACTGAATTCAAATCTGACTTCAGACACTCCCTAGTTGTGGGACTCTGGGCAACTTACTTAACCCCCACTACCCAGCCCTTACTGCTCTTCTGTCTTGGAATCAATGCACAGTATTGATTCTAAGATGCAAGGTAAGGTGTTTTTTTTTTTTAAATAAAAAATTAAACAAAATCAAAAGAAGAAAAAATAGAAGAAAATATGAAATATCTCACTAGAAAAACAAAAGAACTAGAAAATATCGAGGAGATATAATTTAAGAATTATTAAACTACCTGAAAACCATGATCAAAGAAAGAGTCTTGATATATTTCAAAAAATATCAAGGGAAACTGCCCTAATTTCCTAAGACCAGAAGGTAAAATGTAAATGAAATGAATTCATTGATCACCATCTGAAAGAGATACCAAAATGAAAACGCCCAAGAATATTACAGCCAAATTCCAGGGCTCCTAGGTAAAAGAGAAAATATTTCAAGTAGCCAGAAATAAACAATTCAAATACTGTGAAGTCATGGTAGAAACACAAGATATAACATCCACCAGGTTAAAGGAGCAGGTGGGCTTGTTTTATGATATTCTAAAAGGCAAAAGAGCTAGGATCACAACCAAGAGCAACCTACTTAGCAAAAGTGAGTATAGCTTTTCAAGGGGAAAAAATGGAAATTTGATAGAATAGAAGACTTTCAAGCATTCCTGATGAAAAGACCAGAGAAAGATAGACATTTTGACATTGAAATACAAGACTCAAGAGAAGTGCAGAAATAAAAATTAGTCTTGGAGGCTTTATACTAAATTTATAATTATTAGTAAAGAGAAAAAAGAAGGAAATAAGGTTTATAGCCTTTCTTACTTCAGTTAAAAATCCAGTCATGGGATTTTAGCCAGTGAGGTCCCCTCTGCACTGCCCCTTGCCAAAAATAAGAGAAAAAGAGTCAGACCAGAGAGAGAATATCACTTCAGGGAGAAGAATGGGAGCAATGAGAGTGACTCAGCTTCCTATATTGCCTTTTCAAACCTAAGCTCATCCCCCAAAATCCTTCCATTGGCCAATGGCTTGCCATTTGTCCTCAAGCTGTCATGTCAGACATGTGACTCTTGACTCCTCTGTCCATCCACTGGGGTGCATCTTTTTTGGGACTGGACTAGGATAGAGGTCCCCCAAATTATTTACTTCACACAGAAGCATAAAAAAGAAAGGCTCAATGAGGTTAAACTGTTTACATTTCTATATGGGAAGAAGATAAATGCAACTTCTAAGAGCTTTATTATTATTAGGACAATTAGAAGGATTCCACAAAGACAAAATGGGTTATTGAGTCAATTGCATTATGATGATGTAAAAAATAAATAAAGAATAGGTGAGAAAGCAAGATATGGTAAAAGAAAAAGAATCGTAAAACTCATCTCATATAAAAGAGGCACAGAAGGAAGAGTGAATTAATGAAAAATGGTGGGGAAGGAGTGGGGGCTAGCAATGTTTGAACATTATTCTGACCTAAATTGGTTCAAAATTGACTCAAAAGAAGGAAAAAATCTCTCTTTCTCCCTTCCTCTCTCTCTCTCTCTCTCTCTCTCTCTCTCTCTCTCTCTCTCTCTCTCTCTCTCTCTCTCAATTGGGTATAGAATATCTCTCTTATCCAAATGGAAAGGTGTGTGTGGGGTGGAATATAAGAAAAGAGAGAGTGGATAAAGGAAGGCAGATTAAAGCAGAAAAGGATAACAAAGATTGAAGGATAAACAGAAGAAAAATAGAGGGAAATGCACAGGTACTAGTAATCATAATTGTGAATAAAAAACACATTTAAAACAGAGACACACATAGGGTTAAAATAAGAATGTATTAACCTTTAGCTTAAAGGAAAGAAAATCTGGATCAGCAAAGAACCTGGAGGGACATTTATGAACTTATACAAAATGAAGTGAACAGAACCAGAAGGGCATTGTAAATAGTTAACAGCAATATTCTAAGGATGATCAACTGTGAAAGATTTAGCTACTTTGATCAAATCAATGATCTAGCCCAGTGGTTCCCAAACTTTTTTGGCCTACAGGCCCCTTTCCAGAAAAAATATTACTTAGCCCCCTGGAAATTAATTTTTTTTAATTTTAATAGCAAGTAATAGGAAAGATAAATGCACCTGTGGCCATCACCGCCCCCTGGATCGCGGCAGCACCCAACAGGGGGTGGTGGCGCCCACTTTGGGAATCACTGATCTAGACCAGTGATGGGCAAACTTTTTAAAGAGGGGGAAAAAGGAAAGGAAATGCTCATCTGTCAGTCTGTTTCTAAGGCAACTCTTTCAAAGTTTCATTGTAATGTATCCTACTCACTGTATTTGTCAGATTAGAAATAATGTCACATGGCTGGATAGAATATTTCAGGGGGCCGCATCTGGCCTGCGGGCTGTAGTATGCCCATCACTGATCTAGACAATTCCAAAAGATGCATGATGAAAAATCCTAACCACCTCCAGAGCAAACTCTGAGTGCAAAATGAAGCATACTTTTTAAACTTTCTTTATTGTTCTTATTTGTGTATAAATATATCTTCTTTTCCAACATGGCTAATATGGAAATATATTTTGTATGACTTTATATGTATAATCAATATCATAAAGCCTGCCTTCTCAAAGGGTGGGAGAGGAGCAAGAGGAAGAGAATTTAGAACTCAAAATCTTAAAAATGAATGTTAAAAAAATTTACATGTAATTATAAAATATTTAACAAAATAAAAATATATGTAAAATTTTCATAACCTTGCCCTTTCTACCTTTTCAGTCTTAAAACTTTTACTCCCATCTACATACTCAAAAATTCAACAATAGTAGCCTACTTGTTGTTCCTTATACGTAACATTCTATTTCCCATTTCCATGCCTTTTCATTAATAATTTTCCATTCCTAAACACTCCCCCTCAACTCCACCTCTTAATTTTTTTGTCTTCCTTCAACATTCAATGAAAATTCCTTCTTTTCTCGGTCCCCCCTACTATTGCCTTCTGCACTGAATTTTGTTATCCTTTCAACATTCAGTGAAAATTCCTTCTTTTCTTAGTCCCCCCTACTATTGCCTTCTGCACTGAATTTTATCTGTCAGGTCTCTATCCCAGTGATATAATAAACCCATCCCCTACTCCTAAGTATCATATTATTTTGAGCAATATTTCCATTTTGTCTTTATATGCCCATCATTTAACTCAGTACTTGGTAAAGCTTTAATATATGCTTTTTTATTCATTGAATCTTGTCAATATCAACCTATTAATAATT
The DNA here is from genome assembly GCF_016433145.1 of Gracilinanus agilis. Lineage (NCBI taxonomy): Eukaryota > Metazoa > Chordata > Mammalia > Didelphimorphia > Didelphidae > Gracilinanus > Gracilinanus agilis. Next base: position 115,790,567 of record NC_058131.1, on the reverse strand, counting down.
CAAATTATGCATCAACCTGGAAAAAAAAAACTATGACGTAAGAATAGGCATATTTGCTTGGTATCTTCAAAGCTTAAGATATATAAAAGTTGCAAAATTCACATAAGGCTATTTGAAAATCACAATATTCTTCTACATATTTAATCTAAGCAATTTTTCAAATTAAAGAATTCTATTATTTTGTTTTCCCTATTAGGAAAATTAAATTCTAAGAATTACAGATCCTATTTAATTTCCATGAGGCTTTCACCAGCATAGAACATTTCTGGGTCTTAAATCACAGACTAGAGACAATTTTTTAAAAAGACCCTAGAAATTATATCCAGGTAAGACATTGCTTAAATATACATTAAGTCATATATTTAAGAAATGAATTTTTCACCAACTTACATTTTCTATGACAAATGTCCATTCTTTGTCTTCAAATTCCTCAGCATGTGGATCCTGAAAAAATATACATATAATGAATTAAAAACAAATTCTTTTTTTAAAGCTTTTTTTTTAAAGGTTTTTTAAGCTTATTTTAAAAAGCTACTACTTTTTCTTTAAAGTGCTGGTAGAAAAAGAAGTAGCTTTTTTTATAAGCTTAAAAAAACCAAAAGGCATTACTTTCAGACAGAATTTTCCACGGTCCAACCTGATACCTTTGCACAAAATCTAATGCCTAGAATGTTCTCCCTCATCATCTCCATTTCTTAGACATCTTAATTTTTTTCAAAAAAGAACTCAAGTAACATCTTTTACATGAAACTCTTGCTCATCCCCAAATGTACTAGTGCACAAAATTAAGTTGATTTTATATGTATATATATATATACATATATATATATGTTAGACATACTAATATAGGAATATGCTCTTTCCTTTTATAAATGAAATCTTCTTGTGACATGAACAGTTTCATTTCTGTCTTTGTACTAGTAATTACCAGCACACAGCAGGCACTTAATGTTTGTTAATTGATTACTCCACACCACCTCTACCTTTCAAAATCTTTTTTTCCCCAACATCTTACATGAATATTTACTAAGTGTCTACTAGCTACAAAATAATCTCATAAGCACTGACAAATAAGTCAGTGTCTCAAAAGAACTAAAAAATCTAGCAAATTAAAGCATGGACAACACTCCTTCAAGGACGTCTTTCTTCTTACCTCAAATGAGCTAATGGGAAAATCATAAAGTAATACAGAAAATATAAGCTATTATTATCATCACTAAACATAATACCTCTTATGTTAATTCATGTTTGGAGAATTGAAAGACAGTAAAGAGAATTCGCAAAAATTAACGTTGTAGCTACTAAAAAGGTGCAGCTAGATAGCACAGTGGATAAAGTGCCAGGCCTGGATGCAGGAAGATTCATTTTCCTGAGTTTCAATCTGGCCACGGGCAAGTCTCTTAACCCTGTTTGCCTCAATTTCCTCATTTGTAAAATAAGCTGGTGAAGAAATGGCAAACCACTCCAATATCTTTGCCAAAAAGACCCCAAATGGGTTCACAAGAGTCAGATATGACTGAACGACTAAAAGGAGAATAATTATTTACATGGGAGAAGATGCAGTTTAATAGAACCTGAGAAATCATGTAATGCGACATTTAAATTCAGCTTAATTATTTATGACAAATAGCAAACATTTTCCAGTTTTGATAAGTTTTTAAAAGGCATTATTCCTATTTCTACAATTGCAAAAACAAAAATAACAATAAACAAGGGACACAGAATCAATTACTCTTTTTTAAATTCTTCCTTCCACCCTTCATTGTCTACTTTATTTACTACTGAATTAAAGAGATATTGAAATACCATGGCTTGATTTTATTGCTCCCTCAAAATTGGTGCCTAACCAAAAAAAAGTAATTTTTACCTACTAAACACAGATAATTTCGAATGATTTTTAAAAGTTTTAATGCACAAAATTAAGGAGAAAGCTAACTTGGGAACAGGAAAAATACTGGGTATCTCAAATACTGCTTTCTATAAATATAAAATGACTTAATGACAATTTATAGACTAAGAACACAATATAATTTATTAGCCCAAAGCAGGTCTTTCTTATGTTACAGATTTTTAAAAAACAACACATGGCTTTAGTATTTTAATAAGGAAAAGTAGTCAGAAGGGGACTACTGAAAGATTTTTATTTAATGCTGAAATTTTCTGGTCAAAAATAGAATTTCTGAACTGCAAGAAAAAAATACAGAGGATTTTATTTTAGTATTCTGTTCCTCTTAGGACTCAAGACAAAAAGGAAAAAAGCACCAAATCAAAATACTCATTTAATAATACTTTTAAAGTAGATTAGACCTGCCATAAGTAAAAATGCTTCTACTTAAATAGGATAAGTCAGAGAACCATAGGAAATTGATCATTTCACCCACCAAAATAAGTGAGTATATATATATATATATATATATATATACAAGGAGGATATTTCTCATTATTTTTTGGTAGTACTTAAATCCTAAACTTTATCACACAGGTAAGAGAATGATGTCCTGAAAAACCAGAGAAGAGAATATTAGGCAGAAAAGAATGGTCAAAGGTGCCAAAGGCTACAGAGAGATCAAGGAGAATGAGGATTGAGAAAAAAACCATTGGACTAGGCAACTAAGAAATCATTAGTAAATTTGGAGAAAGCAATTTCCATGGAGTGATAAGCTTGGAAGTCAGATTGTAAATGATATGAAGAGAGTGAGAGATGAAGTAGAAACACCTTTTGTAGATAGTCTTTTCAAGGAAATTAGCTACAAATGGGAAGATGAGAAATAGGATAATAGATGGGATAAAATAAGTGTTTTTTAGGATAAGGAAAACATAGGCAAAAAGAAAAGAGCCAATACAAAGAAAGAGATAAAAAAAATAAATGAAATTACATGTAATGGGGAAAATAAAATATCTTTTAATAAAGACATAATAATAAATAATAAAATTATTGAATAAAAAATAATGAATTTTTAAAAGAAAAAAAGAAATGAGGAAGTGGGGATACTAGAGGAGACAATCTGTTTGAGGAAACAGTATGGAAAGAGATCATGTGAACAAGTAGAGGAGTTTGCATCAACAAGGAGTAGGGACACTTCATCATGTGAGATAGGTGAAGGAAAACATGACAGAATGCATCTGAGTGATAGATGAGGAAAAGGGAAGACGAGGGAGTTCACAGCAAATGGCCTCATTTTTTTCTGTAAAAGATTAAGGAAGATCCTCAGCTAAAAGAGTGGGAAGGGGAACCAAAGGAAGTTTGAGAAGAAAAATAAAGGTTTGGAAGAGAATCTATGAAGAGTGGGATAGTGAATTGATAAGGAAAGTACAGTAAGACTGCTGAACAACAGTGAAGGCCCAATTGAGGTTAAAGAACATAAATTTGTAATAGACCCAAGCAGAACAGTTCAGTGATTTTTTTTCCCCACCTTTATTCCACAACACATATATAGGCACCAAAGCAAAAGGCAACAAATGGTAGGAGTAATCCAAGGTTGAAGCTTGGCTTGGCATAATCAGAGATATGACAATGGGGCTATGGATTCAAGAGAGAACAGTGCAGGGTTGAGTTGAATTGGTTAACTGAAGGGTTTATATGTGAAGAGAAGGAGAGAGTGGCCACTGGAAGGGAGATGACCTGGGAGAAAATTGAGGGGCCTGGAGGTCACAATGAGGATGAAAACTAGCATTAAGTAAGGGGAGGCAGAGAGAGAGCTGGAAAAGCCAAAAGATTATGATCAAATAAAGGGATTACAGCATTCTTGAACATGTAGGTGATACATGTATAGTGATGGCAAGATCAAAGGTATGACCATCTTTATGTGTGGCTAAGGTGAGTGGTGGAATAGCTCATGGGAGATGAGTAGGTTGAGGAACTGAGAGGCTAAGATATTTGAGGAAGATTCAATATGTATGTTCAGGTTCCCTTATATGAGGGCAAGAATTGGGGAGGAAAGAAAAATCGTAAGCCAGGTATCTAACTCACTGAGAAAGGAAAGGAAGTGACTTGGGAGTCCGTAGACAAAATTATTTTTTTTTTACTCTTTTTTTTTAAACATTTATTAATATTCGTTTTTAACATGGTTACGTGATTCATGCTCCTACTTTCCCCTTCACCCCCTGCACCCCCCCATGCCGACGCCCATTTCCACTGGTTTTATCATGTGTCATTGATTTCCAAATTGTTAATAGTTGCATTGGTGTGGTAGTTTCGAGTCTACATCCCCAATCATGTCCATCCCAACCCATGCGTTCAAGCAGTTGTTTTTCTTATATGTTTCCTCTCTTGCAGTCCTTCCTCTGAATGTGGGTAGCATCTTTACCATAAATCCCTCAGATTTGTCCTGTGTCATTGCATTGCTGCTAGTACAGAAGTCCATTGCATTCGATTTTACCACAGTATATCAGTCTCTGTGTACAATGTTCTTCTGGCTCTGCTCCTCTCACTCTGCATCAATTCCCGGAGGACTTTCCAGTTCACCTGGAACTCCTCCAGTTTATTATTACTTTGAGCTCAATAGTATTCCATCACCAGCATATACCACAATTTGTTCAGCCATTTCCCAATTGAAGGGCAGACCCTCATTTTCCAGTTTTTTGCCACCACAAAAAAGCGCAACTATAAATATTTTCGTACAAGTCTGTTTATTAATGATCTCTTTGGGGTACAAATCCAACAATGGTAGAGCTGGATCAAAGGGCAGGCATTTTGCTACCATTATTTTTATTGGATTGTAGATAAGGCACAACATGTACCTCTATGGAAGAGAAGTTAATGAGTAAAGGAGGAAGGGGGAGAATCTAGAAGTAGCAATGTGAAGCAAGGAGTATTCCTACACATCTGCTTCAACCAGTATACAGAGAGCAAGTGAAGGTGCAACAGTTCTAGAAAGGGAGGCTGTGTCATCAAGGAAAAGCCGAAAAGCCAGGTGTCAGTTAAAGCTAATAAACAGAAAGATTGAGAGAGGAACATATTGAAAATGAAGGAAAATTTGCTACTCATGGAATAGGCATTCCAAAGAGTACAGTGGAAGGAGATTTTTCTCTGTCTCTACAGTACATGTTCAAGTTTCTATGGTGCAATAATGAGTACATTAAAAATAAAGAAAGAAACTATAACTTGCTTTTTTTCTTAATCTATTTCCATGAAAACAAAATAAAGGACTAAGGTACTATGACAAGGACTGATCAATATATACTTGAACAATTTAAAAGTATTTTCTAATATTTTAAGTATTCTACTGCTTGTTTGTAAGACTGATCTAATTCATCTTGGAAAAAATGTCTCCTCTTTGGCCTAAATGATCCAACATTCTTTTCCTAAAGCACACAAAATTTGTTCTTTTCCTTTTTTCAGAGCACTAAAAGTTAAAATTTAAGTTTAATTTTAAGTATTTTTTAAATCAATAATTTTTGGGGTCTGGACCTGTGATTTCAACATTATTAAGGGAATACATGGTAGAGAAACTTCTTTTACTAAATATAGATCAGTAACTTGTTTATATGTTATAACCTTAGAGAGCTGCTGGCACCTTGAGAGGTTAAGTGATTTATAAATGGTTAAGAGTATGATGAGTAGGGAAAAGAATAGAAGATAGATCTTTTCTCATTTCAAGGCTAGTTCTCAATTCACTGTTCTAATATTGCTGCTAAATTTTAATTTAAAAGAACAAAATGCAATTATTTTAATTGTATAATTATGTTATCTAAAGCAACAACAAATTATATGTATTAAGATATAGAAAATGCTAATTTGCAAATATATATCTTGTACCAGGTTATTCTAAACCAGAAAATCAGAGCTTATGAATACATACACATACACATGTCTATATATAATTGTATCATATGAATATATGTGCATAAATGCATGCACATATACAAGCACAGACACACAATTACATACATGTATATGAATAAATGTGTGTTGATGGATATATACCTACATATACACAGGTAGGTGGCAGGGAAGAAGGGAACCTAAATTGCCTGGCTTATATGAGACATTGTATCATACGCCTCCCTTAAAAATCTTCCAGTGTCTCTAAAAGCAATTATATCATTATAATTGCTGGGCTTCAATGGGAAAAACAGACTGTAAACGATACTGAGGGAAAAAATCATGAATTATGTAATAATATATTTTGCAATGTATCAAATCAAACTGCAAACACTTAATAAACATCTACTATATATGCCAAAAGCTAAGCTAGGAAACTGATCATACAAAGATGAAGATAATATAGTCATGCCACTCAATAAACTTATATTCTATTAGGAAAAACAAAATATATAAATGAAGCTTACCTTAAAAAGAGTCACAGTGATTTCAATGTTTTCAGGAACAGGCCACACGACCACACCGCGGTATGGATTTTTTATTCCAGGTTGCCAACTATGAGCCTACAACAAATAAATATACTTAAACTCTGTCTCTCTGTCTCTGACTCTCTACACACACATAAACATATACATGTGTGCACACAGGCCCATATTCACAGATACCTATCAGTTTCGAGAGGAAGCAAAGTGTTATTTCCACAGCTTCTCCCAAATAGATAATTTTTACTCTATTATTTTAATCTTGACAATAATTAAATGTGTATTATGCCACTTAGCTATTCTTAAAATCCATAATTCATTATCAACTAAAGTCATATAAGTAAAATGAATGGTAACTCATTCCACAAGTTAGTAAGTTCTTCACTCATTTCAGTCATGTAGCCCTCTTTCCATTCTTTCACCCCATGGCAAAGATACTAGAGTGGTTTACCATTTCCTTTTCTAACTCATTTTACAGATGAGAAAACTAAGGCAAACAGGATTAAGTGACTTGTCCAGGGTTACACAGCTAGCAAGTTCCTGAGGCTGGATTTGAACTCAGGTCTTCCTGACTCTAGACTCGGTGTTCTATCCACTGTGGTACTTAGCTTCCCAAGTTAGTAAAAGTTCAGTATTTATACAAAAGAGCTTCCCAAGTTAGTAAAAGTTCAGTATTTATACAAAAGAGAAGACATAATACAAATTTCTGAAAAAGTTAATTAATAACTATCATTTCCATAGTGTTTACTATGTGCCAGTCATTGTGCTCAGTATTCTACAATAATTATCTCATTTGATACTCAGAACAACTCTGGGACAATAACACAGGTGCTACCACCATTCCTGTTTGACGGAAGAGGAAACTGGGACAAGTAGGCTAAGTGACTTGCTCGGAGTTAGATAGCTAATAAGTGTCTAAGGCTGGATGTGAACTCCAGTCTTCTAGAAATCAGGCCCAGCATTGTGCCATAAAAAAAGATGGGGGAAATTATTTCAGAGAATGCTGAGAAATATTAACTGATGCAGTGAAGTCAAAAAAAGCTGTAGAATAATTTATGCAAAGCTAGCAATATTATAAAGAAAAGTAATTTTGAAAGAAGTAAAAACTCTGACCACTGCAATTCATGCCTCTAGAAAACCTAGCATGAAGCAGTGATGGACACAGGGTACAGAAAGAGATAAAAATGTTTTTGAACGTGGTCATTGTGAGAGCTTCCTCTTGCCTATCTATGTTGGGATGAGTATTAAGCAAAGGCTGTTAGCAATAGTGATGCTTTTATTTAAAAGGGTCATTTAAACTTTTTTTTAATGTAGAAAATAGAAGTTTAGGAAACAAACAAGAAAGATAGTTCTAATAGTAATATATAGAATTTATTGTGTGTGTTTTTTTTAAAGATGGTATCAGGTAGAATACTCTGTTCCACTATATGTATAATGTAGTAATTAGATTAAGTCTATACTGCCAATCTTTAGATTTAATCACCAAAGGTGAGAGTACCTTCCAATTCTGGGAGGCCCTAACCCACATGTGTTAGCGTCAGTAACGAATCAGAATCAACTGATTTTTTTTCTATGACAAAGCGTCTATTGTGATTGGACACTCAGGCTAGGGGAAGGCACTGGAAGTGATGCATATGTGACCCCTTCAAAAGAGGGAGTTGAGTGAGTGAGGCTGCTTCTGGTTTGGTGAAGGTGAGTTTAAAGACTGAATCTTCCTGAACTTCTATTAAGAAACTTCTTTTTATAGACTCTGTGAATAAAGTTTGCTCCATTCACCTTCGGGCCTCAGGCCCTTTAATCCTTGGCTGAGGGTTAAGATCTATCTGGACTAATCAGTGGGATAGATTCTTATCTCCATACTTCCTCTCTCTCTTCTTATGTAAATAAATTTCCATAAAAGTCAATTTTGATTTGAGATTATTCTTAATTGAGGATTGATAATAGTTCAATCCTCTGGCAACCATCTTTAATATATTGAACCCATAAAACCTCTTTTTCACCCTTACAATATACATTTTTTTTGCTTTTATGTTAATTATATATAAACATATACATATGTGTGTATTTATGTACTTTAAGATTTATAATTTAGCTTCTAAATATTCCTCTGACTGAAACTATCAAATCTAATGGCTTTTTCATTCTCTTCTCCTAGATGCTCTCTTCTCTAGATTTTCATGAAAGATTTTCATTTCTCCTCCCCTTGTGCCATTCCTTTAAAGCCTCCTTACCTGATTTTCATCCAGGATAGGCCTAAATTATAGAAAAGAAAATAGGTACCAAGAGATTGAGACTGTAGATGGAGAGAGGAAAGGGGACATGGGAATTGAAAGGGAAAGGGAAGAAAAAGAAATACTGGGCACTTACTATATACTGGTACAATGCAAGGTCAGCTTCTGGAAAAGGCATGAAAAGAAACTATATACAGCAAACTGGCTGACTAGGACAAAGTCTATGAAGGAGAATAATGTGAATTAAGTCTAGAAGGGCAGACTAGAACCTGATTGTGAAGGCCTTAAAACGTCTGTCAGAGGAGTTTGTATTTGGTCCTAGAGGCCAAAGGGAGCCAGTATAGCTTCTTAATCAGGAGAATTTATATTCATTTACATGTTCTTCCCCCTCCAGTAGAATATAAACTCACAACAAAGGTGAGATTGTTAGTACCCCAGCACTCTGCCTATTTATAGAGTAGGTATTTAATCAATGCTTATTAACTTGAAATGATATCATAGATATTTGAAGTACTGAACTAATAATTTTTTTTAAGGACTAACAAAAGTTTTCTTGAATAACATCAATTCTTTAAGGCTACCATTTAGTTCATTTATCCTTACAAAATATCAAGAGCACAGGCCTTAACTTCATTTTATAGCTGAAAAAAACACTAAGGTATTGAGAAATTAAGTTATTTATTTCTTTATTTAATGAATTCAGGACCAACTAAAATAAGATTGTTAGAAATAATATATGGCAGTGATGGTGAACCTTTTAGAGGGGTGAGTAATATGAGAAATGTCATCATGTGCCTATCAAGAGAAGGAAGGGAGCAGACCAGCCCTGCCTCACTCTGGCTTTCTAGCAACAAACCCAGGCAAACTCTGTGCTGGGGCAATGTTGTGCATGCCCACAGGGAGGGCTCTAAAACCCGCCTCTAGCACATGTTCCATAGGTTCGCCACCACAGATATAAGAAGAATATAAACCATGGTCCCACCTTCAAATCTTCCAGCCTAATCAAGGAATCTAAATTAAGTATGCTATTGGTCAACAGTCTACATCAGGGGTATCAAATTCACAAATCCCTGCCTCAGAACTCCCTAGTCACATAGCCCAAACCATTTTAAAATATAATTGGGAAATGTTTAGCAAAGTAAATAAAAATATAATACAACATAGATGCTAATTTATGGTTTTCTAAGTCAAAATGTGACCAGTAGAGATCCTTTCTATTTGAGATCCACACAATTGGGCTATAGCATCAAGAATAAAAAGCAGAATCTTATTTATATTTTGGAATACTATCCACTAGGGTACAGTCCAGCCAGATCAGCCTGCTCTTTATTCGTTACATGTAATAATCCATCTCCTGTCTTCATGTCTTTGCACTAGCTGTCCCACATGCCAGGACTGCATTCCCTTACAATCTCTGCTTCATAGAATCCTTTCCTTCTTTCAACATAACCCTCAAGCAAAGGAAGTCTTTTCTGTTCCAAATTGCTAGTGCCTTTCCTCTTAAATTATCCTGTACTTAACTATATTTCTAGCTAACAACTTTTATATTTTTGATGTACATATTACTTTATGTATTTATTTTCTTCTACACCATTAGAACACAAGTTCCTTATGAATAGGTATTATTTCATTCTTTGTAACTTTATTCCAAGTGCCTAGTGCACAGTAGAGCACTTAATGTTTAATAATTAATTGATATTAGATGTAAAAACAAAAAGTTTATTTCACCTCATTAATTATATAAAACCTATGATACACAGAGGCATCAAACACACTGCTGGTCACTCCCTGATGTGGGTGAACCTGTAAGAGGGAAATTGGTTTTAAAGCATTTTGGAAGCTTAGACAAAAAGGCAGAAGTTGACATTCCAAGCTAGAACACAGTGGACTCTGTCAAAATGGCAGCTGGGGTTTTTCCCTGTTGGGAAACCACTGACCTGAGAGACCTGTGGATTTGGGTATCTCTTAGCAACACCTGAGACCTTACAACTAGCAGGATCAAGGAGCAGAGGTTGAGATTTCTGACTTGCTTGGTGGCAAGCAAAGTTAATTTCCCTGATTTCCCTCTGAAGAGTTATTTGGCTGGTTCCTGTGCTCTTGGAGTATACTTGGACGACTACTGATCAAGACCTATTGACCATCTATGTGAGATCCCATTTGTCCCTTGTGTCTTAGCTGCCTGTTTAGTGTATAGATTTCTCAGATCTTCAACTTTTAGCCCTGAATTTGATCCTTAAGTGTTTTAGGTTAAGTGTGGCTTCGCCCATCATCTCTAGCCCTATAGTCTGTATTAAACCTGTATTTTATAATTCTTTGGTCCCAGTCTACTCACTTGTTAGTTTCACAGACTCCCAGGCTAGGTGGATCTGAGGTGGCAGTTGGTATCAACTGCCAATCCATAATTTCCCATTCCTTGTACTTTGATGGGGTTTGTGTTTCCCCAGTTTGTTAGTTCCAGTATGTTAACCCTGTCCAGTCAGTCGTCCTCCTCCCCTTTTTCTAAACCCAGTAATATTTAAGTTACCCACAAGTGTTTCCCCATAGAAACCAAATGAAAATATAATTAGGAAAAAATTGACAAAATAAGTAAAAACCACAAAAGAGGTTGGATAATGCTAATATTTAGTTTTCTAGAGTAATATATGACTCCAGAGATTCTGATGTACACGCTAGTAGTCCCCATTTCTCTTCTAAATTTGACAATATGGGTATAGTGGATAAAGAGGAGCCTAGATTAGAGCCTAGATTAAAATCCTATCTTCAACAAATATTTAATGTGCTACCCTGAAAAAAAATCACCTTACATTTCAGTGTCTCAGGTAAATGCATTAAGATTAAAGTTGCAGAACAGGTGCTGATTTGCTTTGGAAGTGAAGGGCTGAGGGAGTGGGGGCAAAGGGGTAGGAGAAGGGTTTCCTCTCTGGACTTCCCCATGGCAATGAAATCAAAGGTCAAGTATAAAAAATAAAATTGTATAGTTATACTTTACTATGAACAACTGTTAATGTATGATTGTATGATTTAGTTAATTAAATTTTAAAAACTCTTGATTTGTTACCGCATATAAATGCACGTAAATTTTGAATTGAATTCAGACAGAATGGGTTTGGTAATTTATTAAGATACTAACCTTAGAAGATTTTCTTCGACTTCTTCTTGTCCAAACAACTACCAGTTTATCTGGTTGCCTATTAGAGAGGGAAAAAAAACACATAAAAAAAAATTAAATAGGTTTAAAAAAAATTTGAAATCATTTAAATTATACACATAAGCTATCTTTAAAAAGGAAAAAATATCCTTAACTTTAAAAAAATCATAAAGCATTTATTAAATGCTTATTATGTCACAGGCATGGAACACATAGACATCTAGAGACAGACCGAACATTTTTAAAGTGTTTTCCATGTGCCAGGTGACGGAGACAATTACAAATATGCAAGAATTGTCCTTATCCCCAAGAAGCTTACATTGTAATGAGAGAAATAAACACATAAAGGGGAGTTGGAGGGAAGAGGGCTATGCAAAATGTGGAAGCTATTATTAGGAGCTGTCTAGAAGACAGATTGGAATAGAAAAAATACTGACGTAGGGAGATCAGTTATGAGGATACTGTATGAGTCCAGGAAAGGAGAGCTGAAAGCCTAAATTAGGGTGGTATCTATGTAGATGGGAAGAAGGAAATGTATATATGAGATATTATATAGAAAAAAACAACAAGATTTGTCAGATAATTAGACATATGGGGTAAGCAAAAGTAAAGAATTGAGGATATGACTCTGGGGATGAACCTGAGTGTCTGGAAGGATGGTGGTAGCCTCAGCAGTAATAGGGAACTTCAGAAGAGGGTTATGGTTGGGATAAAAAACAACAAACATTCTTCCCTATTTGATAAAAATTGCTAGGAAAACTGGAAAGCAGTTTGGCAGAAATTAGGCTTAACAACAACACTTTACATCATATATTGTAATACATTCTAAATAGATATATGATTTTAACATTAAAGATCATTCTACTAAAAAAAAAGTAAGAAGGGAAGCAAATGTAATATCTCTCTCAACTATGAGTAAGATTCTTAACCAAAAGAGTTAAAAGCAATTATAGAAGATAAAATTGGTAAGTTTAGTTATAAGAAATTGAAACATTCCTATAGTCAAAATTAATGCATCTAATAAGAGAAACAATCAAATGGGGGAAATTTTTGCTATCAAATTTCTCAAATAAATATTTGGTATCCAAGCTATATAAACATAATTAACATATTTAAGACTAATAATTTTTGCTCTATAAATAAGTGGCTAAAGGATATAAACAAATAATTCTTAAAAGAATTGAAAAGTATTAGCAGCCACATGAAAGATTGCTCCATAACGCTGCTAAAAAGAAAAATGCAAATCAAATAACTCTGAGGTTTTACCTCACACTGAAAGTTGACAATGGTGACAAAAGATGGTAAGAGACAATATTGAAAGGTTGTTGGAAGACAGACACACTGGTTCATTGCAAGTGGAATAGTGAATCAATTCAGCCATTTTGGAAACAATTTGGAATTAAAATGTCCATACTCTTTGACCTAGACATTCCATTTCTAAGATTATACTCCAAGAAAGTTAATGATAAGAAGAAAGTTCTCATATACAACACAATATTTAATGTGCCATTTTTTGTGACAGCAAACATTTGAAACAAAATAAATACCCATCAACTGAAAAGGTAATGAAACTGTGGTACATGAATGTAATGCAATATTATTGTGCTATAAGAAATTATGTGAAAGCAGAGCCAACGTGATGTAGTAGAGAAGCACACATCTAAGCTCTCCTAAATTCCCTACAAAAAACTCTAATATAATGTCCACAATAGAATTCCAGGACAGCAGAGTCAAAAAAAAAGTTGGGGTGAAACAATTTTCTAGTCTAAGGCAATTTGTAGTCAGCAGGAAAGGTTTTGTTTCACCTGGATGGTGGTCAAGCCTGGAACACAACAGAGACTGCACAGTGCAGGCTGTACCTTGGCCATCACTAGACCTTGGAAGCAGCTGCACAGGCCCAAGAAACAGCTTAAAGAGCTCTATGATCTCTTCCACAAAATTACTAATAAGGAAAAATGCTTTACATGAATGCATATGTAGAATCTTTATCAGATTGCTTACCATCTCAAGGAGGAAGGAGAGAGAGAGAGAGAGAGAGAGAGAGAGAGAGAGATAGGGAGGAAGTAGTAAAAGAATTTGAAACAAAAATTTTAATAGAATATTTAAAAATTGCTTTTATGTGTAATTGGGGAAAATAATTTTTTTAAAAGAGTTCTCAGCCCATGGATGGGGAGGAAGGTGATGGGGTGTGGGGTGGGGAACCTGGACATATGACCAGAAGGAGATTGGTAGGGATCCTTTGCTGGAGCTAGGTTCAGGCCCCTATTACATTAGCCCATACCTAGTTGCAGATCACAATCCCAGGACCAAAAATAATGATAGCAAGTTGTAGCCATATGGGAGCACAGGCTTTAGTCCCAATTATAGGGTGAAGAGGAGTATTTAAGGAACCCTGGTCTTAATTCCAAGACAGACAGAAACACTAGCAACTAAGACTTCAGGGGAGTGGTGGACCTGGTCATAGTCCCAGGGCCAAGAGAAGTGCTAGTGCTGGTGGCTACAGAGGAACAGGGTCCCTTCTTGGATAAAGATTAGAGCACAGGCCAGGTGGCAGTGACCACACTGCTCTACTTAGATCATACAAACTTGGAAGTACCAAAAATCCACAGATCCCCAGAGCTAGCTTTGAAAACAGCAGCAATTAAAACCTGAAACTTGGGACAGTGCCACCCTGCACTCTAGGAGCAGGGATCAAATTTAACTGAAGGTTAAGAAATAAGATGGAAAAAAATGAACAGACAACAACAACAACAAAAAATCTCACCATAAAAAGTTATTATAAGGATAGAGATCAAGACACAAACCATAAAGAAAACAATGTCAAAGCAGTTTAAAAGCCTCAAAGAGAAAAATGCAAATTGGATATCTGACCAATAAGAACTCCTGGATTATCTCAAAAAGGATTTTAAAAATCTTAAATAAGAGAGATGGATGGAAAATTGGGAAAAGAATGAATGTGATGCAAGAAAATTGTGAAAAGTGAAAAGGTTAGTAAATGAGGCACAAAAAAAAAATTGAAAAAATAGTACCTTCAAAAAAAAGAATTGGCCAAATGCAAAAAGTACAAAAACTCACTGAAGAAAATAATTTCCTAAAAATTAGAACTGGACAAGTAACTCCATGGCATGCCAACAAATTAAAAAAAAATCATGAATGAAAAAATAGAACAAAATGTTAAGTATCTCACTGGAAAAAACAACTGAACTAGAAAATAATCGAGGAGAGGAAAACTAAGAATTATTGGACATATTAAAAAAAAAAGAACTTAGACATCGTGTTTCAAGAAACTGTCAAGGAAAATGCAATGAAAGTCTACAAACAGAGAATAAAATAGAAATTTAAAGAATCCAACAATCATCTCCTGAGAGAGATCCTAATTTGAAAACTCACAGGAATATCATAATCAAATTTCAGAGCTCTGGGATCAAGGAGAAAATAACTTCAAGCAGCCAGAAAGAAACAGTTCAAACACAGTCAGGATCATATGAAATCTAACTTCCACAGAGTTTGAAATACGACATTCCAGAAGGCATAGAAGCTAAGATTACAAACAAGAATAACCTATCCAGGGGGCAGCTAGGAAGCTCAGTAGATTGAGAGCCAGGCCTATCACTGGCATTAAACACAGTGCCTAATACACAGTGAGGGCTTAAATGCTTTTTCATTCATTCTACATGCCTAGATTCGGTTAATGGTTCAGTGTCAGCTTAGCAGACTTTCCAGTGAAACGCCCAGGAGGAAACCTGTGATTGGCCCTATGCCGTTTAATATTTCTATTAATGACTTCTTTCAAGGTATAGATGACATGTTCATCAAATCTGCAGATGACGCTAAGCCGGGAGAGATAGTAAATACAACACATTGGATAACAAAGTCAGGATTCAGACATCTTGACAAGTTGTAGCTGTTGTTTAGGCATTCTTTCATGTTGCCAAAGAGAGCTCAATGTATGTGAGACTCCAAAAGAAAGTGTGGGAGGGAAGAAATATCAGACTGCCTATCAAACTGAAGGTCTTTTGCCATTATGATGACTTCATTGTTGTATGCCTATGAAACCTGGACAGAATACCAGGCCATATCAGGAAATTGAACCCCTTCCATTTGAATTTTCTTAGGAAGATTCTGAAGATCACTTGGTTAAGAAGATAAAAAGTATTGGACACTAAGGTCCAATTCTTGAGCTGAATTGCCAAGTATTCAAAAGCTACTGCAAAGAGTATAGCTCTGATGGGCTAGCCAATTTGTTTGAAAGCCAAACACACATTTGTCTAAAACACTATTTTATGGAAAATGCATACCAAGACAAGCACTTACACAGAAGTCAGAAGAAGCAATACAAGGATACTCTCCAGGTCTCTCTGAAGAATGTTGGTACTGTGAGACACAGAACACACTGAGCCATCCAGCAAGGCATACCCATGTCAAAGTGCTATGCTCAATGAGCAAAGCAGAACTGCAGTAAGTGGAAAAATCACGAGATGCACAAATTTAGAGATACTTCCATCCCAAATGTCCATGTGGGCTATCTGTCACCAACCGTCTGATCAGTCACAGTAGGACACACTGAACATTGATGCTGATTTCATGATTTCATTTTGATACTCTGTGCATGAAGGACAACAACCAAGCACATCCATCAGAATTATTAGTATGTTAAGATCTTTCTTGTGTAGTTGTTTTGTATATTCTTGCCATCTCTTCTTAGTCTTTCCTACTTGTTAAGTCCCTTTCATTTTTGTCTTCTATCATGCCTGTTTTTACATGAAATGTTCCCTTGTTATCTCAATTTTCTTGAAGAGATCAAGTCTTGTCCTCATCCTATTGTTCTCTATTTCTTTGCATTGCTCATTTAAGAAAACTTTCTTTCTCCTTGCTGTTTTCTAGAATTCTGCACTTAGATGGATATAGTTTTCCTTTTTTCCTCTGCCTTCTGCTTTCCTTCTTTTCTCAACTATTTGTAAGGCTTCATCAATCAGTCATTTTATTTTCTTACTTTTCTTTTTTTGGGGGATTTTTTTTATAGCTGCCTCCTGTACAGTAGAGTAAATCTCTGTCCATAGTTCTTCAGGCACTCTATTACCAGATTTAATCCCTGAAAGCTATTCATCACCTCCACTTCATATTCATAAAGGATGTTATTTAGATCATAGCTATATGATCTAATGGTTTTCCCAACTTTCTTCAATTTAAGTCTAAAAGAAGCTCATGATCTAATGCACAGTCAGCTCCAGATCTTATTTTAATTGACTGCATTGAGCTTCTCCACCTTTGGTTGAAAAGTATATAATTAATCTAATTTCATAATGGCCATTTGGTATAGAATCACTTTTTAGGCTACTGAAAAAGAGTGTTTGCTATGACCAGTGAGTTGTCTTGACAAAATTCTATTAGTCCTTGCCCTTTTACATTTTGCACCCAAAGGCCAGACCTGCCTGTTATTTCAATTATCTTTTGATTTCCTTCTTTAGCATTATAATCCCTAATTATGAATGTGACTTTATTTTTGGTGTTATTTCTAGAAGATACTGTATGTCTTTATAGAACTAAGCAACTTTGGCTTAGAGGATCAGATCAGAGATTGGGCACTTAAGACTTGTATTACTATAATGCAGAATGGTTTACCTTGAATTTGAACAGATAATCATTCTGTCATTTTTGAGATCATACCCTAGTATTGCTTTTCCTATTCTTTTATTGACTATGAAGGCTACTCTATTTCTTCTCCAGGATTCTTGTTCACAACAGTATATGTACTGATCACCTGAATTAAATTAATTAACCATGATAAATTAGTACTGAGTATTCTTTTCACAACATCATGTATCAGTGGAAGGCAGAGGCTCCTGTGTTAGAATAAAAATTCCTTATGGGGAATTAGATTTTTTTCCCTCACACAATGCCTAGAACAAGACTATATGGGGTAAATTTAACTAAATTAATTTGTTTCCTAAGGGGAAGAGAAAGAAGCTATTATAGACTCAATAAATCAATAGCAAGAATTTAAGTGCCTACTATCTGCCAGGCATTGTGCTAATTGCTGAGGGAAAAAAATGGAACTCTTCCTGTTCTCAAAAAGTTTACATTGCATAAGAAAAAACAGCATCTATGTATGTACAGAATATATACATGTTGTGGAATATATATTTATGTACATATACATAGCATAAATACAAAATTAATACAAAGCAGTTAGTGGGAAATAACAATAGCAATTAGAATGATCAGGAAAGTAACTTGTAGAAGAAGTTAGAATTTGAGCTGCTTTTGAAGAAAGAATTATTGAAGGATTCTATGAGGCAAAGATATGAAGGAAGTATATTCCAGTAATGGGACAAAGAGCCAAAAAGTGGAGTGCTACATGTGATAAACATAGAAAAGACCAGCTTGTCAAAACAACAAAGTGAGGATAGAAGAATTATATATAGATACATAGATATTTTTAACCTAGAAAAACAAGTTGGGACCATGTGGTAAAAGAAGAGACCTCAAAAAGAAGAAAGACAAATCTTATCTAGAGGTAAGTCTTTAAATTGATAGAGATCATCAACGTATTTGCTATAATGCATCCAATTTTGATCTTGGGCTAACTTTGAAAAAAAAATGATCCTTCAATCATTTCAGTTGCCAAATTCCAAGCAATTAAGCTTTTTTAAATTATCTATTGCATCAGATATTAATCAATTGGTTGACAATATTTATTAAAGATTTGTTATATGTCAGGCAGTAGGCTATGTTCTAAGGCAGGGGTCGGCAATGCATGGCTCTTTCTGCAGGAGCCATAAAGTCAATTTTTTTTCAGGGTCTGTTACAGGAGCCGCACTGTGAGCACTGTACGGCTCTCACGAAATTACATTTTAAAAAATGTGGCGTTTATGGCTCTCACAGCCAAAAAGGTTGCCAACCCCTGTTCTAACGCATATACAACTTTTCTGGTTCTGTTTAGATTATTAAACTAATTTAAGTAACCATGTAAGATTATTTTCTCAACTTCACAAGGAACGTTAAAAATGGGGATGAGGGAGATGGATAAAGTGATAATGATAAAATTACATAAAACACCAACTGTTTCTCTCCAGATTGCCAGCAAATACTATTCGGGGGGGGTGGGGGGGGCCGAAATCTCAACATCAAATTCTGCAATATTCTAGGAAAATACTATATTCATAGGCCGTAGATTATTATTACTAAATAAACAACCACAAATGCTCAGTCTCTTCCTTTCTATAGTATGTTTTCACTGAAATATACATATGATCAATCTTTGACCATGAAAAATGAAGCTTCTTTGTAATGAATATTTCCTCTCTACCCTAGCAACTGTAGCAGTAATCAGTTTCTCATAAAATCATTACAAATCACTTGCTACTAACTAACTAGAAATGACTGGGTGTGAAAAAAAGGGAAATCACACACTTCATTTCCCCAAAGCTAGGGCTACATAGAAAACATGTTTATAGGATACTGACTTACTGAGAAAAGACTAGGGGATGCCAAGAATGAGGAGAATAGCTTCTCACTATATGGTTTTCAGACAACTAGATAATCTTTAGGCCCTCACAGATCCAATTTATAAATGAGAGAGAAAACAAATTATTACCTTGAAAAATAAAGGAAAATTTATGCAGGCAATGATTATTATGGAAAATGATAATTTAAGGAAATATAAGAATAAAATCAATTACTCCATATGAATTTATTAAATGCCTACCAAGTATGAGCAGAAAGTCCTATGCTAAATACAAGAGAAGAGACAAAATTTTAAATAGACATATAGACCATTATGAAATTTTCTAGCAGAGAGACAAGACACAAATTCACAAAGGTCAGTCCAGACATGGGTAGAAGTGAGGTGGGAAAGGCCAAAACAAAGAACAACCGGGAGCAGGGTTCAATTAGTTGGCCTAATGGGTTATCCATTCCCTACTTAATCAAATGTGACCTGCACACAAGGAATCCAGAGAGAAGGGGTCTACTAAGACAGGAACATGCTCCTGCATGCTCCCACCTGGAAGTGGCCACACATAGCTGGGTGAGAAGAATCATAGTTGGTCACATACAGCAGATGGAAGGCATACAATGAAAGAGGAAACGTAATCAGAGGCAAGGAATCAAGAAAATACACAAAGCATTCAGGACAGAGATCAATATGGGAAATGATAGGAATGTAAGGGGACACCAGCCTGTGATGTGCCTCGTCTACCAAGCAAGGGAATGTGAATTTTCCATGATAGGCTAATGTAGAATCACAGAGGATGGTTTAGAAGAGAAATGACATGACTACATCTATTCATAAGGAAGTTTATTATGGCAGTGGTATGAAAAGAGAATGGAATACATAAATGTCAAAGAGGTTATTACACTAGTCCAGTGAGTGGTAAAGAAAGCCTATATCAAAGGGGCATCAGAGAAAATTGGGAGAGGATAAATTTAGACTTTTCAGGGGCACAATGGCAGAGTTTAGGTAAAGAGTTAAAGACATTATTTACTTTCAGTCAATAAAAGTGGTGGTACTCCTGGTTAGCATTTACATTGCACTTTTTTGGTTTGCAAAGTACTTTATATGTTAACTTCTCTGACCCTTACAACAATTCTGTCAAGAAGGTGTTATTATCCTTTACATGTGAGGAAACTGAGACTGAGGGGTTATGTGCCTTGACCATGATCACAATGTTAGTAAGAAGTGTGTAATCTCTGAAAAAATTATTCCAAGCTTCAAAAATTTAAATTAATTTTTAAAATTAAAGTTAATAATCAAGCTTAATTTTTCAAGCTTAATAGTCACACCTAATCTACTTAATAGCTTTCTTTTTTGGTATATCCTCTTCTTTATCCTTACTCTGTCATATAGCCAGCATACAACTGGGAAGCTCTATAAAGCCCTAAATGTTTAATTCTTTACTCTATTTTTAAAAAGGTTTGGAACAGAGTGATTTTACTTATTTATATTGGCACATGTCTAAAATCAAATACAAACCTATCCCAGATCCTATATTATCACTCTTGTAATAATATAAGAGCCAATAACTGATGTTTGATAGAAGGGAAAGAGAGAGAGGGAGAAAAAGGGAGAGGGAGAAAGAGAGAGAGAAGTATCTGTATAGTGAGTCTCTCTTCCAGCACTCCCCTCACGCTGAATATCTCTCTGGGAGACTTTGAGGGAGTGTCGCCCCGAAACTGGGTGACCTGGATGGTCGTGCCGCCCCACAGGAGTTGGGGGCAAGGCTTCCCTATAAGATGAGGTATGTGGTACCCCAATCTGATTCTGAATGAGGGCAGGGTTCACACAAGCCTCCCCCAAGATCAATCAACTTCACAGCAGATGGTCTGCCTCCAAGACAGAGGTAGCCAGACCAAGCCGTGGTTCCCCTCTCTCTCGTTGTCTCTCAGACACTCTGGAATGCTATCTGACTAATGAATTGCTTTTATTAATCACAATTCAGGGATTGGGGAAAGGGGTGAAGGGCGGAGGGATTTTTAGGGTGCCCTTTCTCTATTTCTAAGGGGTCTCTCACTCAGGAGGGAACCTTTGGGGTTCCCACTCCCAAGATTCTTCCTCTGCCCCTTCTCTGTTTCTATTTATAATCCTTTTCTATTATTTTAAGTTTTGACTGAAAGGTTGGGTAATGGGGGAAGGAGACTAAGAGATCACTCCCAAAATGGAGTCCAAAAACTTAGCTGACTCTATGGTTGACGTTTTGATGGGTGAGAAGCGATGGGATGCTTTTGACCAGAGAATCAGGGTTTCACTTTCCAAAGAAGATCCTTAGGAAGCCCTCAGGACTGGATCCAAGCTGGGATGTTCTCCTCCTCTCCTCTCTCAGTCCTCCGCCAGAAGCTCTTCTCCTCCTTCTCCTTCCTCTGGAGAATTACTCAGAATCCTCTCTGGTCTCAACTACTAGTAACTGTCACCAACTGTCAGCCACTCCTTCTCTAGCTCCTTTTGTCCCATCCCCCTTGCACAAATCCCATCCTTACACTCTCTACATGCCTGAAGTAGAGTAATTAATTGAGGAGTAAATATGCTAACTGTTTATAGGTCAGATCTTCACAGTGTATGTTCATTAGGATTTCTAGAATCCAACACATCCAAATTAAAATATAAACTTAAAAAATAGACATTTTTACATCACATAATTTTTAATTATTCATTATATATACTTATCCATGAATGTTGTTGCTGTTGTTCAGTTGTTTTTAGCTATATCTGATGCTTCATGGCTCCATTGGGGGTTTTCTTGACAAAGTTCCTGGAGCAGTTTATTTTGCCATTTCCTTCTCCAGCTCATTTTATAGATGAGGAAACCAAGGCAAAGAGGGTAAGTGATTTGTCCAGAGTCACACAGCTAATAAGTGTAAGAGACTAGATTCAAACTCAAAAAGATGAGTTTTCCTGACTCCAAGCCCAGCACTCTATCTACTGTGCCACTAGTTATTTCATGAATATCTCTATTGGTTCAGTCACAAGGTTAGAATCGACAGATATATATTTTTTGCAGTGATGGGCAAACTTTTTAAAGAGGAGACACCACAGGAAAGGAAATGTTCATCTGTCAGTCTGTTTCTAAGGCAACTCTTTTGAAGTTTCATTGTATTATATCCTACTTGTTGTATTCGCCAGACTAGGAATGTCTTGCTGCCAGACAAGAACTTTTAAAGCACCCATGGTGACTTGCCCAGAAATAGGTCCATGACTGTCAGCACATGCCAAAGGGAAGCCAGCTAAAGCAGCTCAAGCTTAGACCACCACCAGGTGGCTTCTGTTGATACTGCATGCAAAGTAACTTCTAGCCAAATGCTCCTTCATTCCAATGTAAACAGCTTCCCTCCCTGTATGAATGGGGATGGGATTGGGAGGTAGCAAAAAAAGCTGAACATGAGCATGAAGGCGCATTGAAGGCCTCCTCCTCAAGCCTTAGAGCTTCTGCTCCAGACCTAGCCCTGTGATGTCATGCAAAAAGTCCTGGCTTGAAAAGTCAGACCACACAGGTTCAAATCCCAGCTTAGCTGTTTCCTACTTCTATAATCTGGGGTAAATCACTTAACATCTCCCAGTCTGAGCCTCCTCATCTTTAAAAAGAAAGAATCAGAGAAGATAATTGCAAAAGCCCCTTCTACCTCCAAGTCTGTGATCCTCTTAACCCAGCAAGTACTTAAGCTAATACAGATAATGCAAAAAGACAATATGGTGCTATACAGAGGACCAATGATATAGTCGTGCCAACAACAAGTAGAGATTGCCACTAGCTGTGGGACTTTGGGTAAATTCACTTAACCTCTCAGTGAACCCAAAGAATTCTTTACTACTGTAACAAAGTATAATTACCAATCTGTATGAGTATGAAAAGTTTTCATGCTAGGAATTCTCCTCATGAATCAATTCACAGGTGCAAAGTAGGTGGCAGAATAGACAGAGTGCCAGGGCTGGAGTAGGGAAGACTCTTCTTCCTTGAGCCCGGAGGCAAACCACTTAAGGATTTTTGTCTCAGTTTCCTAATCTATAGAAAATGGCAAACCACTCCAGTATCTTTGCCAAGAAAACCCCAAATGGAGTTAAAAAGAGTTGGACACAACAGAAACAAATAAACGACTAAGGCCTGACCCCTTATTTCCCCCAACAAAAAATTCATGCAAAATATGCAAAAAAAAAAAAAAAATACAAAGACAAACAACAAATTGGTCATACATTCCACTGGGAGAAATACATTTAAAGCTAGCATGGCATTTGGGTCAAAAGAGCTTTAGGAAGGAACACAAGAAAAGCCTTATATAGGAGGCGGCACCTGAGTTGTTCCTTGAGGGGAGGTATTCCAAAGGTTGATGTGAGAAGGTACCACTTATGCAAAGGCAATTAAGTGGCCAAAAATGACAGGTATAAATACAGTGGGTAAGACCAGCAGGGCAGATATAGAAAGAGAGGGTAAAGCCAAACCCTAAAGAGTCTTAAATGCCAAACAGGAATTTCTATCTTATCCTAGAACAGTGATGGGTAATCTTTTGAGTTTGGTGTGTCAAAATTTGCCAAAAAAAACGAGCATAACTCAGGTGGTGTGTCACTTCGAGAAAAAACCCATAATTTTGCGATATTTATAGTTTAAATAACAAAAATGTATAATTGTAACATATAACTGTATTTAATAAACCAAAATAGGTAAATTAATATAGGTAGAATTGTCATCTATAGTGCCCAGAGTGTCTATACTACACTACAGCAAATGTTTTATCTTTGGCATGTGGCCCCATACTTCTTTGTATGCAGCCACATGCAGCTGCATGTCATTGAAAATGGCTATGCATGTCAGTGCTGACGTGTGTGCATGGGTTTGCCATCACCGTCCTAGAAAGAGTGGGAAACCACCAGAGCCTCTTAAGTAGGGAGTAACATGGTCACATCTGTATTTCAGGACCAATTTATAGACTACTGCAGTAATCTAGCTGAGAGGTGATAAAGGCATGAATTTGGGGGAGGGAATATAATGCCTTACCCACTGAAGAAAACAGGTTTTAACCTACAAAAGGGATAGATAACTTAGTAGGTTATAAGAGCTGTCTTCACATGTCAAAAGATAACAAGAATTAAACATTCCTTTTAGTTCCAAGAGGGCAATAATGAGAACTGGTGAAAACTAAAGAGAGGAAGCTTTAGGCTGGTTTGAGAGGAAGAACTTCCCAATGCTGCCTCAGGAGAAAGGAAGTTCCCCTTGAATTGGAGATATTCAAACAAAGGTTGAACAACCATTTGTCAGGCATGTTGTAGAGGGCATGCTTTTTTCAAGTATGGTTTAGACCAGTGATGGGCAAACTTTTTAAAGAGGGGGCCAAAGGAAAGGAAATGCTCATCTGTCAGTCTGTTTCTAAGGCAACTCTTTCAAAATTTCATTGTATTATATCTTATTCATTGTATGTGTCAGATTAGGAATAACGTCCTGTGGTGGGATAGAACATTTCAGGGGGCCACATTTGGCGGGCAGTAGTTTGCCCATCACTGGTTTAAACTAAAGGGCTACTGAAGTCTTTCTTCTAATTCTAAAATTCTGTAAATCTGTGAAAACCAGATATTCTGCCTGATAAGTTGTGTTCCTTTCATTATTCCATCGCTGAATGTTTTAGCTAAAACTTCTATTCTGACTTTTAAAAATTATTTCAAACTCTTCCTTACAAAAATAGTTGATGAATAAAAGACAAAAAAGTCCAAACTTTCTGAATATGTTGATATAAATGTTAGTAACTTCATAGATTTAGAGCTGGAAGGACTTCAGAGATCATCTAATTCAGCCCCTTCATTTTTAAGATAAAGTAACTGTCTCAGAAGACTTAGATCACACAGGTGATAAGTGCCAAAATCAGAATTTCAATGAAGGTCCTCTGAAACTTGAGTCCAAAATTGTCGGATGTCACTTTAAAAAATCTTAATAATTAAAAGAAATGAAGCAACGGTTCAGCAAAACACAATCTCCAGCTAAATCCAGCATTTATAATTATCAACTCTGTGATACTCAGTTTTCATCATTTAAAAAAACATATAGGACCACCATTAATTATATAAAAATCAATGTTCAACAATTGATTTTTACATAATTAATAGCAAGAATAATTAGTAGCAAGAAATTAGGCTGAAAAAGAAGCATCAAGAATATGTGCTTATGGTCAAAAGAATTTTGCTTTTAACTATCAACTTTCAATGGTTTTTAATCTTTTTTTTTTTGTAATTTTAAAATATCTTAATTCTCTTAATACCATTAAAGGTATTTTTTTAATTGACCCATGCATTGTATGAATGCAAAAGCAAAACCAGGCTAAGAAAAAATAGGTGCTAAGTCCTCAGTGTGGGGTGATTAGGTTTGTCAAATCCAAAAGTAGGATTTCCTTAACAAAGATACTGGAGTGATTTGCCAATCCTTCTCCAGTTCATTTGACAGAGGAGGAAATTGAGATAAACTGGAGTAAGTGACTCACCCAGAATCCCACAACTAGGAAATGTCTGAGACCAAATTTGAATTTAGGAAGAGAAGTCTTCCTGACTCCAGGTCCAACATTCTATCTCCTAGCTGCCCATTAATTCTTCAGTATTCTTTTACAATATAAAAGTAACAAAAAGCAAGCTATTTGAAAGTATAGAAGATGATTTCTAATTTCTTGCTACTATAATACTGAGTTAGCCTACATTGTCTATTTGTTGTTCTCAATTTAGTTTAAGGATATTTTTTTAAGAAACAAGAAAAATCAAATTATGCTTTATAGCAATTTTGTAGTCATAATCTTCAAAGTTTTGAAATTTTGGAAATTAAAAGCATTTTCTTCAGATTAAACATTATTTTCTTATTTGAGGATATAAAAATGAAGATTTTATTAAAGTTCCACATATATACTAATGACCTCCCCAAAATTCAAATTTTGTGCTAAAATTACAATTTTAAAACTAGAAGGAATATCTACTTACAGCCTCCTTATTTTTTAGGAAAGGAAACCTAAGGCCAAAAGAGCTTAAAATGACTTATCCAAAGCCACATAAGAAGTGACAGAGAAGTACTCAAATCTAGGTCCTTTACCTCCTTTATCTTTTCTAGTTTAACCACTATGCACATTAATTAGCTCTATATTATTTGCCAATGAAGATGTAGCCAAACTTTCTACATGCTATCTTTGAACTCAATCCCTCCCAACTTGTCCAAAAGATTTTCTCTCCCTAATATTCACTGACTCTTTCCCTGAAATTTGTGAACATATATATGTACCTCTAGCCTATCCTTAAAACACTCAATTAGCCTCTACCAATCCCTCAAGTTACCATTCTTTTCTCTTTTTCTTCATGAAACTCCTTTTAAAATTTAACAAAAAAGGTGTCAAGACATTTCCTCTTCCCATTCTCATTCTAATAAAAAAGACAAAAACACCCCTCTTCCATTTATTGTTGGAGGCACCATCACAACCTCAATGTCACATAGCCCTCCATTTTCTCACACATAATTAGGTGTCATATCACAGTACTCTCAGATTATTTCCAATTTATTCTTTCTATATCTTATTTGTACATAGCTGTTGGTATGCTATCTACACTCCCCCCTCTCTGCATCCCCCTCTCACAAGCTCCTTAAGGAGCTTATCTTTTACTTTTCCTTTCATCCATAATGCTGACAAATAATAGGAGCTTAATAAATGCGTATTGACTTGACAAAATCTCTCACAGAGGCCCTTCTTGCCTTGAATATGGCAAAAGTCTTTTACTGGTCTTCTTATCTCAAGTCTCTCATCATTCTAATTTTATCCTCCATTAGAGTACAAAGTAATTTTCATAAAGTTATGGGTCTAATCATGTTACTTATATAATCAATAATTTCTAGGGATAACTTATTATACTTCAACTACAAAATGTAATTCCTGTTTATCATTTAAAGTTTTTACAACCTTATCCCACACACCATCTTTCCAACCAAACTACACATTACTTTCCTTTTCTTGCCTATTCCCTGTTCTTCACACATGACAATTCCTCTCCCATCTCTGTGTCTTCACATTGTATTTATGTATTCCACCTTTCACCTCTTCTTCAGAAAGTATATTCATTTTCTTCTAAGATCATTTCAAATGTCACTTTCTACAAAAAGCTTCTCCTAAATTCTCTAATTGCTAGTACCTTCCTCCATCCCAATTACCTTGAGGATGATTTACACATCCCTATATACATGGTATTTCCACAAATAAAATACAAACTTGCTTAAGGCAGAAACTCTCATTTTTATCTTTTTATCCACAGCATACAACCCAGTATTTAGCTCATGGTAGGCATTTTATAAATGCTTGCTGGATGACTATTTGGCCTTTAGTAAGCACCTCATTCAAAAAAAAACTCTAAAATTCCATTAAATTAAACATTCCTGAATCAAAAATAGCAATTAAACATAAAATTAGATCAGAACAATAATGCTCACTCATGCACAAACTGGCAAAGTTTAGATTTTTTAAGTTTCTAGCTAGTAAGTATAGCACTTTGAAAGGAATAAAGAAGACTCAGAAAATCAGTGACTAATATGTAAAAATATCATAGGAACACCAATATAATTTCAATTGAATTCAACAAATATTCATTAAATGCCTAATTTTTACCTGGAAAAATTAGGTATAGACCAGTGATCCAGATTCAGCTCCCTGAAATGCTCTATCCGGCTGGGGGACATTATTCCTAATCTGACTAATGCAATGAGTAGGATACAATACAATGAAACTTCGAAAGAGTTGCCTTAGAAACAGACTGATAGATGAATATTTCCTTTCCTTTGGCTCCCTCTTTAAAAAGTTTGCCCATCACTGGTATAGACCAATATCTCATACCATATATATTAAAATAAACTCCAAATAGTTACATGACCTAAATATAAAAGTCACATGTAAACAAACTAGAGGAACTAAGAAGAAATTATCTTTTTGATTTATGGACAGTGTGAAAAGGGAATTCTTAGTTCTTTTTGTCCATTCTGAATAAAAAGGGAATCCTTTATTCTCTTTGCCTAGTTGGATTTAACCTTTGGTTAATGATAATTTAAGTAACCCTACTTAATACCTCTCTGAGATGTTGAAGACAGGATTAACTCTCCTTTGTCTACCTATTGATTGAATCAAGAAAAGCTTGAACTAGGTGGAGGAGCTGCAAATCCTCTAGAATTCACAGAATTTCTGAGAAACTTAATTAGCCAGGAATAAGAAAGTAAGGGTTTTAAAAAACAACAACAACAACAAAGTGCAGGCCAAAAAAGCTGTGACCACACAAAGGCTCCCCAAATCACTCCACCTTAGAAATAACAAAAACTTGCAAACACCCAGAATTAGCTCTGAAAAGAGCTAGACAGAAAAAGCTTGAAACTTGGAATTTTATTAGAAAAACCAGTGACTTGGGGAAAAGATTAAGGAAAGAGAATTTAAGAATTATGGGATAAAGCAGCAGCTAGATGGCTCAGTAGTTTGAGAGTCAGGCCCAGAGATAGGAGGTCTTGAGTTCAAATCTGACCTCAGATACTTCCTGATTATGTAACCTCAGGTTAGTCATTTAACCTGCATTGCCCCCTCTACCACTCTGCCTTTGAATATTGATTCTAAGATGGAAGTTAAGGATTTTTTTTAATTATTGGATGACTTCAAAGCCATGATCAAAGAAAGAGTCTAGACATCATATTTCAAGAAATAAGCAGATTGCTAATATCAAGATGCCTTGATATTCTGGAAACAGAGCGTAAGACAGAAATTAAAATAATTTCACTGATCATCACCTGAACAAGATCCCAAAATGAAAAATCTATGAACAATATAGCCAAATTCCAGGGCTCCTGGATCAAAGAGAAAATATTTCAAGTACCCAGAAAGAAATCATCTAAATACCATGGGACACAGTCAAGCTTACACAAGCTTAACAGCTACTACATGAAAGATGAGAGGGAACTGTAATATGATATTCCAGAAGGCAAAAGAGCTGGGATTAAAACCAAGAATAAAATGTCCAGAAAAACTTCGTATCATCCTTCAAGGGAAAAATTTTATATTTAATGAAATAGAGGGTTTCCCATCAATCCTGATGAAAAGAACAAACCTGAATTAAAATATGATTTTCAAAAAGAAGTCTCAAATTTGTTATTGAAATTTTGGAGTCTCTGAACTAAACTTTCTGTGAGCCTACTGGCATCCTGTGGAAGTTTAGGGGTCCCTGAACTACATTTCCCATGAGCTCACTGGCTTCCTGTCTTGTGTAATGACATAGACAGTTACCTAATGGTATATACAAGATAAAACCAAGTGCCAGGACTGGTACTGCCTCTTTTTCCTCCTGATGCAGCATGGTGGCAGCAGGTAATGGCCAGTCTTTCAAATAGCCTAAGCTAGCAGCAGGTGGCTTCATTTTTCTAATGGCTACCAATAAATCATTTAAAACCATAAATATTTTAAAATCTATCCTTCTATATTCATTTTATTTTTTTACACAAGAGAAGTAAACATGAAAGAGGAATCATAAAGGGCTCAAAGGTTAAATTGTTTACATTTCTACATGGAAGATGATATAACATGTAACTTCTAAGAACTTTATTATTAGGGGAGTTAGAAGGATTCTACATCTTTGACCCACTCATTCTTTAGGATTAGAGGTTTCTAATTTTTAATCTATGTTTCCAAAGCCCTTTACTAAAGGTAAATTTTATTGCTTTATGATCTAAGAGTGTGAAAGTGACTAATTGTGCTAGGGCAATATAAAAGAAAAAGGATAGACAAGAAAAAAGAGATGCCCTAAGAGAAGAAGAAAGGATGGAGAAAATTATCTCATGTAAAAGCATAAAAGGAAGAAGTTTCACAGTGGAGGGGAAAATGGTGTGGGAGGGACAAAGTTTGAACCTCATTCAAATCTAAATTAGTTTCAAAAGGGAGAGAGAATGCATATATACTCAATTGGTAATAGAAATCTATCTTATCCAAAAGGGACACAGGATGGGAAGGGGATAAGCAATATGGAGGAGGAGGAATAGAATTTAAAAGGGAGGGTGGATGAAAAAACACAGTGGTCAGAAGCAAAATAGAATTAGGAGAAGGGAAAGAATAAAAAGAAAGAGAAAAATAAACAGAATAAAATAAGATAGAGGGAAACTCAGTTAATCTTCATAATTGTGAATGGGATTGACTCATCCATAAAACAGAAGCAAATGGAAAAACAGTTTAAAAACCAGAATTGCCAATGTTGTTTACAAGAAACACTTGAAACAGACACAGAGTTCAAATAAGGAGCCAGAGTAGAAATCTATTATGTTTTAACTAAGGTAAAAAAGGCAGAAGTAGCAATAATCTCAGACAAAACAAAAGCAAAAAGAAATTTTAAAGAACAATTAAAAAGTGAGTAGAGACACTAAATTTTGCTAAAAGGTACTATAGACGATGAAGCAAAATATTAGTATTAAATATATGTAGCAAGTGACATCGCATTCAAATTCTTGGGAAATTCAACAGAAAAGTTAAATGGATTACATAAAGAAATGTACAATAAAAGTATATTAGTGGAAATCCTCAACTTTCCCCCTCTCAAAGCTAGGTAAATCAAAGGTAGATAAAATAAAAAAGGAGATGAACAGAATCTTAGAAAAGTAAGATAAGACCTCTGGAGAAAACTAAATGAGAATAGAAAAGTTCAGTTATACATGGTACTTTTATAAAAACTGATCTTGTATTAGGTCATAAAACTTTCACAATCAAATGCTAAAAAGCATAAATATTAAATGCATCCCTTTCAAATCATAAACCAATAAAAATTATTTTTAATAAAGGGCCTTGAAAAAAAGAGATTAATCTAATCCTAAAGAATGAGTAAGTCAAAGAACAAATCATGGAAACAATTATTTCACCAAACAGAATGAAAAGGCA
This sequence comes from Gracilinanus agilis, assembly GCF_016433145.1. Lineage (NCBI taxonomy): Eukaryota > Metazoa > Chordata > Mammalia > Didelphimorphia > Didelphidae > Gracilinanus > Gracilinanus agilis. The sequence continues at coordinate 115,759,496 of NC_058131.1, read as the reverse complement.
AAAAATCTACCTAAATTTATGGGGTGTATCCAAATCAATATTTAAGAGAAAAATGTATAATGCAAACACCAATAAAAGAGAGAGCAAGAAGATCAATGAATTGGGTGTGCAATTAAAACAAGAAAGTAAAAAAAAGGTAACTAAAAAGTAAAATTAGGAGTCTGGTTTTTATGAAGGAAAAAAATCCCACTAAAACAGATTACTCATTGGTTAATATGTGAAAAAAGAAAGACCAAATTACCATTATCAAAAATAAAAGGGTGAATGCACCACCAATGAAAATGAAATTAAAGCAATTACTATAAGTTATTTTGCCTAGCTATACATCAGTAAATTTGACAATCTTAAGTGGATGAATTTTTACAAAATTTTTACAAAAATACAAATTGCCCAGAGTAAGGGAAGAAGAAATGGAATATTTAAATAATCCTATCTTGGAAAAAATAAATTGAACAAGCCATTAATTAGCTCCCTAAGAAAAAAACCCTTGGACTAGATTTTCAAGTTAATGCTACCAAACACTTCAGGAACAATTAATCCCAATGCCATATAAAATATATATTTTAAATAGGTTTAAAGCAAAAAAATCCTACCAAATTCCATTTATAACACAAATATGCTTCAGATACAGAGAGAGCAAAAACAGAGAAAGAAAACTATAGACAAATTTACTTAATGAATATCAATGCAAAAATTTTAGATAAAATACTAGCAAGGAGAGTAGAGCAATTTATCATAAAAATCATGCACTATTCCCAGGTGGGGTTTACACCAGAAATTTAAGGCTGGTTCAATATTAGGAAAACTTTCAAAATAACTGACATATCATTAACAAAAACAGAAATAGATGTAGATGAAAAGCCTTTGACAAAATACAACAGCCATTCTAATTTAAAACACTATAAAGCACATAAATCAATGAAGGCTTTCTTAAAATAAGTAGTATCTACCTAAAACCAAGAACAAGCTTTATCTGTAATGAGGATAAACTTGAAGCCTTCCCAATAAAATCAGAGACGAATCAAGGATGCCCGTTATCACCACTGATATTCAATATTGAACTAGAAATGCTAGCTATAGCAATAAGACAAAAAAAATTAAAGAAATAAAAAGGCAATGAGAAAACAATATTACTACAGCACCCTTTGGAGAAAATATAAAGGTATTCTTAGAGAATCCTAGAAAATCAAATGAAAAACTAGTTGAAACAATTAACGATTTTAGCAAAATTGCAAGATATAAAATTTATCCATATAAATCATCAGAATTTCTATATATTACCAACAAAACTCAGCAGGAAGAGATAGAAAGCAAAATCCCACTTAAAATAACTCAAGACATGGGGGCAGCTGGGTAGCTCAGTGGATTGAGAATCAGGTCTAGAGACGGGAGGTCCTAGGTTCAAATCTGGTCTCAGTCACTTCCTGGCTGTGTGACCCTGGGCAAGTCCCTTGACCCCCATTGCCTATCCTTACCACTCTTCTGCCTTGGAGCCAATACACAGTATTGACTCCAAGATGGAAGGGAAGGGTTTAAAAAAAAATAACTCAAGACAATATAAAATACTTGGGAGCCTAATTGCAAAAATGAACCCAGGGACTATATAAATATAATTACAAATACTTCTCACACAAATAAAGATAAGAGAATTATTAGTTGACAATGGGGATACTGAGCCAGTATAAGAAAAATTAACTTCTACCTAAGGCAATTTACTTTTTTGCTGCCATACCAATCAAACCACCACAAAATTATAGAGCTAGGAAAAAGAATTTAAAATAATTCAGCTGGAAGAAAAAAGATTAAGAATATCAAGGGAATCGATGAGAAAAAATGGGAAGGCAGCCTAGTAATACCAGATTTTAAGCTATAATAAAAAGCAGAAATCATCAAAACAATCGGTAGTGGCTAAAAAATATAGTGGTGAATTGGTGGAAGAAATTAGATTATGTAGAGTAATTAGTAATCCATTGTTTCAAGAACACCAAAGACCCAAGCTTCTGGGACAAGAACAATGAGACAAAAATTGCTGGTCAAACTAGAAAGCAGTTTGGCAGAAAAGAGGTAAAGACTAGTATTCATACCATACATCAAAATAAGGTAAAAATAAGTACAGAATTTAGACATAAAGGGTAATATCTTAAGTAAATTAGGGAACATCAAAAAGTGTCATTAGACCTGTGAATAAGGGGAGAATAAACCATTAAACAAAATGATAGAGGTTTTACAGGTAGTAAAATGGATAATTTGTATTACATTAAATTAAAAAGCTGTTCTACAAACAAAACTAATGCAGTCAAAATCAGAAAGAAAATTGAAAAGAACATGAAAAAATTTTACAGAAAGTTTCTCTGATATATAGTGAACTGAACTAAATTTAGAAAAATAAAATAAAAGTCATTATTCAGTTGATAAATTATCAGTAAGCAGATTTCAGAACAAGAAGTCAAAACTATCATTAATCCCATTAAAAATGCTCTAAATCACTAGTGGTTTAAAAAATACAAATGAAAATAATTCTATCAGATTATTTTAACATGACAGAAAATGAAAATGGCAAATGCTAGAAGGGATGTGGGAAAATAGGGACATTAATGCACTATTGGTAGAACTGTGACCTATTCCAACCATTCTAGAAAACAATTTGGAACTATTCCCAAAGGGCTATATAAAACTGTATATATCCTTTGACTCAGCAATACCACTAGCTCTGTATCTCAGAAATCAAAACACAGGGAAAAGAACTTATGTGTGTGTGTGTGTGTGTGTGTGTGTGTGTGTGTGTGTGTGTGTGTGTGTAGCTCAGTCCTTTCTATGATAGCAAAGAATTGGAAATTGAGAAATATTTAACAAAATAAATAAAAACACATTACAGACAATTTTTTAAATAGAAGTGCCCTTAATATTAAAGATCAGAATATTAAAAAATAGAAGTAGATCACCTCCCTCTCACAGCTTATGGGTAGAAGATATATTCTTAACCAAATTTGGTTTAAAGGCAATTGCAAAAGATAAAACAAGTAACTTTTATTACATAAAACTGAAAAGGCTCAGCAGATAAAATTAATGCACCTAGGATAGGAAGGGAAGCAATTAGATGGAGAGGAGGGGTCTTTTATCAGGTTTCTCTGATAATGCTTTGGTACTGAAGATATGCAAATAATTAATAGATATGTGTAAAACCAAGATCCATTCCTCCACATATAAATGATCAAAGGACATGAAAAAATAATTTCCAAAATAACTGCAAAGCACTAACAACTAAATCACTATTAGTAAGATAAATGCAAATCAAGACAACCCTAAGGTTTTGGCAAAGATGTCAAAAGACGGCAATAGTCAATATTGGAAGAGTTGGAAGATAAATACCTGGTATATTATGGATAGAGCTAAGAACTGGCGCCACCATTTTGAAAAGCAATTTGGAATTATGCAAATGAGGTGACTTTTTAGTCATACTCTTTAATCCAGAGAAGCCATTACTGAGCTTATATCCCAGTAAGGTTACTGACAAGATGAAATTCCTCAAATATATCACAACATTTATAGAACCACTTTCTGTGACAGCCAAAAATTATAAACAAAGTAAAAAGAAGTAAACTATTAATTCTGGAATGGTTAATGGGGGAGGGGGAGAAGCATGGTACATGAATGTAATGGAATATTACTGTGCTAAGAAATAAGTATGATGCTCATGAAAAGTAAATAAGCAGAGGCAAAGAAAAAATACAAATCATGACTATAACAATGTAAAGCAAGAACTACAATACAAATACACTCAAGAGAATGTTGCAAAATCATAAACAAGCATGGATCAAAGAAAGAACTGACAGGTAGTTCAATTCCATTCTTGTACAGACAGGAGGTCCACATGTCGTTGCACATATTTTTAGACTTCCAATGTATTGATTAGTTATACGGATTTTTTTTTTTTGGTCCTAACAAATACTATTTTTTATGAGATGACTTTCTGGGAAGAAAAGGGGGGGGGCAGGAACACTAGAAAGTTATAGGGATATGAAAAAACAAAAGTTCAATAAAAAAGAATATCTAGAAAACTAAAAAATATATGACAAAAAGCTATTCCTTAATCAATAGGTGACTAAATTATATGAACAAAAGGGTTTTCAAAGGGAGAATTGTAGACTCTTTAATAACCACGATAAAGAATGTTTTAAATCACTAATAAGAAAAAATGAAATAAAAAAATACTTCAGATTCATCTCATACCCAGAAATTTGGCAAAGATGATAAAAGATAGGAAAAGCTTCCTCTGGAGTGATTATAGAATGATCCAATCATTTTGGAAAACAATTTAGAATTGTGGGAAGAAACTAATTAAAATGGCCCCAAAATTCTACTGCTAGGTATGTATTCCAAGAAGATCAATGACAAAATAAGTGTCTCAGGTACATTATAATAGTTAAGACAGTATTTTTTATAGTAACAAAGCCCAGAGGGAAAAAAGGGACTTGGGGAATAATAGCTAAATAAGCATGGTACATTAATGTAATAGATAATAATTGTCTGTCTGACACAATGTACTTGTAATTATTTTATAATTTTATAATTCACAATGTTAGGTTTAGAGTTCTTATAATTCAGAGTGGAATAACATTTTACATTTTATAACTATAATACATAAATTTAATTTGGAGCTTTTGGGGGCAAAAGTTATAATGTATTTCTTGTAAGTACTTAGTGAATATATTTCAAAGAACATTATAAGTAGCATGTTAAATTACCCTAAGGGTTCACAACACTTTTTTTTTAATGTTGAAAGGTACTTGAAGAATAAAAAATGTTGGGAACCATTAATCTAGCCTAACCTCCTCATTTTATAGATAAGAAAAATAGAAAATATAGACATTTGGCCAACAACACAGATCAGGGGCAAAGATGAATAATAAATGGTAACCAACTGAAACTGGCTAACAGTAAACATATATATATATGTACATATATATATATATTTGCAAAAGCATAAGCATAATGAAAATGTTGCAACAAAAATGAGGATATCCAAAGTTCCTTATGAATATAGATTATTTTTCTTTTTTTAATTAATCCTCAGCCCTTTAACACAATGCCTGACACAGTAGAACTAAGAATTATACAAAATTAACCAAAAAAATCAAAAAGTCTAACATTATGTGCCATGTTCCACACAACACCCACAATTCCACCTCTGCAAAAAGCAAAAGATATATTCTCTTAAGTATTCATTATAGACAAGCTGGGTCATAATTTTGCAGCATTTAATTTTGATTACTTTATTATTCTTTCTATTTATGTTGTTATAATCATTGTATATATTTTGCTTTCTTTTTTCTGCTTGCTTCATTTTTGCAGTTCATGTCATCTTTCCACCCTTCTATAAATTCACTGTGTGCAATATTTTTTAAAACAAAGTAATATTCAATTACATTCATGTAACACAGCTTATTTAGCCACTCTCACAATCAATATGCATCTGCTTTGTTTCTAAATTTTTGCTACCACAAAGTTTTGCTATAAATATTTTTATACACAAGGAACCTTTTGTTTTGTCAATGATGTTTTGGTTATAAAGGCAGCATCAAGATGGTAAAATGAGAGAAAGCATTTTCACCCAGTTCAATCATCAAACATACTTTGACAAAAATTAAAAAAAAAAAAATGCACTAGACCAAATTCTGATTGAGAATGCCAAGAAAGGCACATTAAGTCATCTTTCTAGCCCAGGATGGGTTAAGAAGATAAACAGAGTCTCAAGGACACTGAAGACAGAGTCTGGCTAAGAACAACTGGTAGCAGTGGCAGATACATTTTAGCCCTCAGGAACATGGAGACAGGGCAGAAGAGCAGGAAAAATTCAGGTTGAAAGAGATCTCAGGGGATCCCTGGGTGCCGCAACAGGTTACATCTGGCAGCTCTTTCATCCACTACATAATACATAGTTTTGAGGCCACAGATCCAGAATGGAGAAGAGCAGTCAGAAGCAAGGGCCCTAACTGTATACTGGGCAAAGAACAAGTTTCAGAAGCAAACTATCACTTTTGTGGCTCCAATTCCATGAGTACAGCAATGACTATATTCTAGCCTTTAGTCCAGCATGGAATAACCAGGGATGAAGTCTCAGACCAAAAGGGATCCATGTCCCATGCACTCATTTCCTGCTATGTCAATTCTAATTTTCAAGGAGTTATTTTCTTTCATAAGGCTTTGTACCTCTTTCCTCCAAACTGTTCATTGTCTTTTGGTTGAGTCAAGCAACCATCTACTGAAATTCCCAAACAAGGACAAGATGAAAGACTCAAACATAAGTCAAGAACTTAAGAGAATTAAGAGCCGAAGGACAGAAAACAGATTCTCCACCCCCAACATCATCATTCCACTTTGAGAGCCCTGAAAGTTTGCAGGCCCTCCACGTAAGCTAAGAAAGTAAGAATAATAAGAGGGCAGAATTTCAGGTCAGACGTCTTCACACTTGTGATGATAGAAACCACTCCCTAAGTTTGTCCTACCCGGCACCCCATTTTTGGCGTCTGATTTTGACTTAGGTATTTTATCTAAATAGGTGCGATTTTCTAACCCTTCCCACATTTCCCTTTTTCACATATCTCCATTTTTATTAAAATTACTTTGTTAAGAGCTACTAATGGACTGGACTTGAGAGTCAATTTTATAACAGCGACCAGAATATCTTAATATTACATTTAAAATTTTTACTTCATTTTTATTATACACTAATATCAAGGCCAAAGTCAAAAAGCAAGCTGGAAGAATGAATCAACAAAAAAAGAATTTGATCATAAAAATATACTATGGCAACGGAGAGAGCTCAAGACACAAATTTTAAAAAAGAATGCCTAAAAAAATAAACAAAATCTCAAAGAAAAACATATTTCAGATACAAATTCAAGACTTCTGAGGATAATTAAAGCAAAAGTCTTTTTTAAAAGGAGTCAAAAATTATCTTAAAAACAAAATGAGGGGTGTCCATTAATTGGGGAATGGCTAAAGAAATTGTGGTAACTGATGGTGATGGAATGTTATTGAACTGAAAGGAATAATGAACTGGAGGAATTCCATGTGAACTGGAAAGACCTTCCAAGAGAGCAAAAGAAGCAGAACCAGGAGAACATTGTACACAGAGACTGATACACTGTGGCACAATCAAATGTCATGGACTTTTCCACTAGCAGCAATGCAATGAACCAGGACAATTCTGAGGGACTTATGAGAAAAAACTCTATTCACATCCAGAGAAAGAACTGTGGGAACAGAAAGGCAGAAGAAAAACATATGCTCAATCACAGTTCAATAAGGCTGTGATTAGGGTTTTTATGGTAAATAATGATCACTCTATTGCAGATGTGAATAACATGGAAATAGGTTTTGAACAATGATACATGTATAACCCAGTGGAATTGTTTGTCAGCTCCATGAGGGGAGAGGGAAGAGAGGAGGGAAAAATCATGAATCACGTAACCATGAAAAAATATTCTAAATAACTAAATAGAAAAAAATGAGAGTAGCAAAAGGGAAAAAATGGGCAAAGTGAGAGCCAAGGAAAAAAGATATGAAAAGAGATTTTAACAGCTTGGAGAGAAAAGAAGTACAAGAAATGACTATGAGTCATCAAGAAATAATAAAATGAAAGCCAAAGACTACAAAACAAATTTGTTTGCATGTTATCTCCCCTTTTTACCTTTTCTTTGTATCCCCACTGCTTAGCATAGTGCCTGGTATGTAGTAGCAGAAACTTAGTAAATGCTTGTTTCCTAAGGTTGGGTTTTTTCTTTCTTACAAATGTAAATTCTGGAAAGCATAGTTTTCCAAAATAAGCATGCTTTGACCACATTGAAAATGAGGTTTATCGGTGCATCTATAATTTATTTATTTTCTTCCAATCATCAGAATATTTAGCTGACATGATCTGTACTGGCTGTCTCGCTAATAATTTAATATTATATAAGTAATAACTAATATTAATAGCTAACATATACAGAGCACTTATGTGCCTAGCATTGTGCTAAGTGCTTCACGTTATTATCTCATGTGATCCTTAAAAATAACCCTAGGAGGTAGGTGCTATTATTATTACCATTTAATAGATGAGGAAAATGAGACAAACAGGTTAAATGACTTGTCCAGAGTCATCAAACTAAATGTCTGAGTCAAACTTTACCTCAAGTCTTTCTGATTTCAGGCCCAGTGCCCTATCCAGAGTACCACCTAGCTTTACCGAGCCCTATTTTTAAAGTGATCATCTAACACTTGAAGTAAAAGTTTCTTCACTATCTACTTCATGTCTGTTTTCTTCAACTATGTTAAATAAAATTGAAGCTTTTGTCTGAACAGTTGCTCTTAAAGAAAGACTACATTTTTTATTACAAACTCAATAACAATTAAAAGATGCTCCATGTCTACTCCTCCTAGCTGTTTACAAATCACAAAAAGTTGATGCAACTTCGCTGTTTCCTTTAATTTCACCTGCATGTTTTGTAATATTCCCTACTATAGATTCGGTTATTCTGATATCTTGTCCTATTTTACAGTTACCATGAGTACATTCATGGTGTTCAATTGCATCAAATTTTTGTTCTAATATAATTACAAGCAACTTCTTTTTTATGCTGTTTCTGTTTGAAGAATTCTTCTTTGTTTCCTTCTTAAAAATCAATATAATTGTTGGTAATATGGCATTCAAGCAATATATTACACCCATTCATGATGACAGACAAATGAAGATTGAGGATATAGAATATGGAAAAGAGAAGAGTCAAAGATAATTCAGAAGTTACAAATCTGGGTTGTCTGAGATGACAATGGTAGCTCAACAGAAACAGTGAGATCTGGTACAGAGGTAAGTTTAGAGTTGAATAAGACTCCCATTTTGTACATGAGTTTTAGATGTCTATGAGACATCCCACATTTTGAGAGTTGACCAAGTATGCCTGGATTTGGAGAGAAATTCAGGCTAGATGTAGATATTAAGTAGTCATGACAGATAAATGATACTTCAGTCCATGAGAGCTGATAAAGGAACAAAGAAAGCCCTTGGGGGAACACTTAGCTCTGAATGGCCATCTAGGAAAAGAAACTGAAATAGTCAAACAATTAGAAGAACTTGGAGAAAGTAATATCACAAGAACTAAAGGAAGAGAGTGTCTAAGATAACATCCAAATTCTTTGGAGTACCGTTCAAAGCCGCACATACATTCAGCTCTACCTAATTCCCAATATGTTCTTTATGCTATAATCTAATTAGATTAATCACTATCTCTCATCTCTTTTCCTTGCTTTCTGTTTCTTGATCACTCTTCAAACTGTCCCTTAAAATACTTACTTCCCCTTTCCCTTAATCTCACCACAAACTATCTCCACCTGCTAAAATATTATGTATCCTGTAAGACTCCCTTTAAATTTCATCTTTCACTTCAAGTCTTAAGTGATCCCCCTGGCTTAAAATGATCCTTTTTCTTCCTCAAATCTGAATACTCTTCATTGTACAACTCATGAATTTATCATGTTCTATTTTACATAAGATTTGTAAATAGCATCTCTCCCCCTTTTATACAAGTTCAATGAGGGTAAGAACTATAACTTATTTTTGTTAATAGCTCTTTGTACCACCTAGCAGTGCTCTGACTTAATGCTTTTCAAATTCAAATGATTATGTGATAAAAAATACCTCAAAACATCAAAATACAGTCCATTTTAACACTTGAAACAACTAAATTCCAATTGATCAAAAAATTCAAACAATTTATTTTAACTACCTGTAGATGACAGAGAAAGTAATATTTTATGTATAATTGGAGAGCAATTGCGATTGATAAAAGAGAGGAGATCCAGGAATAAAGGGTAAAATCCATCCAATATATTATCCAATGACCCTTAAGCAAGAGCTTATGTTATACATCCTTTCCAGGAAGAAGTCTGTCTACAAATGAACTTATCTGCTTTCATTTCTTCATGTTTCCCTTTTTACCTTGGCTGGCATAAAACTTGGATCTAATTTTTGGCCAAACAGTAGTAGTTACCTACCTCATCTCAAGGGTCTAATACATATTACTACTTTAACTTAAAGATAAGGGGGAAAAGCCTACCAGTTAAAATATTTAGAGCAGAAATTTTTACAGAGGCAAAAAACTGGAAACTGAAAGAATGTCCATCAATTGGGAAATGGCTGAAGAAGTTATAATAGAATATTACTGTGCTATAAGAAATAGCAATGAAGATGATTAAAAAAAAATCCCTGAACTTATATGAAGTGATGCAAAGTGAAGTGAGCAGAGCAAGGAAAATGTACAAACAACAATAATGTATGATAATCAACAACGAATGACTTAATATCAACAAGGCTTAAGGGTCCAGGACAGCTCCAAAAGACATGACAAAAAAAGGATATCCACTGCCATAGAAGGAACAGACAAAGAGTCCCATTGCAAACTGAACATACAATTCTTTATTTCCTTCATGAATTTTTCTCTATGTAAGCAATGTGTCTTGTTTGGAAATATGTATTATATAATTATGCATATACAGCTTATGTCATATAACTTGCCTTCTTGGAGAGGAAGAGAGAGAATACAGATTACAATATATCAGAAAATGAAGTTAAAACTTTGAAAACTCTAGAGCAGGGTGTCAAAAATTAGGTTCAGACCAATGCCTCCCACTATATGATACAATAAGCTCTAAGTAGATATGAAATCTGAATATAAAATGTTATCTCATAAATAAATGTGAAAATTGAGTAAGTTCTTGACCAACCAATTCTCCAAGATACTTCCTTCCTAGGGTTTGCTCTCTTGATTGGTAAGTCCCTGCCCAGGATCATCATCCCATGAAGTACCCCTGTCATGTTCACTTTACTCCCAGATCAACTCGCTTTCCAAACTGCTCCATCTTATCACCAGCAACTGGTCCCCCTGAATATTTCTCATGGTGAGACCTGCCTTGCTCTCTTGATTGTGATCCCTTGCTGGCATTACAATTTGATGATGAGCTGAAACCATGCTCATATCCAGTTTACTTCACTTTCTAGAAAGCTGTTCCAAAGGCAGTCTTGCCCTATATGGGTACCCAAGAGGTACCTCCCCCCCAAATTTCCTAGCTCCTCCTTATGTTTTGTCCTCCCCTATCATAATGTAAATTTCCTTGACAAGAAACCATCTTGTTTCCTCGTGTTTGTATCCCTCGTTCTTAGCATAGTGCCTGACACAGAGTGAGCACTTAAATACAAAAAGTCAGCATTTAATAATGCTTTTTTTATCTACCAAGGGATAAAGGATCACAGAAGATGAAAGGGACAATCTTGATTATATAAAACAGAAAAGGTTTTGAATAAACAAAAACAATGAAGTCAGAATTCAAAGGGAAAGGTTTAACCAGGGGGGAAAAAAATGTTTGCACTAAATTTGATATTCAAGGCATATAGACATTGACATAAATATATAAGAAAAAACAGCTCTTCCCCAAGGCTAAATTGTCAAAGGATATGGCTAAGCAGCTCTTAAAAGAAGAAAGGCAACCTACCAAGTCATATAAAAATTATTCATCATTAATAAGAGAAATTAAAATAAAAGCAACCTACCAAATCATATAAAAAATTATTCATCATTAAATGATAAGAGAAATTAAAATTAACACAACTCTGAGGTTCTAATTCATACTCATGAGATTTCCAAAGACGAGGAACAAAACGAAAATGACAATTATTTTAAGGGTTATGGAAGAATAGGCACAGAACTGTACTAGTAGTGGTGGTATGAAATGGTCCAATAATTCTGTAAAGAAACTTGAAACTATATTTTAAGTCACTAAACTCTGAATACCTTTGACCCAGTGATACTTCTACTTGTCATGTGCCCAAATAGATCAAAGACAGAGTTAAAGATCATTATATTTTAAAAAGGTATAATAGCACTTTTTGTAGAATCAGAGACTAGAAACAAAAGTGAATGCCATCAATTATGGAATGGCTGAATTATGGAATAAGAATGTCAAAAGAAATGGAAACCTGGGAAGTCATATATGAACTCATGCAGACTGAAATCGGCAAGCCAGAAAAATAATTTATACAATATCAAAGCACAGTAAAGGAAAACAATGCTGAATGATTTTGGTATTCTTAATAATACAGTGACAAATTATGGTTTCAGAAAACTGATGATGAAGCATATTTCCCACTTACTGACAGAGAGGCAATGGACTAGGGGTATGAAATGTATTTTTTGATATGGCCAAAGAATGGCTTTGTTTTGCTTGACTATGTTAATTTTTTACAAGAGTGGGCTTCTATTTAGGATAGATAGCAACAGTGAAACAAAAAAGGAGGAATAAAAGAAGAAAAGCTCATCAATAAAGCAGGGCTAAATTTTATATGCACATTTAAAAAAACTTAGGTAACAATTTCAGTTTCACATATAGTCCTTCCATTCTTTATATTTCAAAATATACAGATTATATACCTGCCACTTGGTATCCTTCCCCCCTTTCCTTTCCTTGCCCAACCTTCCCCAGACATTCTTGACTACTTGATTGTTCACACAGAAGAGATGAGATGTAAGAGGCCATTTCAATTTCTTTTAACTGCAGCTTCCAAACTGTGCACTGCACCATCAGTGAACTCTCATAGGGGAAGAAAGGAAAGGAACAAGCCATTTATTAGATGTCTACAATTTGCCAGGAACCCTGCTAAGCATTTTAAAATATTATCTCATTTAATCCTCACAACAACTATTATCTCCATTTTATAGAAGAAAAAAATCGAGGAAAAGAGAAGTTAAATTACTGGCCCAGGATTAGGCATTTGAAGCTACTTCTGAACTCAAGTCTTCCTGACTTCAGGGCCAACATCTATCCACTACACCATTTAGCTACTCATCACTGAGGTTTTTGACCTATTTAATAAACAGAATTGTTCAGTATTTCTTTTGGCCTGGGGTACCATGAAAAAAAATACAAAGATAGTCAGGATATTGTAAAGTGAGAAAGTTTGGGAATCTCTAGCTTCTAGTGTAACTGAAGACTCCCAGGAGTTATTACCTCTTTTGCCACTGACTCCTATTCTTGTACTTCCCTTAAAGGAAAAATATAAGCTGGTTTGCTTTCTAATGTTTCAGTTTCCATTTCTAATTTAGTTGATTTATCTGATTTAGTTGCACCCTCTAATTTAGTTATTTCATGTTCTTTGCTTTCTGCCATTGTCACTTTAGCCTTAAGTAATTCCTCATATTGAGTTTCCATTCTATCTAGTTTAGTCTCTAGATAGTTCACTTTTAATGTTGGATCATTCTTTGAAGTAACTTGCTTGATGTTTGCTTTTAAATGTTTAAAAATGACTGCCAAAGATTTGATCATCATGTAAAAGCACAAGAAAAACAATACTAGCACAGGGACATAAGAAATTAGTTCCAGGAGTGTCGATGAGAGTAATGGCATTAGAAAGTCATAGGCAAGTGAGTTTTGTATATAACCCACATAATAGAGAAAAAGAGATTTGGTAGAAAAGCCATATCTAACAGAAAAAAACCCATGGTGATTTTATGCAGCTAATTCACCAGCTTTTCTGAGTGCACAGAGCCTTTGAGTCAAGTTGACTGGGAGATGGGTTTTGGAGCCACCTAGAGTTCAGTTCACTGTTACTACAGCTCACAGTGAAATTGTGAGCTTTAGCTGCTGCTTCAATGGGACGCCTTGCTGTGATGACAGTTTCAAATGCCCAAGTTGACAGTTGGCCCCTTAAAATTTTCTGGTTCTTTGTCCTATTTAACTCACCAAAAGTGTAAACATAAATGTAAATGAATTGATTATTGATAAATGAAACTGATTATAAATGAACTGTAAATGAACTGTGTAAATATGAAAAATGATAAAGGCTGCCATAATAATATATATATTAGTATTTTAATTAAAGCCATGTTGATAGATAAAATCATTAGACCACGCGCTTGTAAGCATTCAAAACTGCCGCCTCCATACTGCCTCCTAGCCAAGCCCTACTCGCCAAAGAAGAGAGCACTCCCTCCTAACCCACGAGATTTAAGCGCTCCCCTGCGTCAAGACGTCGGAAACGGAAACCAGTTGGACCATGTTGGATCACGAGAAATGTAGTTTTATCCATTTCCCAAGTTTCACTTTTTACAACTGATTATAAACTGATTTGATACTCTGCTTGTGCTTACAAAGTTCTTCAGTTTATATAATTGAAGTGAAGCTCATAAGCTAACTTCTCTTCAGGGCCAGGTGCAAAGACACTAAGGAGACTCTTGTTATATAAAAATAAACTATTTAATGAGAATATAAAGATAAAAAAAAGGATTTTTAACTCTAAGGGATTCTAACTCCACCCAAATAAAACTCCCTTGGTTCCGCAAGAAACCGCTTCTCCTGTTTCCACAGACTACACTGATCCTTCCTGATCTAACCCAAATTTCCCCTATTCTACAATAAAACTAATGCTATTATATTTATAAAAATAACAAAGGCTAGCTGGCTGAGCCCTCAGCAAGAACCAAGTTAAGACTCTGAGCCTTAACAGACTCAGGGTCTAAACCAAAGACCAGGTCTTTCTTTGGTCTTCTCAGATATAAAAACAATTTATGAAACAGCAATAGACAGCCACTAGTGTTTCCCAAGTTGGAAAAGGAAAATCATTTAATTCCTTCAGGTTTTTCCCTCCTTTCCTTTTACTTCAGACAGTGAGGAGAGAAAAGATGTCACCTGCTCCCAGCACTCAGAGACTGCCACACCCAGAGAGAGTAACTGTCACAGAAAGACCATTACCCCTCCCCCACGCACTGTCAACATTTGAGACTAACAAGCGGTCTCAAATCTATTTCAAACTTCAATTCTTTCTCAAGCCAGCTTCTCTCTACTTCTTATCTTTAAACTAATATAACAAGACTTAATTTCTAATATAGCATCCTTATATACTCCTGAATTTACCATCTTTATTTCCTGAAGACACATAGCTCGGTTAAGCTAACCGAAATACCTCTGGGTCCTGCCATCTGACTTTCTGCTGCATTTAATTTAAGACTTCCATCTTGACTGCCACTAATTTTTTTAAAATAGGTTGAATTCCTCAATTCACTCAATTCCTTGAGTGAAGAAACTGTATAATGTTTCTATCTACAGAAAGCACTTAGCACATACCTGGCAAAAAACAATAAGCACCTAATAAGTGCTCTTGCATATTTACTGATGTTTAATTTTATCATAAAAAACTGATTTTAAAATATCAAAGAAGGTTTTATATAAGCCAAAATATTCAGAGCAGTAGCACTTTTCATAGTAGCATATGACCGTACTATATGGAAAAAGTCAGAAATGGCTAAAGGGTTACACCACAATATCCTAACATTCCATTACCCCTATGTAAGTTGGCTAATTTTTCTTCAAAAATATTTTTATTTTTATAATAGTCTTATTTTCAAGGTTTGATTAGGCCAAGGGACTAATGACTCAGACCAATGATAATAACAAGGCACTATAGGTGCTCTCTACCATGAATGGTAGGTCACCAAAGGCAATTCAAAAGCAGGCATGCTTCACTTAGCAGAATCACCTAACAATATACTCATATTCATAGTCTTTGCTGACTCTTTCCTCTCCTATGGCTATAAAACTTTTTTGCTTAAATGTTTAACAAAATACAAGTATTTCATTTTGTTCCATCATTGAGTATAAATCACCAAGGGCATGCCTCAAGTCAAACCCAACCCAACAGCTCAAATCAACAAAAATAACACAAGCAGAAACAGGAAAACAATAGAAATAATGACTATCAATGTAAATAGAAAGAACAACAAAACTGAACACTTTATGCTGACATGCCTCATTTTATTTCAATATGTTTATGGTACTTTGCAATTATCGAACTTTTTTTAAAAATTGAAGGTCTGGGGCAACCTGTTATCAAGAAAGTCTATTGGTGCCTTTTTTTTCCAAAAGCATATATTCATATTGTGTCTTTATGTTTTGTTTTGGTATTTCTCACAGTATTTCAAACATTTTCATTATTATTCAAGTTGTTATGATTTGTAATCAGTGATCTTTGATGTGATTATTGTAATCATTTTGGGGCCACACAAACCAAGCCTATATGAGATGGCAAACTTAATCAATAAATGTTGTGTGTGTTCAACTGTTCTATTGACCAGCTGACGCTCTTTCTCTCTTCAGGTTTCCCTATTTCCTGAGATAAAACATGAAATTAAGCCAATTAATAATCTTACAATGGCTTAAAATGAAAGGAAGACTCAACTGATTAAGCAAACTTCATTGCTATCTTATTTTAAGAAATTACCATAGCTACCCCTAAGTTAAGCAACAGCCACCCTGATCAATCAGCAGCCAACATCATTGAAACAAGACCCTCCACCAGCAAAAAGATTCCAACTCTCTAAAAGGTCAGATGATAGCATTTATTTTTTTTGTGAGAAAGTACTTTTTAGTTAAGGTATGTATATTACTTTTTAGACACAATACTATTGCACATTTCATAAAGTATGGCATAAACATAGATTTTATATACACTGGGAAACCCAAAATTCATGTGGTTCACCTTATTGTTTTATTTGCTTTATTGTGGTGACCTGGAACTAAACTAAACCCACAATATCTGTGTATCTGAGGTATATCTGTAATTATAATGACCAAACTTGAGGCTAAGAAAATTAGAAAATACCATCTTCCTTGCAAAGATGGGGTGGAGGACACTGAGTATTGAACCATGCTATTTCACAATATAAGCTCCTTGAGGGCAAGGGCATTTCTCTTTTGTCATGTCACCCCAGAATTTAGCACAGTGCCTAAATCATCTGTAGGCATTTAATAAGTAATTGATTAACTGATATATTTTGTCAGTTGCCTTTGATCTGATGGTTACTTTTGCCAAACTCTTTCTTCTCTTTATCCTAAAAAATGGTTTTCTTAGTGGGAAGGAAGGTTGATTTTGGAGATGAAGGTGATACAAAAACAAAATATATCAAAAGTATCTTTTAAATCAATAAACAAGTATGGTGAGACCTACACCTTGGAAAAATCACTCTGGTTGCTATGTAGAGGATAAGATATGAGTAGAGAAAAACTTGTGATAGGGATGCCAAACAGGAGGTTATTGATGGAGTCTAGGAGAGAAGATGGCATGAAAGGGCCTTAGAGATCATCTAATTCCATGCTGTCAAACTCAAAAGAAATATATCCCTGCTGGCTGTGTACTGACTTAGAAAACCACAAACTAACATTATTCATGTAGTATTGTATTTTTATTTTGTTAAACATTTCCCAAATAGATGTTAATCTGATTCTACTTCTGGAGTTTTACAGGCTGCTGTCTATCTCTGATGTAATCCAACTAATTTTTAAAGACAAGGAAATTGAGGCCCAGTAAGGATGACTAACTCATTGTCACCCAGACTCCCACTCAATCCATTGTTCTTTCCACTAAATGACACTGTCTAACAATTACTTCAAGAAACATATAGGAAATCTATGTTCCATTATTATCTCACAAAACTCTCACTAAATCAAAGAATTGCAGAGAGAGAAATAAAGAATATTGTATTATATATTCATTTATTTAAGAAATACTCTTGACAGACTATGGAGTATTAAATTTTTTTAATGTATACAACTGAAATCAGTTAGACACATTTGAATTTGAACATAGCCAATTTTTCATTAATGACTGCCTAAGTAAATAAAGTCTTAAGAAACAACTGGTTTGGTGTTCTTTAAATTTGGGCTATAACTTCTCTGATTTATTTTTAAGCTCCAAAAAAAGTTAGGATCATTTTGATATACATTTAGAATTAGTGCTTTAATTGCTAATGCCAAAAACTGTGCTAAGTGACTTAAGAGTCAATGACTTACAAAAGAAGACCACAGCATTTAAAACTTGAAAAAAATCTCGGAGAATATCTAGTCTAACTCCCTCATTTTACACATAAAAAACGGAGGCTCAGAAAAACAAATGACTTGCCCAAAATCACATAGAATTAAATGTCAGAACTAATGCTGAACAGGGATTCAAAGGGCCATTTCTACTTGGATATCCCACCAATACCTTGTAATTAACAAATCTGAAATAAAACTCATTATCTTTATCATTCTTTCTTATGCTTTCCACATTTGTCTCTGATACCACCACTCACCTAATCTCCCCAGTTTTTAAGACTGAGATTATTTTTAACTCTTTCCCCTCTCACTTGTAACCAATGAGCTATCAGATCCTACTAATTCCACAATCTGCACATTTCTCACATCTGTGCTCTCCTCTCTATTCTACCTAGGACAGCTGCTTATAGAAAGAAACTGTTATGCTATAATAGTCAGCTCCCAAACTATTCTTCATGGCATGATAATAATTTTCATTATTCTGGTCACAGCATCCTTCTGTACAATTCCCTATTCTGTAAAATGTCCTCCTATTGCCTAATCAGTTTCCAAAAACTCTGCCAAAATCTGGCACCACCATTACTTCTCAGGCTCCTCTGCCAAATCCTCATAAAAGTCACATTCATTAACTAATGGTATCTACTAAAGAGTCTATTCTGAAGTCATCTCCCAATTCTATGCCTTTGCAATAGTTTCCCTTTATGTTGAATACTCTTTCCTCCTCAACCCTAATTCCTTGCTTCCCTCACTTCCTTAAAGACTAAGATAAAATTTCACCTTCTAAAAGAGGACTTTTACAATCTCTAGCCACTTTTGACTCCCTTCTTTCCCTCTGAAATTACCTTCAGTTTATACTGTATATATTTGTAAGTACTTAGACATTTTCATGTTATCTCTCCATTAGAACATGAGCTCCTGGGGAGAAGGGACCATATTCTTGCCTTTCTGACACATGTAAAAGCTGGTTGGGAAACTGGACCACCCAGGGAAATACACACTGTAGGGTACTCTAAAATCCTACATTTCCCTATAACATACATAATGTTTGTAGACTGACTGGAAAGCCTTATCTCATATAAATTGTCATTCCCACATTCCCAAATCTACACTCTAGCCAAACTAGGAAATTCCCTATACTGACTAAACTCTTTCAGTCTGTTAATTCTAATATCCAAAGTATGAATTAGGGACTCAAAAAGACATATAGTAACATGGACAGGGTGCTTTATGGGTTTTCATTTTAACTGATAAATGCAATTTATACCTATTTTTCAATATATAGTTCTACTTTTTGACATGAGACATAATCTATATAACAAGTATAACCTACATCATCTGTAAAAAAGTTCATAAAGCAATAAAGGAGAGACAAAAATGTAAAGAAGTTGGTTTGAAAACTTCAAGAGGCTCATGGGTCCTTAAAACTTGATGATCATTGGGGGCAGCTGGGTAGCTCAGTGGAGTGAGAGTCAGGCCTAGAGACAGGAGGTCCTAGGTTCAAGTCTGGCCTCAGCCACTTCCCAGCTGTGTGACCCTGGGCAAGTCACTTGACCCCCATTGCCCACCCTTACCACTCTTCCACCTATGAGACAATACACCGAAGTACAAGGGTTTAAAAAAAAACACAAAAAAAAAACTTGATGATCACAAGCACCTAAGGCCACCACCTAACATACTTGTAAATCCCCCTTCCAAAACCAGTGAAAATGTATTCAAGATCAGATGAAGGGGGCAGCTGAGTAGCTCAGCAGATTGAGAGCCAGGTTTAGAGACAGAAGGTCCTAGGTTCAAATCTGGCTTCAGACACATCCTAGCTGTGTGGTCCTGGGCAAGTCACTTAACCTCCATTGCCTAGCCCTTTACCACTCTTCTGCCTTAGAACCAATACATAGTATTACTTCTAAGGTGGAAGAGGTGAGGGTTAAAAAAAAAAAAAAGATCAGATGAAGACATTGGCAAGATTCATAAGATAAACAGTTCACTTCCAATACACCTTCCATGCTACTCTCACATCCTGAACAGCAGAATGACTAGCTCTTTTGATCTCAAAGCCCACACATAGTAGAATCATAAGCACAGAGAAAGTTGGAAGTGAAGTCACCTAATCTAAACCCAAGATTTTGCAGATAAGAAAAGTCAGAAGCAGAGAGGCTAAGTGATTTGCCCAGTCAAACAAGTAGTTAAGCAGCAGGGCCTGACTCTTTCTACTTAGAATAAATGCTATATTTACTAAGACAGTTAGGTGGCATAATAGATAAAGTATGGACAGAATATATTTTGCTCACGTGGCAACGGATAGTTGTTTTTGTTTCACCACATTATTAGACACTATCAATACTACAAAAATATGCTCAGGGAAAACCAGAAGGATACCAATGGGGTATTAGAAGGCTATGCTGATATAGCACTGAAAGGGGCCACACTGCCCAACCAGGCTGAAGCCTGGGTTCCATTAAGATGATAGGACCATAGATCTAAAGGTAAAAGAGACCCTCAAAAGTTAATTAATCCTATCCTTTAATTTCACAAATGAGGAAACTAAGGCCCAGGGATGTTAATTAACTTATCAACTGAGGATCTTCATATCAAAGCTCAACTATTTACTACATGAAGCAGTTAGGAGTAGTAGATAATAGCTAACATTGTACAGCATTTTTAACATTTGCAAAGCCCTTTGTATTATATTTGTTCCTTTCAACAAGCCTGTGAAATAGGTCCTATAATTATTGCCATTTTACAGAAAACTGAGGCTGTCTTCCCTTAAGTACCTAGTTAATAAGTACTAAAAGTAGAATTTAAATTTGGGTTCCTAACTCTACTACTTTAGCTGGCTGCCTAACTGGACTTGAAGTGAGAAAGACTTTAGTTTCAATCCTGCCTCTTACACTTAACTAGCTAGGCCAGTCACCCTTTAGCTTTTCTATCTCAGTTTTCTCACCTGTAAAATGAGAGTACTTGTCTATGATGACCTCTAAGGTCCCTTCTGGCTTTCAATCTATGATCCTATGTGCCTTGGGGGTTGAGATCTACCTTTTCCAACCTTTCTCTCTGCCTCAATTCTTAGCAGTACTCTTCACTAAAGCTGCTTAACAAACAGTTGTTATATTTTGTGATGGTCAAACAACTCTATATGAAGTTTAGCAAAGGGTAAATGACCTGCTTAAGGTCACACAGCAAAATCAGAAGTTAGATTCAGGTCTCCTGACATAAACATCCACTGTTGTTGTGTAGACCACTTACCATCTCTAAGCAAACCTCAAATTTGAAAGTACATTTACAGAACTTCCTAAAAACAAAACACTAATAAGGTTCACAGTGATAATCTTTTCTCAGAGAAGCAAAGGATATGAACAAATTTATCTAGCTATGTGTCAAGACGAAAAAAATTTCAAGACAAACTAAGAAGAATTTCTTCATTACTGATATTATTGCATGAAAAAAAAATCACTTCCTTTCAAAAGGATCTTAAATCCTTTTGTAATGTAATGTAAGGTGGATCTGGGGTCATAGTCCAACCCCCTCATTTTGAAGAGGAGGAAAACTAAAGATCAGAGTTCAGTTTCCTCATTTGTGAAAGAAAAGGGTTGAACTTAAACAGGCCATTCTAACTATAAATCCAGAAATTAAATTAACTATGAATTTACAAAAAAAAAAAATCACACCTAGATAATGGCAACTGAAACTAGGGCTCAAGACTCCTCAGTCCAGTGCTTTCCCCTCCATGATACTCTCCTTATAATATATTTAACTTTAAGGAGCATTCTCACCAAGATTGCAAAAGTAGTCAAAAGTTCCCAATTATTTGTATTAAATACTTCAAAACACAGTTGTTTTTTTAATGGTAGGCAACTTGAATAAAACAAACTTCACTTAAAAGGCAGGGGATGGAGGGAGGGAACTGGTATAATGAACCAGCCTTGAAGTCACCCAAACCTGGTTTAAAGTTCTGCTTCTATACATTAGCCATACAACCCTCACAAGTCACCTAACTTCTCAGTGCCTCAGACAACTAATAGAGCAGTGCCAGTCTAGATCAGCGGAGGGAGTTCCACACACCAATAAAATCCCAAGTCCAGATTAAAACCATTATGTAGAAAAATAATTTTTTAAAAGTATTTATTAACTTTGGCAAGTAAATATGTAATGATGTTAATACATTTATCATATTTAAAAGGTGCATTTTGGTACAGAAAACACAAAGACATCAGGAACCTGAACAAATGTTGAAAATATCAAAGAGAATTCACTCACATGAAAGACTCCAAGCTAAGGCTAAAGGACTTAAATGATATTTGTCAACAATTAAGTAAATCCCTAAGATACAGCAAAGCAATATTTAGTTGATATAGATTTTCCCAAAAGAATATAGATATTATGGCCAAGTATTTGTAATTAAATTTACTTTAAGAAAAATATCAGATGCCTAGTATTTAACAAATAAAACACATTCCATGGTGTTGTGGGGGGAACATTGATTGGAGATCAAGAGATCATACTTAGTCCTGATTTCACTAGGGACATCCAGATCAATATCTCCAACTGCCTACAGCAAACTGATTTTGCTACTACTCATTGAAGCCAAATTTCATTCAGTCTCCCAGATTTAAATATTGGTGTTTTTTGTCATTTTCTTGTCCTTTACCTTTCACACACAAATCAATTACCACGTTCTCTAGATCTAACACCATAGAATCTCTCTCAATTCTTTCTCTCTACAGGCTGACTACAATACTTTTCTGACTCATTTTCATCCCCTTCTAAACATGGAGTCTAGGACTAGACTCAGGCTCTGATCAGATTATATCTGAGAGGGGCAGCTGGGTAGCTCAGTGGATTGAGAGCCAGGCATAGAGACAGGAGGTCCTGGGTTCAGATCTGACCTCAGACACTTCCCAGCTGTGTGACCCTGGGCAAGTCACTTAACCCCTATTGCCTAGCCCTGTAACAAATAAAATTAATATAGAAGGATATATATAAAAGATATTAGGATTTAAAAATTAAAAAAAAAAAGATTATATCTGAGATACTATGCCCAGCACTGGGTACCACCTTTTAAAAAGTACATTAACTAAAAAGTTGGGAGAAGGGGGGATGCAGAACAGAAAAAAGAGATCATAAAAAGCTTCAAAGATCATGTCATATTAAAATTAGCTGAAGGAACTAGCAGAGTCTAACCTGGAGAAGTATAGTGCCTGGAACATAGTAGGTACTTAATAAATGTTTGCTGAATTAAATTATGTTAAATTGTGGGAGCATGTTAGCAATCTTCAAGTGGAGGGATGTCAGAGAAGTATTTGGCTTATTTTGCTTGGCTCCAAAGCCCAAAACTACAAGCAAGGGGTAAAAGGTACAAGGGAGGGATTTTAAATTTCCAAAAAAATTAAAGTGATCCAAAAGTGGAATGGGCTGTTTTCAGAGTGCCAACTGGACATTTTCAACATACATCTCAAACCTTTCCTTCTTCAAAATTTTCCTTCCTAGCCAGAATGGTTAACAGCCTTGTCATCATTAATAGTTCTTTAATTTGCCTTGTACTCTATATCTAATCAATGATTAAACTGAATCGCCCTTCAATGCCTCTCATATCTTTCCCTTCCTTCCAGTCACATGACCACACTCTACAGGGCCTCCTTTTCCACTCTATTTTCCATACAACTGCCAAATTAATATTCCAAAAGTACATGCCAGATCCTATCAAGACTCCTGCTCAAGAAGCTTCAATAGGTCCCTCTTACTTCTAGAATAAAAAACCAAACATTTGACCTTTAAAACTTTCCACAGGCTTCACATCTAGCTTTGGCTTAACTCTGTTGGTTAACTGCACATTGCTCTCCTTCAGACACTCTATATACTAACCAAACTGAACTATTTTCTATTAACATACTATAGATGACATTCCATTTCCATCTCTTTGTTTTTGCCCAAATTATCTCTAATATCTGGAGAGTACTTTGCATAGGATCTGGAGACATTTTCAAGGCTTAGTCAAAGTGCTAACTACTACAAAAGCCTAATTCTAATTAATTCCTTCCCTTGCCTCAGTTGTTCATACCCTCTATCCAGAAATTACTTTGTATTTACTATTTATGCATTTGGTATTCATGTATCTATGTACAACAGAATGTAAGTTCTTTGAGGGCAAAGACTTCTTTATTTTTATATAGTCAATACCTAGCACAGGGTACACTGTAAGTACTTATTAAATGATTGTTGAAAATGAATGAGTAGGGGCAGCTGGGTAGCTCAGTGGATTGAGAGTCAGGCCTAGAGACAGGAGGTCCTAGGTTCAAATCTGACCTCAGATACTTCCCAGCTGTGTGACCCTGGGCAAGTCACTCAACCCCCATTGCCCACCACTCTTCCACCTATGAGCCAATACACATAAGTTAAGGGTTTAAAAAAAAAAAAAGGAAATGAATGAGTAGATTCTCCCTCACTGGAAGTCTTCAAGTAAAGGCTGAATGACAATTTATTGGCTACATTTTAAAGGAATATGGGTTGCATAGTTCATCTCTCGATTCTGGTTCTACTCCTAACTCATCACATAATCCTGAGCAATCTACTTTCCTTCTCTAGGTCTAAATTTCTTTTTCTGCAAAATGAGGTGTTAAATACAAGGATCTTTAAAATCCTTTCCACTTCTAAACTTCTATAATTCTTTTACTCCCCTTGTTTAAAAAAGATCTTCAAAAATTACTTCTTAAAGAGAAAAATAGACATATTAGAAGAGCAGGCTCTTGAAAGATCACAATGATTTCCTAACAATCCAGTAACCTTTATCTCATCTCTCATTCTCCATGCTCTACATATGATAATCAGCTATCCACTTATTCTTGAAAATCCTTTGTTTTCCTCATATATTATTCTGGCTTTTCTCCTATTAATCACTCCTTGTCTCATCTTCTAACTTTTGCCACATCATACCCTCAAAACTCTGATGCTCCAGAATGTTCATTCTTTGGTCCTTTCCTTCTCTCTCTAGAAATTTTAACTTCTGCCAGTTTTTACTATCACTACTATGTGGACCACTCCAATTGATTCCTATATTAGAGTTGGAAAGAACCAAAAGATAATTTGATCTAACCAGTTCACTTTCCAAGTGTAAGACCTATCCAAGGTGTCAAAGACCACATATAAAAGGACTAGAATTCAAACCTAGGTCCTTTAACTCCAAATCCAGGGTTCTTTGCACTACACAAGCTGCTTCCCAAGACCAATTCTAGCCCTGAACTCTCTCCCACATTTCCAAGTGCCTTTCAGATATTTCCTCTTAAACATTTTTTGCCATCTCCTCAATTTAACATATCTAAAAACAAGTTCCTCTTTCCCCTACCAAAAACAAACAAAATCCAGCTTCTCTTCTTGGCCTTCCTATTTCTGCTGAAAGTACTGAGCCACTCAAGCTTGCAACTTGGAATCATCTTTGAGTCCCCTTTCTCCATTTCTCTTTTCCCTTTCCCCATGTCACCAACTATAAATTTCTCCTTCTTGTATCTCATGCCCACCCCCCTTCCTTTCTATTCCCACTACTACCACTCTAATTCTGGTTCCCATTACTTTCTGACTGTATTTCTATGGTAGCTACCTTTTGGCCTCTCTAACTTTCATATGTCCCATTCTCCAAACCACTGTCAGGAGTTCAAATTTCAGTTGTGACACTTACTGTGTGACCTTAGGCAAATAATTTCCCCTCTCCAAGCTTCAGATTCCTTATCTGCAAAATGAATGGGATAGGCTTGATAAACCTTGAACCCTCCCAGGTCTAAATCAATGGTACTATGATTCTGAAATCAACACTAGGATTATATGTCACATCCTCAAACAAAAGCCTTCAAAGGCTTCCCACTGCCTATAGCTCAAATCACCAAAGGATTGCTAATGATGGATACATGCCTTCACATAATGATTCGAGGTACTTGCTGCCACTTCAAAGTACAGCTAACAGGGCACATTTGATAGCTGCCAAAATCTCCCTTCTTGTAGGTTCACAAGTAATTATCCTCTCTCATAATTCTATGGTCGTTTATCATCTTCTATCCTGTGAGTTCAAGGTTTGGGAGAAATAAAAAGTAATTCTCTGTCCCCTCCCCCCAAAAAATAGGGTTCCAAGCCTAAAATATCTTAGCCAAAGAAACTCCACAACTAGACTTTCCAGCTTTATTTCTTGATGTTCTCTCCATGAACCTTGTGTATCACCTCTAACTGTCAGGCAGTGATAATTTCACTTTTGTAGATTATCCTCAGAGAATAGCACAAGGCCTGGCACACAGTAGGCACTTAATAAATATTTGTTAATTGATCAATTCCCCACTTCCATAGTTGCTCGTTCCTATCTCCAACAGTTTGCATCCATTTGAAATACCCACTTATTTCTGGACCTCTCCAAATTCTACTCCATGGGCAAAGCCTTCCCTGACCACTGAATGTTATTGATCACACTTTCCTCTGAACTCCAACACAACTGTGGTGGACAAAGAATTAGTCTTTGGAGCCAGGAACAGCTGCATTCAAGTCCACCTTGTGATACACTCTGGGTAAAGCATTTTATTTCCCAGAAACTATGGTATATAACTTGGATAACTAAGGATATTAATTGCAGAGAAGATACTAACCTTGCACTGTTAGAGGGAGAGTGTCTTTATCCAAGACAGATACATATAGTGCTTCCCTTATGCCCTAATAAATGAATCTTGTGTGGCTTTGGGGCAGTTCTTGCATTGTCTTGAACTACTACTTACTGGTAATATTCAATTTTTTAACTTTTTATGTGTTTCTATCTCCACAACTACACTGTAAGCTTTTAAAGGTCAGGAATCATGGCTTAACTTTCCTTGTATCCCCCTACATAACAGTGCTTTTCACAAAGTGTTCAAAAAGGATTTGTTGATTGTTACATAGAAAAAAATTCCATTTTAGATTAAGTAATAACCTTGTTTTGATATGAAAAGGAAAACTAAATTAAAAAGAACTTCATAACAAAAAAAAACTTCAGGAACAAAAATAACTATGTCTTTCTAGGAAAAGTTCACAGTAATGTTTACTGAAATTTTCTTTCAGTCCTCCTGACATCATTACAAAATGGATAAGTGGGGGCAGCTGGGTAGCTCAGTGGATTGAGAGCCAGGCCTAGAGACGGGAGGTCCCAGGTTCAAATATGACCTCAGACACTTCCCAGCTGTGTGACCCTGGGCAAGTCACTTGACCCCCATTGCCTACCCTTACCATTCTTCTGCCTTGGAGCCAATACACAGTATTGACTCCAAGACGGAAGGTAAGGGTTTAAAAAAAAAGGATAAGTATTGCTTTATCTATATATAAAGTGCTTCATATTTTTTCAGAGGTTAAAAAATACAAAAAAATATCTTTTAAGTCACTCAGAAGCTAAAAATAACCTATGAAAACACTTTTTCTTTAACCGCATCTAAACAGTATTTGCTATTTACTTTACTAATTAGGATATTAGTAAAGTAAATAGCAAATACTAACTTCTAACCTATATTCACAAGTTCTCTTAATCCTTATAAATTAACAGAGAGATTAGTTAGTAGAGAAGAAGCTTCTCAGAAACCTCAAACACAAATCTGCTGATGAAAATAGTAATAGCACAAGTATGGAAGGAACAGATTTTAATGGAGAAATGGTAGCACTACTCCTATCACTTTCTACCAGCTTAGGATATCAGAATTTAGTTCCACAACATGCCAAACAACTAAATAAAGAAGAGATTTGCCTAGTGATGGTAAAAAGCAAAGGTGGCATAGCCTACAAATTTCCACATTCTCCAAACTGATCTAGTCTTTTGTTCATAGTCATTGGTTACTCATAGTCACTTGGTTGTTCATAGTTACTCGAAGAGTAACAAAAGTAAAAAAGTATATAAAGGCTAAAAGAATCTACTAGAAGGGGGTGAAAAATGAGATCTTCCTTTCATTCGTTTAGGTTAATGAGAAATCTCACATTCTGGATAAACATCCTGGAGTCACCACATCTAGAACTGTCCAGGTCAAACAACTGTTGCAAATGTGAAGCAGAATATAAAAGAAAAACAGCTTTCAAGAAGTTCATAGGTATCAAGAGATAGCCAGAGTTAAGGCAGAAGTGTGAAAGAGAACCAGGAGGAAAAAACACAAGAGCTGAGATCAGGATTTACAGGCTGGAAAAGGCAAGATTCAGTTCTTCAGAGAAGTAGCAGCAATCTATAAAAGCATAAGCCTAGTCTCTCTATATTCTTTTATGAAGCTAACAGAGCGAAGGTACACTAAGTCTTGACTTCACTGATATCCTTTATACAGGGGAAGCTGGCTTTCCTAAAGCCCCACTTTCAACCAATTCTGACAGCCAGGTCATGACTTTCCAAGCTTGGCTTAAACAAATTCTTTTGTCCTAAGATAAGAATGTGGTAGTGACAGCATCCTACCCATTGAAATGCCCCTTTTGCTTAGAAAATAAATACACTTGCCTCCCATTACCTTCTTGTAGACTGAGGCTAAAACACCTAAACTCTTCCTGATTCCCATGTTATATGCTGTCTGGTTGCTTTGATTTCACAATACAGATAGCAGGTTTGCACATCCTAAAGACTAAGGTTAAGTCCATGAACCATTATCCCTAAAATCAGTTCACTTCCAAGAAAATGTAGGGTACACTTCTAAAAAGAATTGTCTGATCCTTTTCTGTTTCCTTACCTGTAAAATGGGGATGGTTAAATAATATTTGTAAAGCATTTAGTTAGCATAGTGCCCAGTCCAAAGCAGGCACTTGATAAATGCTCATTTCCTTCCTTTCTTCCTTCCTTTTCTAGTTGGTTCTCTCCCTCCTTTTCTATCTTCTAGCTCATCCCATCTCAATTATTCCATTCCTCTTCACAAAATCATAAAACCTAAGATTTGGAAAGGACCTTATGGGTCACAGTTCAAAACAGAGTGCTGACCAATGTTCCCTTCTACAAAATCCTCAACAAGAAGCCATAAAGGCCAAAGGGGAACTCATTCTCCCAGAAATAAACCATTCTACTTAAGCCTAACTCTGCCTCTCTGCAACTTCCACTCTTGCTCCAAGTTCTGCCCTCAGGGTGCCAAGCAGACCAAAATCTAATAACCCCTCTCCCACTGGACAGCTTTCATTTGTCCCCTAAATCTAGCAAGGCTTGTCCTATTCCTAAAACCTGTCCTTGTAAGGCAAATTCTCCAGTGCTCTCAGCATCTTCATCACCAGTTTCTGGATTTGTTCCAGAATTTCTCTGACTTCCCTAAATTTGGAGGTCCTTCTGAACCAAATATACTCTGAAGTGAGTATAGAGGTGAGTATAGCAGACCATTTACTTCTAGAAAACACAAAGCATCACTTTTAATATAGCCCATGACAGCATTAATTTTTTTTTTTTGCCTGCCATATCTGTGGGCATCTCTTGAGCTATCCATGTCCTATTTTCTTTTTCTGATACAGGAAAATGAGCACTAACTCTAAAATCAAAGGACTTGGGTTCAAATTTGGACAATACACTTATATAACCTTGGGCAAATCATTTAACCTCCTTTGGCCTTCAGTTTCCTCATATGTAAAATGGGGCAAGAAGATGAGCCAGTGAATAGTGTGGTAGACCTAGAGTCAGAAAGACCTGATTTCAAATCCAGCCTTAGGTACTTACTAGCTATGTGACTCTGGGCAAGTCATTTAACCTGTTTGCCTCAGTTTCCTCATCTGTAAAATGGGAATAATAATAGTTCCTACCTCCTGGAGTTGTTTTACAATTATAAAGCACTTGGCACAGTACCTGACACATAGAAAGTATATAAATGTTAGTGCAAAGGGGCAGAACATCAAGATATTTGAAGTATATTCCAGCTCTAGATCCATAATCCTATGATGTCTGTGCCTTTTCATTACAGAGAATTTTTTGTTGTGAAAATAAAAATTTGAACAGTATTCCAGGTGACATATTAGTCTTAGAGAACTGGAGATTAGATCCTGATATCTGCTTTCATTTCCTATGATACCTATTTTTTTTCCCCTAGAGCTATAGTTTCTGAAGACCTGGAAAAATTTTCATCACAAAAGTCCTTGGCATTGCGCCAAATGGTTAAAGATTGGAAATGGATATGGTTCTCTCAGTAGAAATAGCATTAAAGATGTACTGGCATCTGGTTCAATGCTATATCCTAAGAAGTATGGATTTCCTGCAACTGAAGCAACTATGTGTCTCCCCACTAGAATATGAGCTCCTTGAAAGCAGGTGTTGTCTTGCTTTTACTCTTAGTTTTCCCAGCACTTAGCATATATGCTTTAAACAAGTAAGAATTAAATGGGATTTTTTTTGATTCATTGAGTCATTCTTCATTATCACCTATTTATGCTGTATTAGCATCTATTTTAAGTTTTCTTTTTAAAAAGTATGGTTCCTCTAAATCCATTCTATTTTTTCCTATAAATTCCCTAGGGAAGAAATCATGTCTTTGGAATTCAGAACAGTAAAGAAATATATATTATAGGAAGCAAGAAAGGAAGTTAAGACCTAATCTGCAGCTACCCTAAGACCACATGTGACTATTGACTGTATGTCATTACAACAGAAAGTTCTATATAATGAAAAGAATTTTAAGTCCCAATTAATAACAATCCATGTAATAACAAACCCACTTTTGCTACACTATAATTCTGGTATAG
The DNA here is from genome assembly GCF_016433145.1 of Gracilinanus agilis. NCBI lineage: Eukaryota > Metazoa > Chordata > Mammalia > Didelphimorphia > Didelphidae > Gracilinanus > Gracilinanus agilis. Next base: position 115,728,935 of record NC_058131.1, on the reverse strand, counting down.
TCAAATTCTTGTATGGTCCTTAATAGGGCTATATAAAAAGATCTGATCAAAGTAAATTTCTAATTTCTTGCTTAGAGCTCTTCTACTTAAATATAGCTTAAAGGCACCATCTTACATAAATCATACATGTACACAATCAAAACAATTTGGAGACAAAGTTCCTCTTTTATAACCAGGCAATTACTTGACCTTTCTGGGCCTCAGTTTCCATATCTGTAAAATAAGAGCTAAATCAGATCTTTAATGTTCCTTTCAACCTTAAATCCTGCAATTCCATGAAATGTGCTAAAGATTCAACCATGACAAATCTCCTAAAGATTATCCTGGATAAAACAAGTAGGACTCAAAATGCCCTCAAAGGACTATACTGTTGCCCTCCTAGTATCAATTTATTTCTTGTAAAATCAATATATGTAAATATACATATATAATGTTGAAGATGTAATATTAAGGATTTCTTACATGCACAACTACTACCCTTATACTACAGCTAAGATTTCACTTGAAAATTATCAACTGACAAGAAACCAAGTTTTTTTTTAATAACGGTATTTAGTTTATATTTATACCGTTCTGCCCCTCAAAAAAAAAAAAAGCTAAATTGAAATGCCTTGCTTTTTAAAAATGGGTTTAAACTACCCTTCTATTTGTTCTGATTTGACACTAATACCAGAAGCTTTTAAAACATATTTCGATAAAAGACATTTAGTATTCTTCAGATCACATGCCACAACTCTGATGCTCTAGTCCTGTATGTGATAGGCTAGACTCAGAAAATTTGGGTCATGTGGCCTGATCATACTACCCTAGAGTTCAAATTGTCTAGACTGAAAAAAAAGTAAAGATACTTCCAAAAGCATTCTTTTACTGAACCAAAATACAGCAAATTCTTAAGCATGATGGCTCTGATCTTGGCATACTAACTTCTAAGTTTACATACCATTCAAGAAAATTGCCCCAAGGCTATTTGCAAAATGGCAACAACAACAAAAAAAATGATTAAATGACTCAAGAAGAATCACCTTATATTTTTGTTGCAATTCCAAGTAAGAAATGTAAATACTTAAAGATAACTGCTCTCAATATGTTTCTAATTTAAAATAATTCATGTTGAATTGACTTACAGACACATTTGGTAAATGAATATTTACTGTATTAAATTGTTATAACATTAACCTATTATCTAAAAAAATGTTATCTTCCTATATTCTTTATGCAATATATTGCAAAAAAGCATTTAAAATAGTAAATACATAATCCTAAAAAGTACGACAGTATGGATAATGGGTTAAAGACAGCTTTAAGTAATTGTGTTTACAAAGCAAGAAATATTTTATAATTGTCAACTATATAAACATTACAAATACTAAATTTCAAAAGTGCAGAAGTTATTTTGTTTGATAATGTGCTACAAAAAAAATCATACAGAAATCAGAGTACTAGTAAACTATAAATCCTTTTAAGGTTGCTTAATCATAATAACAAATGAAAAACCAAAAAGATCAGTGTTTTAAAGTTAACTTTTTCTCTCACATTATAAGAAGTATTTAGTTGTATTCCTAAGTAATAAGAAGTGAGCCCTGAAGTTTATACTTTGTTCAAGTGTTAAGAAGCAAATCAGGGACTGGCACAGCTAATTGCTTCCTCCTGTCTGACCAAGAAATGTGTCTCATTGGGCAATTACAACATGACACAGTTGCCTAAGCAAATGGCAAATCCATTTCTAAAGTTGTAAATTCCAATATTCCCCTATTTGCAAAAAGAACACCTCATCCTTAAGGAAGATTATTTACCCTGAACAAAAAAAGATTATCACCATCCCAAAGAAATTCTACATTTCCTTGCAGTCATTAATTTTTCATTAGAAATGTTGTCTTCCTTTAATGATATAAAAATGAATTTATTCCAATATTGCTAAAAACCTTAAAGTCCAAATCTGCTAAACCTACAATATGATCCCACAGTAACATCCCTATGTATCTACTGGAACACAATTAAAACTCACAGGTACAGCACCAGTGCACACTTCTGAACTTATTGGCATCCCACCCTCTGCTTACACACAGAAAGGTAAAAGTGCTATTGGAACAGGGAGTTCGGCTGTAGCATCCAGCCATCAGGCACTACATACCACTTCTTAGTGCACTCAACCATAAGTTCCTGGTAGGAGGCCACAAACTGGAACTTTGAGGCATGTTTTCCAACTCGCTGCAGTCTCTTCCAAACTGAAGCCATGATGAAAGTGTACAGTAACACCTCTAAGAGAGCAATGCAGCAGCTTTTAACAGAGCACAGTATCCAAAGCTAGGAAACTCTGTTTTCTAAGTCTGTGTTTAGAAAAGTGAATTACAACTTGAAACGATGTTTAGGGTCCATGATTCTTCTCCTTGTTTCCCAGGGTAAATCCCACCTTAGATGAATGGCACAGCCAGCAACATGATACACATGACTGTATGAGTGAGAGGTTCCCTCATGGAGACATCATCATTCCTCCTCATGGGCTCTATGATGTGTAATCTGTAGGGCTGCAAAGTAAAACAAAGACAAAAAAAAAATGAAAGAAAATAGGGGAACTTGGGGGTTAAAGTAAATATTCGACACTACTAGCTGATGTTGCAGCTGACATAGTCCTATTCTTTCATGGTTTTGTGTGTGTGTGTCAGTGTGTATTTTTTAATATACCCTGGCTGAAAGCGAGGAATACCAATGATGGAAGGCTAGAATACAATTCTATCAGAGGGGGTTACAGAAAAACATCTACACCTCAATATCACAGAACCAGCACCAACCCCAAGAGAGGTAAGTCCCGGCCAAACCACCCTAATGGCAAGCAGAACCGGGAGAGGCCATTTAGCGTTTCGGCCTCCGTGGCTGTCCCCCACCCGATTGAGAAGCGAGGGAAGGTAGATGTTTAAAATGAACTCTTTGTGTCGTCCTGCCAATAATTAATCGTGTCACTGACTGACTCCCAGAATTCAGGGCTAGACGAAATTATGGAAAGGAGGGGCGAGGCGGGGAGGAGGCAGAGGGAGGGCAGGGTCCCAGGCCCAGTGCCCACCACGGGCTCTCACCCCCAGTCTCGGCTTGACGGCGTAACAGAGGGGAGCGGATACTCCCTTCGCCTCCAGCACCAGTGAGGGACCAGGGCAGCGGAGGAAGGGGGTCGGCCCGCTCCAGGCGCTACAGCCATCTCGGGCCCCAGGCCCACCCGCCGTCCCTGTCACCCCAAGGGGCACGTCCCGCCCCTCCTCACACCTCTGGTCCCGCCGCGCCTGCGCTGCCGGCTCTGGCTCCAGCTCTGGCTCCTGCTCGGGCCCCGTTCCCTCCTCAGCGCTGCTCCTCGATCGCTGCTGCTGCTGCTGCTGCTGCCGCCGCTGCTGCCGTCGTCGCCACCGCCACCGCGTCCTCCATCCCCTCCGCCGGAGCCACATGGAACAGGCGAAGCCTAGCCAGCGCTAACGGGCCGCCCCGGAGTCTCGCAGCCCCACGCCGCCCTGGTCTGGCAGGAGGACGCCCTTCAGTCCCCAACACTTTCCCGAAGGGACCCTCCCAATGGTCAGGACCCCCCACCCCCACCCCTGGCCCCGCTCTGGAATCGCTTCTGCTGCTGCTGCTGCTGCTGAGACGGTGGCGGCGGCGGCTGCTGCCGCTGCTGTTCAGTCACCAGCACCCCCTCCCCCCCCATCCTCCTCCGCCACCATCATCATTACCTCCCCCGGCCGCACCTCTCACACTAACCCTACCCACCGCAGCCCAACCTCCGCCCGCCCCGCAGCCATTGGCCGAGATCAGTGTCAGCCCCGCCCGCTCCCGAGACAGGTCTGCGGAACGTTCGAGGCAGCTCATTGGCAGCCTCCGCCTG
>NC_058131.1:115655699-115711717 GCF_016433145.1 Gracilinanus agilis | reverse complement strand
AAAATACAGGAAGAAAGGGATCTTTTTACTTCAACTAACAATGAAAGGACAGAACTAGAATTTTCTGCAGCAATTTTGACAGGACTGATAATATTATCGATCATTCCTTGAGTCTAAGATAATTTTATACTCATAACATTTTTTGCATTTGAATTATATAAACTAAATTTATTTTTCTATAGAAAAGAAAAATGAAAATTGACTAGTATATTTCCCAAAGTACAACACATAGGGGAAGCTTTTTCATTTGTGAGCACTTCGCATGTCTCACTTCTGTTTAGTACTTATTTCCAGCAAAGTGCCTCCTGAGATTATCATGCCAAGTTGACTGAAAGTGATTTGAGAAGTAACAGCTTTACAAAAGTCAGGAGGAAAGATGTGAATGAAATTCGACATCTACAAATTGCTAAATATTCCTTTCTCATGTTTATTTAGACTATATGGCACATATTATAGCTCCATTAAGTTACATATAGACTGAGCCCTCAGTTTTAAGCAGACATATATCTATGTCATTGGGTCTAGTCAAGTTGTTATACCAAAGTGAAATAAATAAATGTTTACTCTAAAAAATAACATTTAACTGTGCTGCAGATAATTATAGTAAACTTTGGCAAGCATCACTGAAGAAACATAAAATGTGATTTCATCCTTTCTACTCTGCTGAACCTGCTTTTCTGAAGGGAATAAGCATTTATATTAGTGCCTACTATGCACCCAGACATTGTACCAACAAACGTAATCTCATTTGATCTTCACAACAACCCTGGAAAGTAATTTCTGTTATTATTCCCCAAAGTAGAGGAAACTAAGGCAAACATAGGATAAATGACTTGCCCAAGGTCATATAGGCTACTAAGTCATACAGGCTGGATTTTAACTCTGGTCTTCCTGACTCTAGGTCCAGAGTTTGGGCCACTATGTCACGTAGCTACCTCCTTACCAACAATGTCCTTCTTGCCAAATCCATGATCTTTTCTCAATCACCAACAGATAGAGGCTGAGTGCCTACTACAAGGTATGCTATATATACCTATGTATATCAATTTACTTTTGAAAAAACCATGCCAATTTTAGTGGAGTTTTTCTTCCCCATTCTTTTTTTTAAATTTCTCTCATTCTTTAATATTACATATTCTGCCAAAGTATTAATCAGTCCCTAGGATCCTGATTCTGTCTAGCATAAAGAGGTCACTACTCATCTATCATCAAACAGGCATATACATTGAGTTATTTTTTTCTAGTGATAAGGATGGATTTGTGCTGACTCATTTCTATACCACCTGTCCCAATGTGCATTTGCAAGACAGCTACCAAGGGTAGCATAAAAGAACTATATAGACTGAGCCCTCAGTTTTAAGAAGACATATATCTTCTTAAATAGATATACTTATATCTATTTAAAAAGAGATAATTTTATTTTTATTATATTTATTTTATTATATATATTATATTATATTAATATATAAATACATTTTAAAAGATATCTAAAAATAGATAACAAAAATAGAAAAATAAAAATAGAACAAAACTTATGATCCCACATAGGGATCCAAACCATGGTACTCTCATCAGCCATTCTGAACAACTCAGAAATATGAAAAGATATTCATTCTTCCAGATTTCTAGGGATTGTTTTTTCCTCCCCTATTCCAGGGACATGTGTCATTTCTAGCAGACTTTAACTTAGTACTAGACAATAAGCTGAAACACTGAGAAAATCTAAAGAGGAATTTTAAGAGTTATCCAATTTAGCACCCACAGTTTAGGGAACTTTAGAAATAGAGAGTAATGGAGGTGAGGAAATTCTATCAATGTAACAACACTGCAAACTTTCTGCAACTTAAAATCTTATAAAAAATGCTTTGAGCATTTCAAGGTTAAGTGTCTAGAGGAGTAGGGGTGGAAGGGACAGGGAGTATCACAGAGCCATTCTGTATGTTTTCCTGATATCTCCATCCTCTACTACTTTGTGCTGCCATTCATCCAGTCACATATGAAAAAGCCAAGATCTCAGGTTTTAATATTTGTGATGTTATTATCCATGTATTTGTAAAACATTTATTTCAGAATACCATGACATCTACTTCCTTTTTCAAAAAAGAAATTGTCTCCATCAAAAAAGACTATGTGTGTGTGTGTGTGTGTGTGTGTGTGTGTGTGTGTGTGTGTGTGTGCATATATATATATATTATATTATTCTGGGAATTTTTCTATTTTCTAAGAAAAAATTTTTTTTTAATTTTAAGAGCTTTTTTCCCCCCAGTGCTAGGACAACTGTATTGATGGATATGACCAAAACCTAGCCATGTAAGAAAATATTATTTTAGTGCTTAAACTCAAAGCCTCTATCAGTTATTCCCATTGGGAGCTAGCATATGTGCCCAATGCTGGTGCCAATAAATTGCTTTTTGTACATTATCTAGTTCTCTGATACCTTTCCTGTGTAGTTAATTCAGACCATAGCACATTAACATTATGATCTTGCTATACATCCTGCATCATTAAGAGATTTAACTCTGTGGTTTAGTGGGCAAATTTATGAAGAAAACCACATGGTGTTTTTTTTTAATCCAAGTTATCATTCAGGGACAATCTATATGAAAATCAAAAACAAGCATTCATCCTTACAACCTCCTCCCACCCTCCATAAACTCAGCCTTTTTTTTTTTTTAACAGAAAAGCTTTTTCAGAACCAAATAAATCAGTCTTAGTGATAGAAAGAGCCCCAGATAATTAAGTGTTCTTTTGATAGCTGTGGAAAATTTTAACAAAGCATCTAAATGTCCTTTTAGGACATTTCCTCCCTTACAGCCATTTCCTCTCTTGTGTCTTCTCTCTTTTCCACTCACTGAAAGCTGGCTCCATCTGGATAATAATGCATCCCTGGCCGTTATTCCCAGAACTGGCTGTACTTTCCCTCCTATGCCCTAACTGACTGATTGTAGTGGGAGAATCTGATCATTCCTTCCTTTCCAATGCCCCTTTTAGACTCTCCCCTCTATTACCTTCGCTCAGCAACTCTCCTTTAAAGTTCATGCATTGAAATTTATCATCCAATGTAGATTTTGATGGCTATTATCTGTTAACTCCCAAGGCATCCTCCCTCTTTTCTTAAGAGTTCAGTGTGTGACTTATAGTGTACTTCTCCCCTAATCCTGCCTTTCTATGAAGGGACTTCATCATGCAAATTGATGCTCTTTCAAATACTCTAACTTCTCAGTTCTTCAATCTAATCACCTCCTATAACCTACTCCTCAAAGCTATTCCTCCTTTACATACAGGGATGCTCACATTCTTGATTTTGTCATTGAACCAAGTTCCACTTCCCTGTTCAGGAATTCCTAAATTCCTCCATCTGATCATAATCTTTTAACTTTCCTTTTCTACCTTTGCTACTCCTCCAAAAACTACCCTTTGTCTTCATGACCTACAATCCTTCTACCTCTCAGTGCTTTTCAGGGTAATCATTCCTGCCCTGTATATAATTCCTTCCCCCCCACCCCCAATGCCAACCTCTAGGTGAAACAATTCCACTTTGCAATATTTTTTGCACTCAAATCCCTTGTTCTTTTGTTCTATCACCAATTATGCCTTTTGAAATTGTAACCCTGTTTTACTTTTACCACCTTTGCTCCTATATACTACCGAATGGATCACAAAGAATACAAAATCATGTTGAGTGGGTCTGTTACTAATTTGTGCTCTCTCATTTCAGCTAGGCCCTCACTACAGAAAGTCAATTTTTCTTCTCCTCCCAATCAATTCTCTATGCTACTCATTATAGCAATTCTTTCAAATCTTCTGTCAAGTCTCCTATTCCATTCCGTTAACTTCTCTCAGATGAAGATCTTGATTCATACTTCACACATACCCCAAAATACTTGATGCCATTTTCTGAGTACTTCTCACTCCTCTTCTCAAATCACACCCCTCCAATATCATCCACAGCTATTTCTTCTACTCTGTTCTCTGATGAAGAGATGGACCTTATTGTTAATGTCATCTCCTTTATGTGCACCCTTGAACCCATCACCTCCCTTCTTCTCCAAATATTGCTGCTTCTATTATCTCCCTCTTTGTAATCTTCAATATCAGCTTTTTCTAGTGATTTCTTTCCTTCTGCCTACTAATATCTCCAAATCTCCCATTCCTAAAAAACAACAACAACAAAAACCCTCACTGGATCCTAACATCCCTGCAAACTATCATCTGATCTCTTACCTCCTTAGCTAAATTCCTTGAAAAAGCCATCTATATTCAATGGCCCCTACTTCCTTCACTCTTTTCTAAACTCTCTGCAACTACCATTTACTGAAACTGTTCCCTCCAAAATTATCAATGATATAAGTACAAAATCCAATATGCTTTTTTTTATGAACCCATATATGTATATTTATTTATAAATTATACACATATACTACTATTTTACTATTTTGTACATTATGAAACATGGAAAATTAGAAATTTTAAAAGATGAGATAGATGAAATAAACAGTATTTTAAATTTTTTTCATTTTATTAGTGGTACGACAAACTTTTTTGCTCTCACCAAAAAATAAAACATTTCTTAGTGAGAGCAATGTAACCAAATATGCAAATATGCTTCATTATTTTAGAAAATCTTGTTTTAAGCTTTTGTGATACAGCAATTCAAAGGTCAGGTTCTAAGTTGATTTTTTTCCCCTGATACTTAGTTTTTATCAGTGGTTGTTGTAGCTGGAAAAAACCAAACAAACTACATCACAAAGATATAGGGATTGAAATGGGAGAGGTACATTATTGGCTGTACTTACTAAATCATGATACTCATTTTTCAGTACCATTCACCAATTATACAAAGGTTTTTGTTGAAAATTGGCTAATAAATTTCCATCTTCTACATCTTAGGAGGGGTTAAGGAGGGGACAGTCTGTGGAGTCAGATCTCAGGTCCGGAATGCAGCTTTTCCAAGGGGGAGAAATAGGCAGTGGCAAGGCAAGATACCAAGATGCCCAGGTGGGTCCCGATTTCATACTGGTGGATGGTTCTCTTCATTTGTTTCTGTGCTGTCCACTTCAGGCATCAGGGTGTTGAAAGCAGGAGGAAGTAGGTCCACGAGGGTGTCTTGCTTTTGTGCACTTATTTGGAGTGCTACTTTCCAGAGAAGGAACTCCTTTATACAGTGTGCCCATGGCGGATTTCTTGAAGTTGTTCTGAGAGTTGTCCAGCTACCCTCACCAATAAGTCACAGTCTTTTGAAGGTTGATAGAAACCATCAGTTCAAAGCAGATGCATATGGATTGTGGGGAAGCCTTCTGTAGTATCTAACATAGGTGTAGTGCTTCGGTTTCTCGGGCTGCACCTGCAGCACCTGGGCAGTGGCGGCCGGGGGTGCCAGGCCCTGGGCCCTTCGACATGGTCCTGTCCTCTAATATCCTTTTAAAAATCCTTATCTTGCATATCTTTCCAAAAGATTTAACACTGTTAACTACTATTTCCTTTAGCTAGTCTCTATTCTCTGTGGGGTTGTTTTTTTTGTGACTTTATTCACTTTGGTTCTCATCTTACCTGTCTCATCACTTTTTCTCAGTCTTCCTCTGTGGCTCTTCATAATGCACATGTAACTGTGAATATCTCTCAAAGCTCTTCTTTTCTTTTTTCTTTTCCTTCTACAATACCTTACTGGAGCTATCATAAGGCGCTATGTATTCAATTATTATCTGTATGTAGATGAATTCCAGAACTATATATCCCATCCCCACTCTTTCTCCTGAGCTCTAATTCTCCTTCACCAACTGCCTATTAAATATTTAAGACTGGATGTCCTATAGGCATCTCAAATTCCATATGTCAAAAATGAATTATTATCTTTCTCTTCAAACCTAACTCTCTTCCAAGTGTCCCTATTTCTATCAAAGGTACCATAATCCTTTCATTGAGTTTCCAACTTTGGTGTCATTCTCAACTCCTCCTCACTTACCCAATATATCAAAACACTTGCCAAAAATTGGAAACTGAGGAATGTCTGTCAATTAGTAAATGGCTGAACAAGTTGTGCTTTATGGTTGTAATGGAATACTATTCTACTATAAGAAATAATGAGCAGGAGGATTTCAGAAAAACTGGAAAGATTTATGTAAGTCTATGCAGAGTGAAGTGAGCAGACCTGGGAGAACATTGTACAGCAATACTGTATGATGAACAACTGTGAATGACTTAACTTTCTTTAGCAGTACAATGATCCAAGACAATCTCAAACGATGTATGATGAAAAATGCTATCTACCTATAGAGAAAGAACTGATGGAGTCTGACTGTAGACTGAAACATACCATTTTTCATTTTATTTTCTTCATGGTTTTTTATATGTATCTTCTTTCACAACATGACAAATAGGAAGATATGTTTTGTATAATAGCACAAGTATAACCTATATCAAGTTGTTTGCCATCTTGGGAAGTGAAGAAGGATGGGAAGGAGGGAGAGAATTTGAAACTCAAAATGTTAGAAAAGGAATTATGAAATTTGTTTTTAAATGTAACTGGCAAAAGTAAAATATGTCTGAAGAATTAAAAAAAACAACAACAACTTGCCAAATCTGGTAATTTCTAGCTTCCTAGTATCCCTTGTATATGTCCCCTTTGTTACGATTAAAAATGATAAAGACTGATATAATAATATAAATTAGTATTTTAATTAAAGCCATGGCCATGCTGGTAAAATCATTAGATCACACGCTGGTAAGAATTCAAAACTGCCGCCCCAGCCATTATTGTTACCTCCTCGCACCCAGGTAGCTAAAGAGGGCTTACTTTAGGATTTCCTCTCATTTAAACTGTTCTCTGCGTAGTGACGCAGGTGTCCCCACGCCCAAAGAACTGGAATCGGAAACCCGTTGGACCACGGGAAATGTAGTTTGATAGTTCCCACGTGTCCATAGAAAATATATATACTTTTAGATGGCATCTCCCAAATTCCAATTTTACACCTTCTCATTTGGACTATTATAAAAACCTCTTATTTGGACCTCTATCTTGAGTTTGTATCCACTCCAATCTATTATTTACCCAACTGACCAAGTAATTTTCTTAAATAATAGGTCTCTGATTATGTCATACCCTTCTCAATAAGTTTTAATGATTCTGTATTATCTCTAGGATCAATTTTAAAAGTCTGATTTGTCATTTAAGCATTTCTTTTCTTTCCAGTCTTCTAACACATACTCACCTAGGTGTACCCACTCTCTCTAGCTCTATTTCCACCTCTACTAGTGTTTTTGCTGATTTTCCCACATAGTACTCTCTCTTCCTTCTCTATGTCTTTCACTTAGCTGTCACCTATGGCCAGATTGTTCTCCGCAAACTGTGGGAAACCAATAAGAGAAACAGAGTCTCAAATAGATATTTTTATCTGAACTCCATCGAAAGCTACTCTGCTAGTCAGAGCCAGACAGGATGGGCTATCTAAGATAAAAATCTTGACTCCTCTTTTGACCCCTTTTATGATGTATACCTTTTCTTATTAGAAAAGCATTATAGTCTTAAAGAGAAACTGTTAACCTCTTAACTGTTGGTTTGCTAAGGACTTAACGGTTTCCAATAAGACTATAATGCTTTTCCAATAAGAAAAGGTATGAATCATAAAAAGGGTCAAAAGAGGAGTCAAGATTTTTTTCTTAGATAGTCCATCCTGTCTGGCTCTGACTAGCAGAGTAGCTTTCGATGGGGTCCAGATAAAAATATCTATTTGAGACTCTGTTTCTCTTATTGGCCTCCCACAGCAACCCCCTCTCCCACCACACTTATCTCTGCCTTTAGGAATCCCTGGATTCTATTAAGATTCAACCCCAACCTCAACACCAAGAGATCTTCCTCAGTTTTCCCAGCTGCTTGGTTGTCTTGTGTCCATTCTATATGAATTTTGTATATATTGTGTTGTATGCATGTGTTATCTTTCTCATTAAAGGATAATCTCCTTTGAGGAGGAAACCAGGAACTGGTTTCTCTTATTCTCCCTAGTTTGTAAGTGCTTAGCTTACATTATAAGTGCTTAACTTAGTTAATGATGTTTCCACTACATGATTCTGCCTCTAAAATAATCATTTTGTTTTCTACACTTTTATATGTTCATTTTTGTACTTTCAAATTATTAGATCATTATCTAAAAATGTTCATGACTTTGCAAATAATCATTAGCAATGTCAGTCAGTCAATAAATATTTATTGAATACCTGCTGTGTGCCAGACACTGTGTTAAGTGCTAGGAAGACAAGAATGGGCAAAAAAGTAATCCTGCCCTCATGGAGTTGACAATCTAATGGGATTTTTTAAAAAATTCAGTTTAGTCACTGAAAAGTTAATCTTTAAAGTTTCAAACTAAATTCTGAAGTTTGTAACTTGGTTCTGGTTAAGGCAAATTGTTTCTCATGGGAACTTTTTGCCCATTCCCCCACCCCCTGAATATTTTAAATATTTTGAGAGACAACAAAACATAGCCTGACAGTTTTTAAACAATTATATCTTGGTTTACTCACATATGCCTGTGGAAGCGACAACCAGGTCAGCACTCTTCCTCAGACCATAATTTGAGAACCATTGCCTGGATTACTGCTTTTCACCCTGTCTTGAATCAGTACAGTACAAGCCACAAAAAACTTCCTGGAAGAGAAAACAACTTGTGGAGGAAATTAGCTAGATCTACAACAAAAATATTCCTTCGTTTTCTTTTGTACAAAAGTATTAGTACCAGCCTTAGATTTACGAAAATTCTCTTGGAAAGTCTAAGTAATACTAATAATGATAAAAAAAAAGATTAAGAATAGTCAGCACATGCCTCTAAGTAGTGATATTTTCAACTTTAATAGTCCATCAGAAGAGAGTTATTTCAAAGCAAGGGCATCTAATGAAATAGTGCATTTGGAAAAGCAACAACAAAACATTTCCCTCATAACCCAGGATTACACACACACACACACACACACACAGATGAGGAAACTCCAAGGGAGCATACATTAGTTACATTAGGAGGCACAGGTAAAAGGAACACATGGAAGAAAAAAAAATGTTTTGTCAGGGAGCATGTGTGGAAGAGCAACTCACACCTTCAATGCTATGGGTCCAGTAATATCCTCCAAGGATGTCAGATCATCGCCTATTCCCCATTTGTCTTGAAGCCTCTACTGGATGGTCCTATTATTCCCTTTTGGTCTTCCCCTGGACTCTGCTTTGCTTCCTGATTCAATGCTGTGGTGCTGGATGCTCCAGAGCTGTCAGCTTATAGCTATCTTCCTTAAGTATCATCAAGCTTTATTAGTTTAAATTTTTTCTCTAAATATTTTTAGAAAAGAAAAAAATGTTTTCTATACGTTTTTGCTATTAAGGGCTCTCTTGTCCTAAGAGGAGGTTTTTTTTTGCCTCATGGGCAAACTTTTTAAAAACAAAAAGTAGAGTCCTCCCAGCCATCTAAATACCCTTAGGCTTAGTCTTTTTCTATAACTGCTTTTCCTAGACCAAGAGCTGAGACTACCTGTCACAAATTTTAATCTAAGTTGGGCAAATATTTCATTTACTTCACAGTTTTCAAAGTCTGAAGGCTAGGATATATATGTACATATAAATATACATATTTAATAAATATAATATACTTAAATATATTTGTATGTAACATATAAATACATTTACATATTTAAATAATAAATTACATCTATGTGCACATATGCATATATATATATATATATCAGCTAAGAGTTCTTTGCCAAGCAACTAATTACCAAATAGTTCTGAGGTTTGAGGTCTCTAATTTTCAAGCTTGAAATTTCTTTAATTCTCCCATATAGATGAGTGGGTAGAGCAAAGACAGTAACAAACAGAGGTCATTGTTGCTACTACTTCAGTTTTCTCATCCTTCAAATGGGCATAATAATAGCATATACCATACAGAGTTGTTGTAAGGATCAAATGAGATCCTCATAACTTTTCAAACATTAAAGCAGTATGCAAATGCTTGCTATTTTATTGTTATTAGTATGATTATTGGTTATATTTCTGGCCTTTGTGTATACAGAGAAAGCCAGCCCAAAGTTCAGAGAGACTTTGAATTACTCACTAAAGGGAACTTTCTTTGGACTGAATCAATAAAATAAATGAACAAAAGGACTGACCAAGACCAGCTTTTATAGACATGCACAATATGTACTATTGATGCAATCCCGCCATGGACTTTAGAGCATGTGCAGACATTCGGTAACTGGTTTCATTCTGCTAAAAACATAATGAAGAAGTGAATTTTTGATTGGCTACTGAACTGGAACTAGGATGGATTCAAAAGGTACAAAATGACCAGTGCAACCCCCTTGCTATTTTTCAAGCCTGGCCTTATGTAAGTGAGCAGGCTTGCTAATAAGCCCTTGCTGTGGAGAGAGACCTTAGGCTTTTATCTCCTCAGCAGGGCCACTACCACAAGAACCAGGAACACTGCTTTTGGTTCTGCCTCTAGTGGGTCTTTTCTTCTTGCTTTTTGGTGGAGTACTGGAAATAGCAATGGTTTATGAGATTTGAGAAGTTGAATATAGTTAACACAGAAATCTGGTAGCAATCCATGCAAAGATATGAAGTTTCTTACACTGACCTTCACCTCTGGGGTTCATCCTCCACTAGGATCAATGAGGTTCAGAAAAAAAATGATAAACCTTACCCAAGAAATGAACTGCTGGAAAACTAGAATAGTCCAAATGGAAATCAATGACTCCATGAGGCAGGAAGAAATTTTAGTATGAAATCAAAAGATTAGATAAAAAGAAAAGAAAATGTAAGGTATCTTTAAAAAAACTAATTAAAAAAAACTAATCTGAAAAAAAAATTAAGCAAAAATATTTTAAGAATCATTGTGCTCCCTGAAAAGAATTATTTTTCAAAAAACTTATATACTATATTTCATTAAATTATAAATGAAAATTATCTATTAGATCTATTAGAACCAGAAGGCAAAATCAAGTTAAAAAGAATCCACTGATCACCTCTTGAAAGTACCTCCAAAAGGGAAAAATCCTAGCTGTCTCAACCAAAATCCAGATTTCCAACATCAAAGAAAAAATATTACCAATATCCTGAAAGGAATACAAGTCAGGATTACACAAGATGGCAGTTTCTACTTCAATGATAAATGAAAAGAGATATTGTAATGCAATAAGCTTATAAATAATAAATAAAAAGGCTTATAACCAAGAAAAAACTTAAGTTATCTTGCAAAGATAAGCATAATCTCTACAGGGGGGAAACTGATCTTTAATCGAATAGAGGATTTTCAAACACTTTTGATAAAAAGACCAAAGCTGAATAGACAAATAGACAATAGACAAAGACAATTATCCAGAGAAACCTAGAAAGGTGAATTTATTTGAGCATTTGAAGGAGCTATATAATAATATAATACTAAAATTCTAATAAGGGAGAAGAAATGTGTCCTTTCAGAACTTTAATGTCTTCAGAGGATTGTGAAGGAGTTAAATAAGCAAAACAGAGATCCTAAAAGTGGTGAAGGGGGTTCTATTCTGACTATTTTTAAGACGGAAAAAAAAAAGAAAGAAGAGTAAAAGGGATGAATATCATAGAAAGGAGTAAGAATGGGATGGTACTACGGGTATATTGCAGGCAGATGAAAATAGGTAGAAAGAATAAAATGTTAACTATTTAGTGTGAGCATTGACACTTCAGAAAAGCTTATACATCAGGCTTGATTTATTATTTTCTTGATTACCTGAATTCAAGAAAGTGATTGAGAAAATGTAATAATTCAGATTAACCTTGGAAGCCAACGATTAAATTGGCAGTTAGCCCCTGGGTGTAACTTGCTATTTCTCATAATCGAGGCATGGGAGAGGAACACACGAACATGGAGAGCAGGGACAAAGGGAACAGATCCGCCTCACTCTTACCTGAAATGGACAAAGTAGAGTTGAACATATCCACAATGGGAGACACTTTTCTGGAGAAGAGCCTTTAAAGTTGCGTTTTTCAATACTGAGTCATGCCTTTTTTGTAGTCAGCGAACAAAACATATCATGATCTTGTGAAGTCAGCACCTTTTAGTCAATGGTGTGCATATGAAGATTCTTCTCATCTCATAATTTCATCAAAGATATTCCAGATTCATGTGTAAGTTATTTGCATAAAGATTTTACCAGAGGTGAAAAAATAGGTAGTTATCGATGATCTTTCTTTGTTAAGCATAACATACTTGATTTTTCTAATAATTTGGTAACTTTCTCTCTAGATCATTTGAAAAGCTCTCCATCAGGGCTTCCAAAGCTGTATCACCAGCAGCACAGATTTCTCTGTGTAAACATGGCTGCTTTTCCTATATTCATCTTCTGTCTTCCCATTTCCACTTTCTTTTAAAAAACATCATGGATTTTGACTTTAGAGTTCAAATATAGCTATAATATTAATAATGAAAATAGGGGGTAGCTGGGTAGCTCAGTGGATTGAGAGTCAGGCCCAGAGACAGGAGGTCCTGGGTTCAAATCTGGCTTCAGACGCTTCCTAGCTGTGTGACCCTGGGCAAGTCGCTTGACCCCCATTGCCTATCCCTTACCACTCTTCTGCCTTGGTGCCAATATACAGTAATGATTCCAAGACAGAAGGTAAGGGTTTTAGAAAAAAAAAAAGAAAAGAGTTTGTTATAGAAATGCTGACAGATTTGTTCCATTTTTGTCTGTTTCTGTAGTTCTTCCAGGTTTACCTACAAGAGCTCCAGAAATGATTTGGCTTAATTGTGTGGATTGAGAGCCAGGCCTAGAAACAGGAGGTCCTAGGTTCAAATCTTCCCAGCTGTGTGACCCTGGGCAAGTCACTTAACCTCCATTGCCTACCCTTTCCATTCTTCCACCTAGGAGCCAATATACAGTATTGATTCCAAGATGGAAGGTAAGGGTTTAAAAAAAAAAAAAGAAAAGAAAGAAAGAAAACCTAAATCCATCCTCAGTCACTTACTAGCTATGTTATCCTGAGCAAGTCATTTAATCTTGTTTGCTTCAGTTTCTTCACCAATAAAATGGGAATAAAAATAACTCCTACTTTTCAGGTTGCTGTGAGGCTCAAATGAAATATTTGTAAAAGTGCCTGGCACACAGTAGGCACTACATAAATACTTATTCCCTTCCCCCTTGTGTGAGGCCAATAATGCTAGTATAGAATGAGGCCCAAGTGAACCCTATCAATTTAAAGAGGTTATGGGAAGATCAGCCTTTGTTTTAAATTTTGTTTGCATATCTCTGCAGAGGATGTGGTCATTTCTTTCAGTGATTCATTAGGAGGACTGAGAATATCTCTTTGGATCTAGATCCATTCGTACCTTACTGAGGATGAGCAATGTCCAAGGATGATTTTCATCAATACATTGTAATCACTCCTTTGTGCTATAAATGATGCAGGGAGTGTTGAGCCAGGGCAGTCTGAGAATGGTAGAAAAGAGAAAATGAAACAAACTTAAGTGATAATACCAGTCCTAAAGGAGTGAGAAGGAGGAGTTATGGGAGATGAATTATGAACTTTGAAGAGGCAGGAAAGAACAATGCAATTTCATGTGCTTTCTCTCATGTAACCTCAGAAAGTGTCAGGAAGAGATGAGTTCCTAGACACACCTTGAAGAGACAAGAACGTATCCTCTTAGCAGGGGTCGGCAATGTATGGCTCTTTCTGCAGGAGCCATAAAGTCAATTTTTTTCAGGCACTGTTACAGGAGCGACACTGTGAGCACTGTACGGCTCTCATGAAATTACATTTTAAAAAATGTGGCGTTTATGGCTCTCATGGCCAAAAAGGTTGCCGGCCCCTGCTCTTAGCCTATGACATAGCACTCAAGTAGAGAAAACCTCCATGACTGAATGGTGGGATTTTTTGAACTCCATCCTTCTAGAATAGGGGTTCTTACCAGGGGTCCATAGACCCTCAAGTTTTTCATGGTTAGATTTCAGGGATCTCTGTGAAGTTGGATGGGGGAAGATTACAGCTTTATTTTCACTAACTCCAGACAGAAAATTTGCATTTCTTTCAATTATTAATTTAAAGAAACAATTAATCTAGGGAATTAATAGGCTTTGCCAGACTACAAAAAAGTTAAGAATATTAATTCTAGAAGAATATTGATAGTTTCCTAAACTGAGAATCAAGCACATTACCCATAGCTAGAAAAGCAGCAAAGGACTGAGACTTAACACAAAGGACCCAGTCTAGACTTGATCTTCTGCTATGAGTGGGAATTATTCACAAAGTATAAATTCCATTGGAAAGGAGTATATTTCTCTAGTAATCCTAAATCCATTCCCCATTTAGGAGTAGGGGAAGGAGAATTACATCAACTACATTTGGGTTGTTTTGCATTTTCTTTGGGGAGAAATAAAGGTTGTGCTGTACCTAATATGATGACTTGTTATCTTGAGTGGTTGTTGAGGAAGTAGAGACCTTTTAACCTCCATCTGTGGAGCCCTAGAAACAAACTTTTAGGCTTCCTGGAGGAAACTCTGGGTGGGGAAGAAAGTCAACCAAAGAGGGTTTTTTGCTAAAAAAACTGGATTGAATCCAGTTTACATGGACCTGGCTGGGACTTGGGAGCCTAAACCATGTGTTATATTTGTAATCTGATTAGATTCAGATTTTCTGATTCTGATTATTCTGATTAGAGGTAGCCTGTGGACATAGTGATAAAATTGGAGTCAGGAGGGCTTGAGTTTGAATCTTGCCCCTAATCCATAGGTGGGTGATCCTGGGCAAGTTATTTACCCTCTCCAGACCTCAGTCTTTTCATCTATAAAATGGAAATAACATTATCCCTTACCTTAAAAGGTTGCTATGAGGGGCAAATGAGATACTAGATGTAAAGTGCTCTGCAAATCTTTAAACATTTTGTAAATGGTAGCTATCATTACTCAATAACATTCTGCAAATGAATTTCTATTCCAAATTGGTATTGCTTTTAGCTGACATGCAAACTGTGATCACTTACTCCTAAGAAAGGAATCCAAGTAACCTCAAATACAGAGCCTCAGAGCAGAGCAACCAGTACACTAGAGTGACCTTTGAGTCCTACCCAGAGATTGGAAGTTTAGGACTTGGAATACGGACAGATTATCTGTCTCCTGGATGTGTCACATCCCTAAGATATCTTGGGGAAAGGGCTTTTGAATGAGTATGGAGTAGGAATTTAGTACAACTCACCTAATTACCTAATACTTTTGCCTCTATCGCTGAGGTCTCAGAACTATAAGAGGAGCAGCTCTCAGGAAGACAGAATAAATAGTGGCTTCTTATGGGAAAGAGAACTCTAAGCCATTTCAACTCTCCCTATAGGCAGTCACAGAAATAGCCTTTTCTGAAGAGAATTCTAAGTCACTTTAGAGTCCTATCTTCAATATACCTTGAATATTGAATACAATGTATTCAATATAATAAAGGTATTGTGGAGGCATATAGTTAAATATAAGGTAGTTATGGAGGAAAGAAGGACTTTTGTATTCCCAAATCAGAAACTGAGCATCTGTTACAAATGTAGGTTATCTCTTGAGTGTGCCTCATCTTTTACTATCTTGGAATAAAGTTACTGAGATGGAATTTGGTGAAATCCATAGAAACCTAATCACCAAATTATTTTTTCTTAGCCACTGAGGTCTCAGGACTATAACATATTCTAATTATTTGACAGAGAAAGGCATGAGGTGGAGATAAGGAAGGAAAATATTCTAAGCAAGAGGAATAACCAGTAAAAATACCCAGAGTCTGGAAATAGAATGTCTTGCGCAAGGAGAAGTCAGGAGGCCAGTATCACTAGATCACAGAGTGTATGGTAGGAAGTAATCAAAAGGTAGGAGAGAATAGGTTATGGAGAGCTCTAATGCAAAAAAAAGGATTTTATATTTGATTCCAGAGATGATAGAGAACTCCAAAAATTTATTAAATAGGAGGAGTGAGATGATATACTTTGTGCTTTTGGAAGATTAATTTTATAGCCGAATGGGGGAATAAATAGAAGCCTTATTCTCTTAGCCTTGTTCTAATAGTCAGGGAATACTGACTAATAGGTTATTTCAATAGTCCAGGCATGAAGTGATAGGGACCTGCACCAGACTGGTGGTAGTATCTGGGGAAAGAAATGAGCATATGCAAAAGAATTTACAAAGAGAAAATCTATAAGACTTAACAATAGATTGGGTTTGTGGATGGTAGTGGTGAGAGTGAAGAGTCAAGGATGACACCTAGGTTGTAAGCCTGGATGACTTACAAGGGAGAAGGATTTGGGGGAAAAGAAAATGAGATCAATTTTGGACCAATTTGATTTTAAGATATATATGGGGGAACAGCTAGGTGGCTCAATGCATAGTGAGCTAGGCCTAAAGGCAGGAGGTCCTGAGTTCAAATTTGACCTCAGATGCTTCCTAACTGTATGACCCTGGGCAAGTCACTTAACCCCAATTGCCTAGCCCTTCCCACTTTTCTGCCTTAGAACAAATATTTAGTATTCATTCTAAGATGGAAGACATGGGTTTTTAAAAAAAGATGTCTATAGGATATCTAATTTGAGAGATGGTTGGAGATGTGAGTCTGGAGGTTAGAAGAGAGGTTTGAGCTGATAAACAGCATAGAGATGATCATTAAAACCAAGGAAACTAATAAGATCACCAAGTAAACAATATATAAAGAGGAGAGAAAAGGACCCAGAACAGAGTCCTAGGGAACCATTGCAGATAGTGGGTTGAATGAAAATTCAGCAAAGCAAACTGAGAAGCAATAATCAGACATGTAGGACGAGAACCAGGATAAAGTAGTCTTTCAGAAATCAAGAAAGAATAAGGTATCAAGGAGAAGAGGTGAAAAACATAGAAGAAAAACAACTGTTTGAACGCATGGGCTGATGGGGATATTATTGGGGATGTAGACACTAAACAATAACTCTAGTCCGACTATCAATAATACAGAATTAAGTCTTAATCAATGATACATGTAAAACCCAGTGGAATTGTGTGTCAGCTTCAGGGGGCTGGGTGGTTTGGGGGAGAGGGAAAGAACATGAAATATGTAACTATGGGAAAATATTCAAAATTAAATAAAATTAAAAAACAAACAAACAAAAAAGGAGAAGAGGTGATCAAAAAATGTAAAAGGTTGAAAAGAGAGCAAGGATAAAGACTGAAGTTATTAGATTTGGCAACTAAGAATCATTGGTAACTTTGCAGAAAAGAGCAGTTTTTGTTGAATGATGAGATCTGAACTGAGATTGTAGAGAATTAAAAAGAATGGAGAAGTGGAGGCATTAATTATAGACAGACTTCTAAAGGAATTATATGCAAACTTTTCAAGGAATTTAGACATAGAGAATAGGAAAGATTCTAGAATATTGCAGAGCTGAAATCCATAGGCCTTGTTGACTATATATTCTGGAGTTGGAGATGTCTGGGAGTTATCAACATAGATAATAACATCATAGCCAAACCCAGGGAAGCTGATGAGGTTACCAAGAGAGCACAGAGGTAGATGAGTACCTAGAAACACTCATTTGAGAGAGGAGGTTTATATCAATGATAGGATGGGCTATGCTGATCTCATAATCTCTGCTGCTACATTCATCTCTACAGGGACAGACCAGCCACCTCAGTTTATGGTCTAGTGACTAAAACACTACACCCAGCAAAACAAAGCCCTGCATGTGTTCTTAGGCTGAGATTATGATTTTCCTTTTCCTTTTTTCCCCCCTTTGGTCTAAGAACCAGAGAACAAAACCTTCTGTTACTTGAAAATTATCTAGCTTAGGGTTTCAGACAATGTGACATACTTATAGGACATAAGCTGCAAATCAATTTGAATCAGAACAAAAGGTAGGTTAAAGAGGAGACAAGGTCAGCATTCTCTACCCACCCAAGTTGGAATTCCTTTATGTAGTTGTTCATCCTTTATTTCAGGGAAAGCCAATGCCATTGTGGGGTGATGTCTTAACTTGCCCATAAATTGGGTTTAAGTGAGAGAGTTTCACAAAGTCATTAACCTCACTCTACCAGAGTCATCGAATTCTACTGGCAGGACAAAAGTCAGAATGACTGCTGATGGCCAGGGAAACAGTGGATGATCTTTGCATCTTTGATTTCTGACCAAACTCTAAGTGCTCCACAGTGCCTGCTTCAGCTGCCTTCATGGCCATTGGAGCAAATTGTTCTCATCTGCCCATTCTGTTGGGGGGAAGAGGAGCAAAGAGGGACAGGGAGTATTCTTTTTATTGGGGTAGACATCCCCCTAATTCACCAAAGGGTGTGAGGGTATATGAGGTATTTAGGGAGGATTAGCATCTCTGGTGTACAGGATTTCCCAAACCTTTTTTAGGACTACTCATCCACATTTGGTGTCGACCTTTACTTAACTCTAGCCTGTGGTTCCAAGAAGCTGAAGCATGCACAGCAGCCACTTCCCAGGAAAACTGTTTCAGCAGGTAGGCTAAGGCAGTTTGAGGGTTACCAACAGGCCTGAATTCTCATATATATTGTGTATGACTGTCAGGAGCCAAATATGAGTGCATTGGTTCTATATTTTGACCAATGAAAAGTTTGGTCTCCATACAAAAGAAATGGGAAATATTTCAATATTCATAAATTTATGACCTAGTTGGAAATTTAAATATATATGTGTATTCACATAAGCAAATTCCAGGGAGTGATAATAGTGCATCTTACATTTATATGGTGCCTTATATCTGACAAAGCATTTAGTCTACAACATTTTTCCCTAATTTTTTAGATAAGGAAATGGGTTCAAAGAGATTAAATGTCTTATTCAAAGTCACACATATCTGGTAAGTGTGAGTCAAGAGTTCAGACCCCTAGATCTCTTAACCCCAAGTTCAATGGTCATATGATTATAGATAAATGATTAGGGATAGGGGCTGTGATTTGATTCAGATAGGGAACTACTAAATGAAGAAACTCCCTTTCTCAATATAGGTTAGTACTTCCCCCCTACAATTTATAATCTTAAGAGAGATGCTTATAGAACTGAGGCTGTGCTCATTTTGGCAGTACATATACTAAAAAGAACTGAGAAGCTAAATTATTTGCTCAGGGTCACAAAGCCAGTATGTGTCCAAGTTAGGCCTTGAATTCAAGGGAGAGAGAGAGAGAGAGAGAGAGAGAGAGAGAGAGAGAGAGAGAGAGAGAGAGAGAGAGAGGTGTGTGTACACACACACTATATACACACATGTATGGTATATGTATGTATGTACACATATATGACATATTCTATGTATCCAGTGCTAGTCTCTCTATTGATCTTCATTCCTATATCTCTAACTATCCATTGGTTTTTCCAAATTGGATATCCCATAAATAACATAAACTCAACACATCCAAAACAGGGCTCATTTACATTTCTTCCGAAACCCAGCTACCACTCCTGTGAATTTCCCAATGGCTATCAAGAGCATCACCATCCTTCTAGTCACTTAGGTTTGCAACCTCAGCATAAACCTCAAATCCCCTCTCTGTCTCTCCACACATATTCAGTCAGTTGATAAGTCTCCTCACTGCCTTCTTCACTATATATCATGTGCATCTGTTCCTTTATTTTTGCCTCTGCAGCAGCCACCTTATCAAGAGCTTTATTGTCTCTCACATGGTCTATTGCAATAGTCTCCTGACTGGTCTCCTTGCCTGAAGGTCCTACCTATTCCAATCCCACTCGACAAACTGATTTTCCTAAAGCATCAAACTTTCTGTGTCCCTCTACTACCTAATAAACTCCAAGGACTCCCTCTAGCCTCAAATACAAGCTCCTCTGTTTGACATTTAAGGCCCTTCACAATCTGGTTCCAAGATACTTTTTCAGCTTTTTATATTCTCATAGACATGCTCTACAGTCTAGCCAAGCTGGCCTTCTTGCTGTTCTCCATACAAAATACTCTATTTTCCATCTCTGTGTTATTGCACAAGCCATACCCACACTTGAATGCATTGTCACCTCACCTTTAAAGGCCTCTTAGAATCCCTAATTTCATCAAAGCTCAATTCAAACATCTCCTCTTTGAGTCCATTCCTAATGTTCCCAGATGCAAGGACCATAGCTCCCCAAATAACCTTGTAGTAGAATTTTTATTTTATACATATCTATTACTGTGTCATCATAATTTCATTGAGTAAATAAATTATAGAGAAATCTGATTCTACAATTCTAGAATCCATTTACTATTGGCCTTTTATTATTCTTTGAGAAACATTGAAAGATCAGAACTAGTGGTATAAACAGTATCTCATTGTTATCATTCCACAGAATGATTCTCTTCTATTTCCAGAGAGTGCATTGTTTCATGGATGGACTCTATCATCCTGCTAAGAATCTTATTCATTTAAACAACATGAGATGACAGATTGGATAAGGTTAATGTTTTGCTCTTGTTAGTGTTGTATTTCTTTTCCTGATCAATAAAAATTTCCAAATTTCACTGAAAATCAGACAACATAATGTATCAAAAATCTGTGGTCCTGCCCTTAGAATCTCAGGGTACAGTGTAGCCTTCTTGTCTGTTTTATGGATCTGATACTTCCCATAGTATGAAAGGTAGACATGGGCAGGGTAGGTGGTACAGTGGAGTCAGGAAGACCTGAGTTCAAATCCAGCCTCAGACACTGACCAGCTTTGTGACCCCAGGCAAGTAAGTCACTTAATCTTATTTGCCTTAGTTTCTTCATTTGTAAAATGAGTTGGAGAAGGAAATAGAAAACCATTCTAACATCTTTCCCAAGAAAACTCCCAACTGGGGTCATGAAGAATCAGACATGACTGAAACCACTGAACAACAAGAAGACATGGATAAGCACATTGAAAAATAATTTACTAATTGTACATCAAATTGTACATCAAATGCACTCTTTTTGCAAATAGGCAATAAACTATTTTAATGGGTTCTTAAGAGAGTTATTTCTTCCTCTCCTTTCACTTCTCCATTTTTACTCTCTCTTTCCAAAATCACTTTAGAGAGTTTGGTCTAACTATTCACAGGAAAAATTAAATAGAGAAGTCTGTATCATGTAGATGAAATCTGAGCAGTGTGTAGACTGATATATAATTGAAAAGATAATCTATAGAGTCAATCCATAGGAATAAATAAATTGGTTCCAGAGTTGAACAAAATGTGAAGAGTAAGGTGACTTGCCTTTGGGAAATTGCAAAATTATATGGACATCTCGAGCTTTTCCCTGAAACAAAGGTCCATCTTTTTAATAATAATATTCTGAGTTTTATCATATATCATGGGACTCTATAGTGTCTGTAGAATTGAGAATGAGAATTATACAAAGGACAATGGAGAAATACCTGGCAGAGATGAGCAAGGTGTCAGACATTATAAGGGAGAAGGGAATAAGTTTTATATAGCTACTACTGCATGCCAGGCACTATGCAAAGAACTTTACAAATATTATCTTATTTGATTTTCACAGTAACCCTGTGAAGTAGGTATTATTATTATCCTCATTTTACAGCTGAGCAAACTGAGGCAGATAGGGGCCAAGTGATTTGCCTATGTTCATACAACTAATAAGTATCTAAGGTCAGATCAGAACTCTGTTTTTCCTGACTCCAGACCCATCTATCAATGATGCCACCTCCCTGCCTCTATATATTCCTTATAACTGAGGAATTATGGAGAAGAGACGTGGAAGATATCAAAGAAACATATGAACAAAAAAGGAGATATTCTAGTGAGAAGGATAACTGATGAATGGATTGAAAACTTCTTCTGGCATCTTGAATATATCATGAGAGAGCAAGAAAAGCCTCCAGGACACTGGTGAAACCCTCTATGGCAAACTAGTGGGAGGACCTGGACATGAGTCCACAGGATAAGCACACATAGATAGATTGTGATCCTTGTCCTTGAAGTGATACTCACACTGATAAGATAAAAGATCCACCCTAGTACTCTGCCCTGGTCCAGAGTGCTACGTCCAATTCTTAGCACCATGTTTAGGAAGGGCACTCCTTTAATAAAGGCTGTCCAGAGGAAAGCAATCACAATGATGGACTTTGAAATTACTGTGATATGAAGATCTATTGAACAAAGTAGGAATCAGAGAAGGAGATGCATTATAACTCTCTTCAAGTATTTGAAGGATTGTCAGGTAGGAGAGGGATTAGAGGTGTTCTGTTTGGACACTGTGATAGAACTAATTCCTAATAGCATTACAACCTACTAAGGTAGTCTTAGGTCCTTCCTCCTTTTCCCCTATAATAGGAATGGTTTTCCCTAAAAGAATTCAAAGCAGTCCTCAGCAAATAAGAAGTTCCAGACACATAGAGTCTAGTACTTTCAGATTTGGTAGGTATTTGAAACTACCAATTGATCATCCAAGTAAACCCAAGGATTCGTTGAATTTCCATAAGGGAATGAGGGCGATCATGTCTACCAAAGTTGAAGGGCCACTCTATCTTTGTTGCATAACTCTGTTGCAAATATCCTTTTTGTTAACTGTTCAATGACTTATGAGTACCTTGTTTTGTTTCCAAGTCAGACTTGAATATTAAGAAAGTTGACATTAAATCTTGCTCTTATAGGAACAGAGGGTAGAAGTCATAAAGTAGAAAACTTGGGCTTGCTACTGGGGAAAACTTTCCCAAAGCTTTCCAAAATGGAATGCACCTCCTTGGAAGGAATTGGGTCCTTCTTGGAGCTCTTAAAGCAATCTGGATGACTACATGAAGAGTGGACTAAAGTAGAGGTTTGGGAAGGGTATGATTTGGATTAGAGTTGCTGAGTTCCCTTCCAACTCTAAAATTCTGCTATCTGTATTGAGTATAAATAGAAGAGGAGATTACTTCGCTATACCATTCATATATCACTGATGCTCAAATTGAATTGGCTCTCTTTTGCTCACCCCAACAAGGCTGGGGTTTTTCTAATGTTTTTCTTATTTTCCCCCACATTGATTCCTTTAAACAAAAATTTACTACAAGTATACAGAGTACTATGTTAAACACATAGGGAGATGACAAGGCATAGATAAGACACAATTCTCCATTTCTGGTCCAGGAAATAAAACATGTAGATAGCTTCAGTGTCCAAAAAGCTTTAGTACAGTTATAAACTATATGCACTAAGACTTTTAGATCACCAAAAGCACAATCCTTCAAGGACACATGATCTCAACCATTTGTAGATTCTGTCAATACAGACTGTAATCCCTCTCTGCCTTATTTTACCATTTTTTAATCTATTCCAGCTAAAATAATTCATCTNTTTCCAAATTGGATATCCCATAAATAACATAAACTCAACACATCCAAAACAGGGCTCATTTACATTTCTTCCGAAACCCAGCTACCACTCCTGTGAATTTCCCAATGGCTATCAAGAGCATCACCATCCTTCTAGTCACTTAGGTTTGCAACCTGAGCATAAACCTCAAATCCCCTCTCTGTCTCTCCACACATATTCAGTCAGTTGATAAGTCTCCTCACTGCCTTCTTCACTATATATCATGTGCATCTGATCCTTTATTTTTGCCTCTGCAGCAGCCACCTTATCAAGAGCTTTATTGTCTCTCACATGGTCTATTGCAATAGTCTCCTGACTGGTCTCCTTGCCTGAAGGTCCTACCTATTCCAATCCCACTCGACAAACTGATTTTCCTAAAGCATCAAACTTTCTGTGTCCCTCTACTACCTAATAAACTCCAAGGACTCCCTCTAGCCTCAAATACAAGCTCCTCTGTTTGACATTTAAGGCCCTTCACAATCTGGTTCCAAGATACTTTTTCAGCTTTTTATATTCTCATAGACATGCTCTACAGTCTAGCCAAGCTGGCCTTCTTGCTGTTCTCCATACAAAATACTCTATTTTCCATCTCTGTGTTATTGCACAAGCCATACCCACACTTGAATGCATTGTGACCTCACCTTTAAAGGCCTCTTAGAATCCCTAATTCCATCAAAGCTCAATTCAAACATCTCCTCTTTGAGTCCATTCCTAATGTTCCCAGATGCAAGGACCATAGCTCCCCAAATAACCTTGTAGTAGAATTTTTATTTTATACATATCTATTACTGTGTCATCATAATTTCATTGAGTAAATAAATTATAGAGAAATCTGATTCTACAATTCTAGAATCCATTTACTATTGGCCTTTTATTATTCTTTGAGAAACATTGAAAGATCAGAACTAGTGGTATAAACAGTATCTCATTGTTATCATTCCACAGAATGATTCTCTTCTATTTCCAGAGAGTGCATTGTTTCATGGATGGACTCTATCATCCTGCTAAGAATCTTATTCATTTAAACAACATGAGATGACAGATTGGATAAGGTTAATGTTTTGCTCTTGTTAGTGTTGTATTTCTTTTCCTGATCAATAAAAATTTCCAAATTTCACTGAAAATCAGACAACATAATGTATCAAAAATCTGTGGTCCTGCCCTTAGAATCTCAGGGTACAGAGTAGCCTTCTTGTCTGTTTTATGGATCTGATACTCCCCATAGTATGAAAGGTAGACATGGGCAGGGTAGGTGGTACAGTGGAGTCAGGAAGACCCGAGTTCAAATCCAGCCTCAGACACTGACCAGCTTTGTGACCCCAGGCAAGTAAGTCACTTAATCTTGTTTGCCTTAGTTTCTTCATTTGTAAAATGAGTTGGAGAAGGAAATAGAAAACCATTCTAACATCTTTCCCAAGAAAACTCCCAACTGGGGTCATGAAGAATCAGACATGACTGAAACCACTGAACAACAAGAAGACATGGATAAGCACATTGAAAAATAATTTACTAATTGTACATCAAATTGTACATCAAATGCACTCTTTTTGCAAATAGGCAATAAACTATTTTAATGGGTTCTTAAGAGTTATTTCTTCCTCTCCTTTCATTTCTCCATTTTTACTCTCTCTTTCCAAAATCACTTTAGAGAGTTTGGTCTAACTATTCACAAGAAAAATTAAATAGAGAAGTCTGTATCATGTAGATGAAATCTGAGCAGTGTGTAGACTGATATATAATTGAAAAGATAATCTATAGAGTCAATCCATAGGAATAAATAAATTGGTTCCAGAGTTGAACAAAATGTGAAGAGTAAGGTGACTTGCCTTTGGGAAATTGCAAAATTATATGGACATCTCGAGCTTTTCCCTGAAACAAAGGTCCATCTTTTTAATAATAATATTCTGAGTTTTATCATATATCATGGGACTCTATAGTGTCTGTAGAATTGAGAATGAGAATTATACAAAGGACAATGGAGAAATACCTGGCAGAGATGAGCAAGGTGTCAGACATTATAAGGGAGAAGGGAATAAGTTTTATATAGCTACTACTGCATGCCAGGCACTATGCAAAGAACTTTACAAATATTATCTTATTTGATTTTCACAGTAACCCTGTGAAGTAGGTATTATTATTATCCTCATTTTACAGTTGAGCAAACTGAGGCAGATAGGGGCCAAGTGATTTGCCTATGTTCATACAACTAATAAGTATCTAAGGTCAGATCAGAACTCTGTTTTTCCTGACTCCAGACCCATCTATCAATGATGCCACCTCCCTGCCTCTATATATTCCTTATAACTGAGGAATTATGGAGAAGAGACGTGGAAGATATCAAAGAAACATATGAACAAAAAAGGAGATATTCTAGTGAGAAGGATAACTGATGAATGGATTGAAAACTTCATCTGGTATCTTGAATATATCATGAGAGAGCAAGAAAAGCCTCCAGGACACTGGTGAAACCCTCTATGGCAAACTAGTGGGAGGACCTGGACATGAGTCCACAGGATAAGCACACATAGATAGATTGTGATCCTTGTCGTTGAAGTGATCACACTGATAAGATAAAAGATCCACCCTAGTACTCTGCCCTGGTCCAGAGTGCTACGTCCAATTCTTAGCACCATGTTTAGGAAGGGCACTCCTTTAATAAAGGCTGTCCAGAGGAAAGCAATCACAATGATGGACTTTGAAATTACTGTGATATGAAGATCTATTGAACAAAGTAGGAATCAGAGAAGGAGATGCATTATAACTCTCTTCAAGTATTTGAAGGATTGTCAGGTAGGAGAGGGATTAGAGGTGTTCTGTTTGGACACTGTGATAGAACTAATTCCTAATAGCATTACAACCTACTAAGGTAGTCTTAGGTCCTTCCTCCTTTTCCCCTATAATAGGAATGGTTTTCCCTAAAAGAATTCAAAGCAGTCCTCAGCAAATAAGAAGTTCCAGACACATAGAGTCTAGTACTTTCAGATTTGGTAGGTATTTGAAACTACCAATTGATCATCCAAGTAAACCCAAGGATTCGTTGAATTTCCATAAGGGAATGAGGGCGATCATGTCTACCAAAGTTGAAGGGCCACTCTATCTTTGTTGCATAACTCTGTTGCAAATATCCTTTTTGTTAACTGTTCAATGACTTATGAGCACCTTGTTTTGTTTCCAAGTCAGACTTGAATATTAAGAAAGTTGACATTAAATCTTGCTCTTATAGGAACAGAGGGTGGAAGTCACAAAGTAGAAAACTTGGGCTTGCTACTGGGGAAAACTTTCCCAAAGCTTTCCAAAATGGAATGCACCTCCTTGGAAGGAATTGGGTCCTTCTTGGAGCTCTTAAAGCAATCTGGATGACTACATGAAGAGTGGACTAAAGTAGAGGTTTGGGAAGGGTATGATTTGGATTAGAGTTGCTGAGTTCCCTTCCAACTCTAAAATTCTGCTATCTGTATTGAGTATAAATAGAAGAGGAGATTACTTCGCTATACCATTCATATATCACTGATGCTCAAATTGAATTGGCTCTCTTTTGCTCACCCCAACAAGGCTGGGGTTTTTCTAATGTTTTTCTTATTTTCCCCCACATTGATTCCTTTAAACAAAAATTTACTACAAGTATACAGAGTACTATGTTAAACACATAGGGAGATGACAAGGCATAGATAAGACACAATTCTCCATTTCTGGTCCAGGAAATAAAACATGTAGATAGCTTCAGTGTCCAAAAAGCTTTAGTACAGTTATAAACTATCTGCACTAAGACTTTTAGATCACCAAAAGCACAATCCTTCAAGGACACATGATCTCAACCATTTGTAGATTCTGTCAATACAGACTGTAATCCCTCTCTGCCTTATTTTACCATTTTTTAATCTATTCCAGCTAAAATAATTCATCTTCTTGGGGCCAATCCCCTGTTAATTAGCCATTCCAATCTAAGCTATGCTGGTTCTTGGTATCAAACATACTTATTTGTTGTGCATCCATACTTAAAGAACTTTTTAAAGGACCTACCAGAGATTGTGTCTGACTAGCATGTCTTTTGAGAATACAGAGTCACTTCTAAATTGCCTTATTTCTCCTTAAGTCCCTCTAAGCATTACCTTCCTTCACAATCTCAGCTTGTCCCATATTTCACTGAAAAAAAAATTGACGTCATTAACTGAGAACTTCCTTTTTTCTCTTCCTTTTCATCTCACATAATTCAGACATCTTCTCCCACTCTCTTCTTTACATGATGAGATCCTTGTCTCACATGAAAAGATGATCCTTCTTCTTGCCAAGGCAAACATCTCAACATGCACCTTTTATCCTATATCCTCGAATTCTCTTTAATAGATTTCCCCCTCAATAATCTCTACTTTTCTTTAATTTTTTATCTCTACTGGATCTTTCCCATGCATATCTTTAAAAAACATAAAACCACAATCCCACCATTCCTGCTAGCTACCTTTCTATATCTCTCCTCTCCTTTTTTGCTAAATTCTTTGAGTAAGTTTTCTATATTATGTGCCTCTAGCATGTCTGAACCATCTCTAATCTGGCTTCCTGATATCATCCAACCGATATTACTCTTCAAAGTGACCACACTGTAGCCTTTCTCAGTCCTCATCCTTTTTTACTTATCTGAAACATTTGACATGGTCAATTACCCTCTTCTCCTTGAAACTTTCTCCCCTCGAGGTTTTCATGAGTCTTCCTTCTGGTTGTCCTCAACCCTCTTTCTCAGTCTTGGTTGCTGGGTATTCATTCAAGGAACACTCAAGACTCTTTTCTGAGTATGTGGAAGACCAGTTTGGCTAGAGTATAGAGTACATGATAAGGAGTTATTTGAGAGAATGCTGGAAAGGCAGGATGGTACCAGATTATGAAAGGCAAGCCAAAGGATTTGGAATTTTACTTGTGAGTCAAAAAGAAGAGAAGGCAATCTCTTGGCTTTTGTAATTGTCTAGGTGGATTGTAATGAAGAACTACTCCATTCAGTCATCAAACCCTTATTCAATACTTACTATGTGTAAGGCACTGTGTTAAGTGCAATAATTTTAAAAAAGGCAAAACTCAACCTCCTCCCTTAAGGAGCTCACATTTTAATAGAGGAGACAACATTTGAATCACAAGGTATTATATATATATATACAAGTGGTAAGGAGAAAAGAGAGGACAGGAAAGATTCTAGAAATGTTGCAGAGGACTCAACTGAATGGATATGAAAGTGAGGGACAGACAAAAAACAATGACACATTTTCAAACAAGGGAGACTGATTGAATTTACTAACAGTGTTTTGTCTTTTTTTAGACATTATTTTAAAATTTTCTTCTAGAATAAGAGTCCAGATAAATAAGGTGTTGTCGATCCTTTTCCTTCAAACTTTGGCAGTGTTTTTCTTTTGTCTGTTTGTTAAAAGTATTAGTTGTGCTTTGAGTCTTGGTAACCTCTGAAAAGTCACTGATGCAATCTTTTCTCCTTTTTAAATCTCTCTCTCTCTCTCTCTCTCTCTCTCTCTCTCTCTCTCTCTCTCTCTCTCTCTCCTCTCCTCTCCTCTCCTCTCCTCCTCCTCCTCCTCCTCCTCTTCCTCCTCCCTTTTGGTTCTTTTTTTATGCAACTCAGAAGCAACCTACTTCAGAATGTGTGAACAGAAAGCCAACATTTAATATTAAAGTCAAGAACAAGCTAAGAGGGAAATCTGCTTTAATATTCTGACTTATTCATTTTTATGTAATACTCAAAGCAATTTTAGGTGCACTATACTGATAAAAACTCTGCATTCAGATATCATAAGATATATTGGTTTTTCTTTGTATAATTTTTCAAAGCAGCATGGCTTATATATGAATTCTTCTGTGTTAGGGTTCCATGAATATCGTGATCTACTACATCTTCCTCCCCCAACCCCCTCAATTTTCCTATTATAAACTGCTTCTCTTCCTCCTTTTATAGAAGTGCTAACTGGATTTCCTGAACTGTTATCCTACATCCTAAGTTAACCACTGAAAGAGTACATAGAATAGATAGAATTAAATATAAGTAATATATAGACTAACACTATAAGCAAATAAACTTACGCTCTTACTATTCAAATGCATTGTGAGGATGCTTTATAAAAGGTATTGCCACTTATTTGTGTTTCCAAAATTGCCTTGTCTCATCCACAAAACAATATAATAATACTTCTGAAGACAAAGAATTGAACCTGGCAACCTTTAGACTTCTTTCAGCTTTAAAATCCATGGTTTTTTACTTTAAAATCAAATATAAATTCAAAAAATCAAGACAGAAACATTATTTCCCCATAATTGTTTTAATTAAGACAAATCTAGTCATTGTGGGTTAGCTAAAGAGATATTTAACTGCTTCCATAGCTTAAATGTGTTTATAAGTTTATTTTACAATGGAATAAAAATGGAAAGTGAAAATAATTTATAATTACTATGACTATGAGTATTAAGCAGAACATGTTTCAGATTGAACCAATTCTCATCCAACTACTTAGTCCTTTTAAGAGGTTAAATGATTATATGTCAATTGCAGTAATTTTGTAAATTATCTGTAACAAGTTATAACTAAGCAAAATGTTATTTCTAGAATATATTTATAGTACCCCCCAATAGCAAAGATTTTTAAACAACTGAATATAGCTTTGTTGCATAGAAATAGAAATCTATAGTTTGTTTTTGATCTATTTATCTAAGAAGTATTCTGATTTAAAATAAGGGTTCTTCAAATTGTGATATGTGATGGTGATAGAATACTATTGTGCTATAAGGAATGATGAACTTAACTCCAATAGTCTAACCCTTGGCCCTTCTGTCTAATACTAAGACTGTCTAATACTAATAACTAATACTAAGACAGAAGGTAAGGGTTTAAAAAATAGAAGCATGAGACAGCATTACCTTTCCCTTGTTCTATGTGGATGAGTGACAGGGAGGTAGATTCAGGTGTCCTGTGAGCAAGGGAGTGGGGTTTAAAGTTGGTGAGACTTCTGGTGTGTGAATAGCCAACAGAACCTGGCCACTAATTCTCACTGCCTCCTACTCCAGCAACCTGAGACTGGGAAGAACCATGTGGTTGGAGGGTCCAGTCATTCTTGAACTTTCTATTTTGGAGAACTGATATCAGATGGTGATGTTGCCAGTTTTCTTTCCTTCTTTCCCTGGCCTGGAGAGCATATGTTAAATAGAAAACCTACCTACTCTTTAAAATCTCTTTACATTTTTACTCAATAGATGTTTAAAGTTAATATAAAATAGCAATTTCTGATTTTTATGTGTGTGTTAGAGGCAATGGGATATGAGAGAGAAGAGCAGTAACTAGCACTACACAGGCAGACAGACACACACCCAGGCCAGAGATAATAGATTTTCTATAGGAAATGGCCAGGATCTTCCTGGGTGGAGCTTTAGAGGGAAATAAAAGAGAAGCTTATTCATTTATATTTCATAATATGCCAGAGTTGGATAAAAGGAGATGAAGACTGCAATAGATTCTCTCTGGAAGGGGGTTGTTCACATTGCCACATTAGGCTACTGAGCTTCCCCCATTGGTATGTTCCTTTCCTGCTCAAGGAGACAGCTCCTCAAGGTGGACTTAAGGGTGGTAACTACAATTTCATTCACAGTGGTAGGAGAAGGGGAGTGTTTGGAATAGTCTAGTGATTAATGTCCATATTCCACAGGTGGGGGCCAGAGGGAGAGGGAGTAAAAATCCAAATCCTTCCTCATGCTCACAATTTTCAATATCTTAATGAGATTTTATAAATGAGATTGTAATTTAAACTGGCATTGCTTCCATTTCTCTCTACTTAGCAAGGAGATTAAGTGTTTGCTATGAGAAGCAATTTTAGGGTCTTTTGGTTTTCTCATGATGTGATAGATATATGTCAGTTAAATTTCCATAGGAAATGGAAGTAGTTTTTCTTTATCTCTGTTCTTTTAGCTATTTTCCTTTTTTTAACCTTCAATAGTTTAAATCAGTCAGAAAGATTTGTCTCAACTGAGTGCTATATTTTCTCATTTTTATTCTTTCTTTTAGTTTGATATTAATTTCAATCCTTGCCCATACATATCAAGGATCTGACTATATAGAATTAGTCTGGGAATATCTTCTACATCAATATCTAATATTTCCCTATCAAAATATAATGTAAAAAAATTTTGTCGTGATATTTGGTGCTCACCTTGCATAGTACCTTTTGAGTCTTTTCCAGAAGATAGTATAGTCACATAAGGGTGAGGCTTCTATGTAGTCAATAAGCCTTTGTGCAGGTCTCATTTCTTAATTCCAAACCATGTTTTGTGATTTTGGGGTGTTATTTCCCCCTATGTTTCTATATTGAAATCACTGAGTATTATAGTACATTTTTATTTAGAGGGTCTTATTATGTACTTTGTGCATTTTTACCACCTTTGCATTTCCTAGAATAGATTTTGGCATATTGGTCAAAATTGCTTTTATGGTGATATTTTTATAAATGCTTTCCATAAACACTTTAATTCAAGATAACTAAATGTCTTATGAAATAATGTTTTTGTTGCCTTTTGTCACATAATAAAATCTACTTCACTATCTCCTTTATTTGCTTTTCCAAGGAGACCCCATGAGTTACCCTACCCTTCTACTCTAATAGAAATTAGTTTCAACTTCTATTGGTCTTCTGGTTTTATTCTTAACTCTTCTATGCCCAAGTGACATTTATAAAATATAGATCTGGCCATGTTACTTGGCTCCCCAGTAAAATCTTGGAGTTTTCTAATGCTACTACATTTAAAGCCCTTCACAATCTAATTCTAAACTACCTTGCCAAATTTTTTATGCATTATTCCCCTCCATGTACTCAATCGTTCAACCAAACAGACCTACTTCCTATTCTTTACACATGGCATTCTATCTCTCCACCTCCATGCCCTGACATAGTCTACCTTCAGTACTTGGAATGTATTCCCTCATCATTTTAAACTTCTTTCAGTTTCTACTTTTCTTCAAAGATAGCCTTCAGTGCTACCTCCAACACAAATGCTTTCTTCATCTTCCTAGCTGCTAGTGTTTCCCCAACTCAAATGACCTTGTATTTAATCAGTTAATAACTAAGTATGTATTAAGTAATCATAGAGTCAGATCAAGTGAAATCAATAATTTCTTAAGCATTTACTATGTGCCAAAGACACTATGGCAAAAGCTGGGATACAAATACAAGCAAAAAGAAAGACAATCCCTGTCCTCAAGGAATGTACATTCTAATGAAGGAAGATGATATGTATTTAAAGGGCAGCTAAAAAATGAGGGAGGCAACTGAGGAGATGAAATGGGATTGAATTGAACTGAGGGATGAAATGAAATTGGGATGGGATAGAAAGGTAGAGAAAGTCTTGTGGAGAGTCAAGAGTACAGCCTGGAGAGGAATGAGTTTCTTCCTTAAAATGGAGGTTCTAGGAAGAACCAGTCTCTCAGACAGTTAGTCATTAAACATTCATTGAGTGTCTAATATGTACCAGGCATTGTGATGAATATTAGAAATACAAACAAAAACCTTGCTCTCAAGGAAAGCACAATCTAATGAGAGAGGAAACAAATAAAAAGAAGCTGAAAAGGGGGAGAGAGGACAAGTGGTAGCAGCATGACAAAGTCCTGAATTAGTGGGCAATTATGAGATGTCTACTCTGGGCCCCATTCTTAAATGAAGAATCTGGGAGGTATTCCTATCTGTACTTTCCAATCTCTCCAGCTGGAGGAAGGGAGGACCCATCAGAAGGGGAAGGTACTTCCAATGTAGGAAGGAACCTAGGAATGGAAAGAGCTTCCAGAAAGAAGAGGCTTCTATGGCATAGTAAGTAAAATCCTGTGAAGAGTTAGAATTGTAACTTGAAGAGGAATGAAAGCATATTTACTTGTTACAGACAATTGTGCAAATAATAAGAGAATTGACAGGAAAACTCTACAGTTAAAATTCAATGAAGAAATTTCCCTAAAAACTAGAATAGACTAAAAGGAAAGTGAGACAAAAATACCTTGAAGAAAATAACTTCCTAAGAAATAGATTGAACAACATGGAAATGGAAGCCAAAAAAACCCACTGAAGAAAACAACTATCTAAAGAGTATATTGGCCAAATGGAAAAGGAAACACAAAAACTCAAGAAAGAAAATAACTTCCTAAAAATTAGAGTTGGATAAATAGGACCTAATGAATCCATAAGACAATAAGAAGCAATAAGACAAAATTTTAAAAATTAAAAATAGAAGAAAATCTAAAATACCTTACTAGAAAAATGACCAACCTGGAAAAAATATTCAGGAAAGACCATCTAAGAATCATCAGAATACTTGAAAGCCATGATTTAATAAAAAAAAAAAAAAAAGGGCCTTGGCACCATATTACAAGAAATCATTAGAAAAAACTGCCCTGCTATCCTTGATCAAGAAAGAAAAATAGAAATTGAGAGAATACACCAATCACCTCCTGAAAGAAACTCCAAAATAAAATATTACAGGACTATTATAGCCAAATTCCAGGATTCCCGGGCCAAGGAAAAAGTATTATAAGCTGTCAGAAGGAAACCATTCAAATATAGAGGTGCCACAGTCAAGATTACACAAGTAGCAACTTCTACATTAAAGGACCAGAAGGTATAGAATATGATATTCTGAAAGGCAAGGGATCCAAAACTACAATCTAGAATTACATACCCAGCAAAACTGAGCATAATCCTTGAAGGGGAAAAATTAACGTTTAATGAAATAAAGTAATTTCAGACTTTCCTGAACAAAAAACCAGAGGTGAAAATAAAATTTGATGAGCAAATTCAATACTCAAGAGAAGTATATAAAAGGCTAAGTGAAAACTTAAGTGTTTTGATAAGGTTGAATTGAGTATATTCATACCTGGGAAGGTAACAAATGAAATAATGAAGATATCTATAATACTTGAGAAAGGTAATGTGCTTAAAGTATGCAAAATACCTAAAGTACCCAACATACTTAAGAATTTTATCACTGTTAGAGCAATGAAAAAAATATACATTGAAAGAGGGAAGGAAGCTAAATAGGATGGACTGATATAAAAAAAAGGATGAGAAAGTAACAAATGAGGAGAAGAGAAAAAAAGAGTTAAAGTTAAAGGGGTAAACTATCTCTCATTAAGAGGCACATAAGTGGCAAATATAGTGAAGAAGAAGATGGGGGGGGGGACATTAAGAATTTACCTTATGTAATCAGTCCTAAAACTTTCTAATTCCCCATACCCTTTTCTACTTTTTCTTCCTCTACCACTCTTGCTGCAGAAGGCGAGTCTTATAGTACTGAGATCCAACGTGTAATGATTCAGCACAGTGGCCAGCCTTTTCCAATATGGTTTCAGAAACAGATTATTTTCTAATGAATAGTTTACCTAAGTCTAGAAAGGTTTGTTGCCAGGAATCATAATGTGGTGAATACTGCTTTAGTTTTTGCTTATTCATCAGCAAAATCTAAAAACAATTGGAAGGAAGGAAAGACATTATTAGAGGACATAGAAATAAAAGGTGATGCTCCCTCCTTATTTATACATTTTTACTTAATGAGAGGGGCAAAGGAAAAAATATATCTGTGTGAGAAACCTCTGAGAAAACAGTTTTTTAACATTTGGGCAAAAATATAGTTTTTAAAGGACCAGAGGCTGAGGGAAAACAGGCTTGCAGGGGAGGGGAAAGTAATGAGAGGACCTGAGAGACAGTAGCCCCTTGGATGAAAATTTGTCTTATCACAAACAATCAAAGATGGAAGGCAGGTCTTACATTCCAGTAGCCCATTTATATATTACATCTGTGCACATTTTGAGGGTGACCTTTGGGTAACTATTAATTCCATCATTTTGGTAACCGTTGCTTCTCTGTGCTGTTTATAACCAAGGGAATTTGATTTCTTGCCTTAAAGTAGAGGTGAGTCACTTCTGACTATGAAACCCTGCTTTGAGGCAGGAGTCAATCAATAAAAGAAGCTGAAGACAAAATTAGAGACATAGAAGCACAGCAGAGAAGGAAGAAAAAGAGAAATAGAAGAGAATAGGAGAATAGTTGAATCCATCTGATCCCAGCCGAGTGGAGGAAGACAGGCTTTGCATCTGCTACTAGAAACTGATCTGATTGGGAGTAAAACTGCTATTTGAATGAACTTATTGGAGGGAGAGTCCTCTGTTATTTGAAGAGCTAAGTGGGGAAAGAAAAGGCTATGTTGCTTTGCCTTTTACTACCAACTAAAGCTTGGAAAGTAGAAAGCCCACTGCATTTTGTCTGCTTTGCTCTTTACTGCTACCCATGATTCGAGAAGGAGAAACCTCTCAGAGCCCAGTGAGCTTGCTTAAATAGGTTTATAGGTTCCAGAACAAGGGGAACTGTTTTGCAAGAAAAATCTAGTTTTGCTTCAGAACAAGTTGAAGAATGTATATCTGACTACCTGAGCAGACTTCAGTCATAGAGTCTCTTTCATTTCCTAATACTGCTTTATCAATTCAGAGTAGAAGGCAGATGAGAAGTGATTCCACCTTAGTAGGAGAGCAGAAATGAAAAAAAAGAAGGGTAATCTTATTCAGAAAATGATATAGATTGCTCCCTAAAAAGATCATGACCTGCAGGTCGGTATTAACATCTAGCCTGAGCCCATGTGTTTTCTTATTCACGTGTCTCCCAGTGAGGTTTCTGTAAGTTCGTTTATACTCTTCTTCCATTAACACTGTACACATTTGTGAGATAGTGCGACCTCGTTTATGGATGAATATTATGTTATGATTTTCTTGCTTTTGCTTTTACATCAGGAAATGTTTTGTGTTTGACTTAATGGTGTCTTCTTGGCTAATTTGTTTAAATAGGAAGCATGCTAATGGAGGCTTAAGAGCTACAGTTCTGAGTCATAAATGTGTATCTTCCCCCTGTAATAGGCAACTTCTGGGAAGAAGATGGAGACCAACTTGAGTAACAGACCGTCAGTTACAGAATTTAGAATTTACCCAGATGGCATGAGCCAAGGGCAAAAGACAGTTGCTACCACCACTATGAAAGCCCAGGGCTGAACTCTTCGGGGTCTCAGTCTTGAGAAGGACCCGTCCCGGGGGTGAGGGTAGGTAGGCTGATAGACCTGCCCTCCAGCATCTGTACCTGGTTGCCTCAAGTGATCAAGTCACCTGTTGCTGATTAGGGCTGAGAGATACACATCAAGCATCTACCAAGAAGAAGATCATAAGCCCTCCTCCGGGCCTGAGCAGGGCCTGTGAGGGAGAAGAACCTCTCCAGTCAGCTGCCAACTTGTTACTGATTAATCAGCCTATTCTGGCTTCCATAGATTTAGC
This sequence comes from Gracilinanus agilis, assembly GCF_016433145.1. Taxonomy (NCBI): domain Eukaryota; kingdom Metazoa; phylum Chordata; class Mammalia; order Didelphimorphia; family Didelphidae; genus Gracilinanus; species Gracilinanus agilis. Next base: position 115,675,135 of record NC_058131.1, on the reverse strand, counting down.
ATAGCCGTCCCCAACACCACTTTCCTTATCCTGGACCTTACCCCTTTGAGTCTATAGTGTTAAATCCTTGAACCCATTTAAGTGAAGACTGGTATCATTCCAAGAGCAAGTAGATAATTACATCCAAAGGGGAAAGGAGATTTTATCCAAATCGCAGTCATCATCGTTATCCAACCCAATAGCAATCATTATCCTTATTACAAACCTTTATCCATCAACCTAACTCCAAGCCTAATAACCAGAGGGTCTGTTTGGGTCAATATACAGCTTCTCATCTAATCACTTAGGCTTGGGCATTGTTTATGGGTCAAGTGCTTAGCTGAGCTGAGCATTTATAAGCCCTGATGGTTACCAGCTCACCTTGGTGGCCATTCAGGCATCCCTCTCCTCACTCAGCTTAGATCCATTTACCATCTAAGGATCTTGAGCCAGCTTCATTAAGCCCATCTTACTCAAGCACCATACCACCCTGTATAACCCCCCAGACTCCAGGGTTCAAAAAAAGGGAAATATAATGAGTCAACAATTTGACATGGCATCTAAGAAAGCTAATATAACCTTAGTCAGTAGCATTTAAGACTATGGAGCTTCCACTGAACCCTGACCTTATCAGACCACATACTATATTCAGTTCTGACTGTCACATTTTAGGGGAAACTTTGATAAGCTGGAAGGCTTCCAGACAAAGGTAATCAAGTTGATGAAGTATCTTAAATTAATGACACAGGAAAATTGGTGAAAGGAAATGAAGATACGTTGCCAGGAGAAGAGAAAATTTGGGGAGGAAGGGATGATAACTCTTTACATATTTTAAGGGCTCTCACTTGGAAGAAGAGATAGATTGCCTGGTTTCAGAATTTAGAATAAGGAGCAAAGGGTAGAAGTTGCATTAGACAAATTTAGCCTTGATATAAGGAAAATTTGCTTTGATATCATTCTTTCATTATGACACTTCTTGGTAGGAGCATTTCCCACATTTATCATTGATAGTACCTTTTGACCCAGAGGTTCTATTACTGAGATTCTATCTCATGAAGGTTATTTGCATCAAGAAACATAAACATAAAAATGTTTAAAGCAACATTATTTCTGATGGGAAAAAGCTAGAAACAAAACATGTGCCTAACAATTGAGAGATTTGCTTAATGAATTATGGCATCTCAATCAATAATATATATTTGGATGCCTACTATATGCTGGGCATTATTCTTTGTGTTAGGTTCTTTATTGTTTTGCTTTATTTTGACTTATGATTTACTAAGCATAGGGACTTCCTGGAAGAAAAGAATCTCTTCTAAATTTTCATTTTTTTTTACCCTCAGCTAATAAAACACCAAAATAAATGTTCAATTCTACATCTGATGTAGAACAGAAAATGAGAATCATACTCAAAACAATAAAATTTCTACCTGTGTTTGACATTTAATTTTCAAAGTTATGTCTGTTTTTCTTCTGACCCTCCTGTTTTCTTTTGCAAGTAAGAAACTTCCTTTGCCAATGTAAATCAATTTGACTTACTTGGGATCATAAAGTCAAATTTTAATCCAAGATGTTCCGGCTCCTAAACCAGCTTTTTACCTGCCAGGCTACGTTGCCTCCAAAGGTCTAGTTTACAAAAATAACAATCAAGCAATCCTTGTCCTTAATGAGCTTACACGCTATTGGGAGAAAGACACACATATGAAATGCTACATAATACATACATATATATATACATATATAATACAAGGCAATTTTTAGGAAGTAGGCACAAACATCTGGGAGGTGAGGAAAGACCATGTAGAAGGTGGCCCTTGTGTTGAGCTTTGAAGGAAACTATGGATTCTAAGTGGTAGAGGTGAGAAAGGATTCTATTCCAGGCATAAAGAAGGGAGATGGAGTGTTGAAAAGAAAGAGTAAAAGGCCAATTTGCCTAGATTGCAGATTGTGTTGAGGAGAGTAACATATAACAATCTTGGACAAGTATGTTGGAACTAGATTGTTGAGGATTTTAAATGTTTATTGAGTAGGGAAATAACATGGTCCGTGGTCCAGGAACACCATTTTTGATAGCTATGAGGAAAGCAAATTAAAGAGGGAGGAGTCTTAAGGATGGTACACTATTTAAATAGTCTAAGTGAGGGTAGATAAAGGTTTCAACTAGGATTGTAGCTGCATGAATAAAAAGGAAGGGGAGCATGTGTAAAAGATGTTATGGAGTGAAATTGACTAGGCTTAGAAATTGGAATGATGAAGCAGATTGAGGAATCAAGGATAGATAATAGTCTGGGAATCTAGAGGAATAAAAATATGTATGTTACATAATAACATTTAATGGAATATGTTATCACTGTAGGAATGATGAAACTGTAAAGACTTATATGAAATGTTGCAAAGTAAAATGAATGGAACCAGGAGAACATTGTAAATGGTAACAGCAATAATATATTATGATCATCTATGAATGACAACTATTATCAGCAATGCAAGAGTCCAAGACAACTCCAAGAGACTCATGATAAAAAAGGCTATCCATCATCACAGAAGAAACTAATGGAGCTTCAATAAAAATTAAAGCATACCATTTTTTCACTTTATTTCCTTTACATGTTTTTTCTTGTATAAGAGACATATATCTTCTTTCACATGATGGGCATGGAAATATGTATTACATGATAACACATGTATAAAATATTACCTGACATCTCATGGAGTGGGGAGGAGAGGGATGGAGGAAGAGATATGGATTACAAAATATCAGAAAACTATTATTAAATATTGCATCTATATGTAATATGGGAAATAAAGATATAATACTTTTTTAAAACATGAAGAATGATGAATTTGAAGAAGTTAAGAGGAATATGGGAAAACTTGTATGAAAAGATGTAGAACCAAAGTGGCAACACATAGTATAATTACAGCTACATAAATAAAGTCAACATGGAGAGGCAGCAAAACTCTGATAACATGCTGTCATTTTAGGATATCTCTTCTTTTCTGCTAATAGTCAATAAATATTTTTTATCTACTATTTGCTGGGCACTGTGCTAAGCTTTGGGAATGCAAAGAAAAGTAAAAAACTGCTCTTGAGGAGCTCCCAGTCTAAAGGAGGAGACAACACTGAAATATTCATGTAGCAGGGAAGCCATGAAGTAGAGAAGTCTAGGCATGTGGGGGACAGTCCATGAAAATGATCAAAGTTGGGAAATAGAGTATCTTGTACAAAAAAACAGAAAGGAGAACAGTGTCACTGGATCACAAAGTACATGTAGAAGATTGGAAATGTAACTGATACATTATTTTTGAGAGAATATACTTTTTAGAGGGGTTTGGTTTGGGTGATTTGGAATTACAGAAACTGAGTTTGAATAGCAGTTACAGAAGAAAATATAGTATTATTGAGAAAAGTGATGAAGTTCCAAAGAGGAAATGGCATCACTTAAAACTTCAAGAATTCCATTTGGGAATACTGTGTGGGGAGGAGGAAAGAGCCAAGATGTCAGAGAAAGTACACAGACCTACCTAATCTCTTCCAAATTACCCTCCAAAAAACTACTATATAATGCCTTCAAATAAATTCTAGAGCAGCATAACCCACAAAAAGATAAAGTTAAATATTTTTTCATATGTATGAAAGATCTAGGGTGGCAATGGAGTACAAAACAGTATACAAAAGCAGACATCACCTCAGCAAAAGGCCTTGTGGGGAGCTTCTTAGCCACAAGTGGCAAAGGGGAGTCAGACAACTGCTCAGAAGGAGATTATAGAGGTCCTTTGGCTGGCTCTGGGGCAGAACCAGGTTGCAGTTCATGTGTGAGGTCTCAAGGTGAGGAAAAGCACTAGTACACACCAGTGCTTGTGGTCTTAAGAGAGCAGAGGACCCTGGTCACAGTTCCAAGGCAGAAAATAGTGCTTGTGGTTACTCAAAGAACAGAGCACAGGCTTCCTCTCCTTAGATCATATCATCCTGGAAGAACTGAAAACTTATAGATCCCTAGAGCTAGCTCTGAAGGCAGCTGTATAAAGTATCTGACACTTATAACAATGTTTCCTTCACCCATGGGTACAGAGTCCAGCTTTAACAGTTTGTTTTAATCAAAAGAAAAAGAAAAGAGCTAGAAAATGAGAAAACAACAACAAAAAAAGAAATTCAACATAGAAAATTATTTTAGTGACAGGGAAGAGTAAAACACAAACTCAGAAGACAACAAATTCAGTACTGCTGCATCCAGAGCCTTTAAGAAAAATTTAAATTGTTCTAAATTCCAAAAAAAATTAGTGGAGGAGCTCAAAAATATTTTTAATCAAATAAAAGGAGAAGAAAATTTTAGAAAAGAAATGAGGGTGATATAGGAAAATCATGAAAAAAATAGTCAACAGCTTGGTAAAGGAAGTACAAAAAATACTGAAGAAATTAATACCTTAAAAAACAGAATAGGACAATTGGTAAAAGAGACACAAAAATCTAACAAAGAGAACTTCTTAAAAATCAGAATTGGCCAAAGGGAAAAAGATGGGCAAAATGCACTGAAGAGAAGAACTTGAATTCACTAAAGAGAGAAAAGACAGAATTGGCCTTTGGGGAAAAGAGGTACAAAAATTCACTAAGGAAAAAGAACTCTACAAAGTAGAATTGGCCAAATGGAAAAGGAAGTACAAAAGCTCACTCAAGAAAATGATTTGTTAAAAATTAGAATTGGGCAAGTGAAAGCTAATGATTCTATGAGATAGCAACAAACAAATAAACTTGAAAGAATGAAAAACATAGAAGAAAAGGTGAAATACCTCATTGGAAAAACAACTGACCTGGATAAATAAATCCAGGAGAGATAATCTAAGAATTATTAGACTACCTGAAAGCCATGATCAAAAAAAGAGGTTGGGGGCAGCATGGTGACTCAGTGGATTGAGAGTCAGGCCCAGAGATGGGAGGTCCTGAGTTAAAATCTGACCTCAGATACTTCCTTGCTGTATGACCCTGGACAAGACACTTAATCCCCAGTGTCTAGACCTTACCACTCTTCTGCCTTGGGAACAATACATTGATTCTAAGAGAGAAGATAAGGATTTTTTTTAAAAACAGCTTTTACATCATCTTTCAAGAAATTATCAAGAGAAAATACCCTGTAAGTCTAGAACCAGAAGGTAAAATAGAAATAGAAAAAAATCCACTGATCACTTCCTGAAAGACATCCCAAAGGATAACTCCCAGGAATATTATGGCCAAATTCCAAATTCCTAGGTCAAGGAGAAAATATTGGAAGCAGTCCAAAAGAAACAACTCAGATTTCATGGAGCCACAGTTAAGATAACACAAGACTTAGCAACTTCTACATTGAAGAATCAGAGGGCCTGGAATATGATTTTTCAGTAGGCAAAGGAGCAAAGACTTCAACCAAGAATCATTTACCCAGCAAAATTGATCATAATTCTTTTGGAGAAAAAATGGATATTCAATGAAATAAAGGACTCTCAAACATTTCTGATGAAAAGACCCAAGCTGAATGGAAAATTTGACTCTCAAATATAAGAAGGCACAAAAAGGTAAACATGACAGAAAAATCAAAACACATTCCATAAGGTTAAACTGTTTATATAAGAACATGGGAAGATGATTCTTGTAACTGTGAAGAACTTTACTAATAGGTAGAGCTGTTAAAAGTATACATAAAAAATGACAAGAGTATAAGTTGAATATAATGGGATATAAAAAAAATTAAGGCATGAAAAAGGGGAATGCATTAAGAGGAGGATATGAATGGGATAAATTATCTCACATAAAAGAGGCATGAAAGTGTTCACAGTGGAGGGGAAGATGGGAGAGCTGGAGAGTAGAACATGTGAACCCTACTCTCAATTGAATTGGCTGAATGAGAGAAGAGCGAACACAATTAATTGGGGATCTAAATCTATCTTACCCTACAGGAAAATAGGAGTGGAAGGGGATAAGAGAAGGGGAGTGGAGCTGTTAGAGAAGAAGGCAAATTGGGGGAGGTGGAGGTCAGAAAATAAATAGGATGGAGAGTAATATATAGTTATCATAGTAGTACAAAATTTTTTTATAAGTCTAATAAAGTCTTATTTCTCAAATACATGGAGAAACAAGTTGAATGTATAAGCATACAAAGTCATTCCTCAATTGATAAATGGTCAAAGGATATGAATAGGCAGTTCTCAGACAAAGCAATTAAAACTCTCTATGGTCATACAAAAATGCTCTAAATCAATATTAATTAGAGAAATGTAAATTAAAACAACTACGGAGTACTATCCCATACCTATCAAATTGGCTATTTTTACAGAAAAGGAAAATGACAAAATTTGGAGGAGATGTGGGAAAATTGAGACACTAATGCACTGTTGGGGCAATTGTGAACTGAATCAACCATTCTGGAGAACAATTTGGTCTTATGCCCCAAAGGCTATAAAACAGTACATACTCTTTGACCCAACAAACTAGATTTGTATTCCAAAGAGATAAAAAAAAAAGGATGTACAAAAATATTTAAAGCAGTTCTTTTTGTGGGGGCAAAGAATTAGAAAGTGAGGGGATACCCATCAATTGGGGAATTGCTGAGTAATAGTTTATGATTGTAATGGAATACTATTGTGCTGTAAGAAATGAGAAGTAGGAAGTGTTCAGAAAAAAACCAGAAAGACTTATAGAAACTGAAGCAGAGTAAAATGAGCAGAAGCAGGAGAGCATACATACTGTACAATGAACAACTGTGAATAACTTGGCTATTATCAGCAATACAGCAATCCAAAACAATACCAAAAGACTTGTGTTAAAAAATGCCATTCACTTCTAGAGAAGGAACTGATGGAGTCTGAATCCAGATCAAAGCAAACTTTTTTCACTTTCTTAATTTCTTTTTTAGATTCTTTCCATAAAATGACTAATATGGAAAAATGTTTTATATGATTGCACATGTAAAATCTATGAGACTTATGATCTTGGGAGGGGAAGTGGAGAATTCAAGACTCAAAATTATTTTTAAAATGTTGGAAACTGTTTTTACATGTGATTGGTGGTGGGGGAGAGGGAGAGAAAAAAAGAATTTTCTTTTGGATTGCCATAAAAACAAGTTATTCCTCTAGGGTCTTCATACTAACTCAAGAAGTATGTTAGTGCAGAGGAAAAAGTGTCAAAGTTATACTTACAGGACCTGTGCATTAATCTTGGCCTTCTAACCCTTACTATCTCTGTCCTTAGACAAATCACTTAACCTCAGTTTTCTTATCTGTGCAATTGAAGGTTAGACTAGAAACCTCTATGGTACCATTAAACTTTAGATCCATGGATAGAGTGCTGAGCCTGGTATCAGGAAGACTTGAGTTTTAAATCTAGTCTCAAACAAGAAACTGAAGACCACAGGGGCACAGTTGTGTTTTCTTTACTTGCAAGCTATGGGCAAGTCACTTAACTTCCTTTTGCATTAGTTTCCTCAACAATAAAATGGGGTATGCCTACTTTTCAAGGTTCTTATGGGGATCAAATAAGATAATATTTGTAAAGCACTTTGCACAGTGCCTGGCATATAGAAGGCACTATATAAATGCTTTTCCCTTCCCTTTGTAAGGATGGGGGATGGGACAAAAAAAGCCAGAAGAAGGCTATTGGTGATAGTTACTGACAGTTGGGACCAGAGAAGATTCTGGGACGCTCTGGAGGAGGAAGGAGGAGAAGGACTTCTGGCAGAGGATTGAGAGAGGGAGAAGGAGAACATCTCAGCTCGAATCCAGTCCTGAGGGCTTCCTTTTCGTACACCTTCTGATCCTAAAAAAAAGAAACTAATGGGGTGCCTTTTAATTTATCAGCCCAGTTGACATCATTGTTTTGGCATTGTCCTTGAGAGAAGTCAGTTCCAGTGATAAAGATAAACTGAGGAACCATTAAATGGAAGATTTCCTCTTATTTCAAAAAGTAAAGATAGATCTTCTGTGTTCCTTTTTTCTTCATCAAGTCCATTTATCAGTTCATTTTATTTTTAGACAAAGGTAGCAATTACTGTGGTCTCAACTGCTTCTCAGTTTCTCTTTTGATCAGTTCAACCTCTGACTTTAAGGGGCCATGTTAATCCTTGTCTTCTTGAGTATCTGGGACACAGTCTATGCAAAGCTTTAAGCCCTTAAAAGTGGCTTGGAAAGAATATCTTGTGATGTTTCTATTTGGGATCTTACATCACTCAAAGAACATAATGATCCCATCAATACTAATGTTTGCATGTTGATGCAATAAAGAGCAAAGTTTAAAGAAGGAATGAATGCACCATGTCTCAAAATGGAAAATAACCAGGGACTAATTAGATTTCCCAAACTATTTGTACTACTATATTAGGGCAGCCCGGAGGCCACATCTTCCCTGTATATAATTTCAGAACCTCAGGCCCTTATTCCTGTAAGTGTTGCAATGATACCTCAGGTCTTTGGCTAGGGAGTAGAACAAACCATTGTTCTCCTCTCCTGATGATAAACCAAGTTTTAAAAAACATTTAATGAGCTGTCTATAAACAAAGAGTAAAGATAAGAGATAGTATTTCCCTTGTAGCATTTTATATAAATATTATATACATTGTATATAAGAAATAATTATTCAATAAATGTTTACTGAATCCTATAGTGTCCAAGGTAGTAATATTGCCCCCCAGTCTAGACTCTAGGAACTCCATCAGGCATAGCCTCCATTCGTGCAAATACCTAAAGGAAGTCTTTCTGTTTTATTTCTTCAGAGTATACTAGGAGATTTTAGGTGAGAAATAATCCAGTCAGGGTCAGAGGAAGAAAAGAGTGGTGGCAATTGGTGATTCTCTAATAAAAGATACCAAAGCAGCTATTGGTAAACCTACTAATAATAGAAAAGTCTGTTGTCTTTCCTTGGTATACATGTCTGAGGCAAAACAGAATCTCTCAAGGCTTATCAAAATGGTCAACAATGATTTATTTCTGGATTCATTTCAGCATAAATGGTTCTATCAAATGGGGAAAAACATTACTGGTGATTATGAGGCAAGAAACTGAAGATCACTGTGGGGCACAGTTGTGTTTTCTTCACTATTGCCTCTCATAGGCAAGGGATACAGAAGAGGCAAAATAATTTTGAACATGAACACATAGCTAAGAAGGTGGCTTCAGAGAATGAGATTTAGATTTCTAATCCCTGGCTTAAATTATTGTTTGATTCTTGGCCAGAGGTGGGATATATCTAAAAACAATACCAGTAAAAATAACTCTATTTGGGTAAATGACTTAAATATAGGAAATGAACCATGAATAAATTAGATGAACATAGAATAGTATATTTGTCAGATCTGTGGGAAAGGAAGAAATTTAATGACTGATTGATTTTGATTACATAAAATTAAAAAAAGTTTTGTACAAACAAAACCAATGTAACCAAAATTAGAAGGAAAGCAACAAACTGGTAAAAATCTTTATAACAAATTATCTGACAAAAGTTTAATTTCCCAAATATATAAGGAACTAAGTAAAATTTATGAAAAATCAAGCCATTCCCCAATCAACAAATGGTCAAGGGATATCAATAGGCAGTTCTCAGATGAAGAAATCAAAACTATCAATAATCATATGAAAAAGTGTTCTAAATCCCTCCTGATTAGAAATAAAAACAAATCTGAGGTACCATCTCACATCTAGCAGACTGGCCAATAGGGCATCAAAGGAAGTGATAAATATTAGAAGGGATGTGACAAAATAGGTATACTAATACACTGCTAGTGGAGTTGTAAATTGGTCCAACCTTTCTGGAGGCATTTTGGAACTATGGGTACAGAGCTTTAAAAGACTGCCTGCCCTTTGATCCAACCATACCACTGCTGGGTTTGTACCTCAAAAAATAATAAGGAAAAAGACATACAAAAATATTTATAGCTGCGCTCTTTGTGGTGGCAAAAAAATTGGAAAATGGGGGGGTCCCTCAATAGGGGAATGACTGAAGAAATTGTGGAATCTGATGGTGATGGAATACTATTGTGCTGAAAGGAATGATGAAGTGGAAGATTTCTATGTGAACTGGAAAGACCTCTGGGAACTGATGCAGAACAAAAGGAGCAGAACCAGGAGAACATTGTACACAAAGACTGATGCATTGTGGTACAATCAAATGTAATGGATTTTTCTACAGCAGCAATGCAATGATCCAGGACAATTTGGAGGGACTTATGAGAAAAAACGCTATCCATATCCAGAGAAAGAACTGTGGGAGTAGAAAAACAGAGGAAAAATATACGATCTATCATGTGGTTCAATGACGGTATGATTGGGGATTTTGGCCTTAAATGATCACTCTATTGCAAATATGAATAATATAGAGGGTTTTGAACAATGATACATGTATAACCCAATGGAATTGCTTGTCAGCTCCGGGAGGGGGGAGGAAAGAATGGTGGGAACAATCATGAATCATGTAGCCATGGAAAAATACTCCAAATAAATAAATAAATTAATTTTTTTAAAAAAGAATACCTCTATTTGACAGGTGTCTTGCAAATCCAAACAAAAGGGTTTTATACCAAAAAGGATGAGAGGAAGATACTGCTTATGCATATTTCCCAAATTTGGTACTATATAGAGTAGCCACACACAAAAAAGGAAAACTAGTAACTGAGACACCCAGAAGTTCACAGAAGATGATCTATCCAGGAAAGAGATCAGAAATAAAACTCATGGTCTCAAATATCTACACACAAATGCTTGAAGTTTAGAGAAAGAACTGATAGAGACAGGCAGCTAATTTTCAACTAGCTTTTAGAAAAGAATATTCACTAAGGTGGCATACTAAGAACAGGAGATACAAAACATCCCCCCTCCAAATCTAAATCACACTCCCAGAAGTACACACAGGAGCCATGAGAGAGTGGGTTCTATTAGAGAATACAGTGATGAAGAGTCACGTGTATGGCTAAGTGCCCAGGTCACATAGTGGATAGAGCTCTGGGCCTGAAGTCAGAAAGTTCTGAGTTCAAATCCAACCTCACACACTGTGTGACTCTGAGAATAAAGCCCTTAATGCAGTGTCTAGCACAGTGATGGGCAAAATACAGCCCTTACATAAACTGATGCAGAGTGAAGTAAAGCAGAACCAGGAGTACAGTGTTCACAGTAATATCAATATTGTATGATGATCAATTGTGAAAGACTTAACTATTTCTTAGCAATACAATGATCCAGGACAATTCTGCAGGACTTAGGACAAAGAATGCTATCCATCTCTAGAGAAAGAACTGATAGAGTCTGAATGCAGATCAAAGCATACTTCTTTTCACATTAGTTTATTTATGTTTTTATTTTGGGGTTATAGATTTATGAGTATTCTGTCACAATAATGACCAACATGGAAATGTGTTTTGCATGATCATATATCAAATTGCTTACCATCTCTGGAGAGAGGAGAAAAGGAAGGAAAAGAGACAGTTTGGATTTTATAATTTCAGAAAACATATGTTGAGAATTATTACACATATTTGGGAGAATGAAATATTTTAAAATTTTAAAAAAGAAATTGGGTCCTCAGCTAAGAGGGAGAAGGAAAAGGCTGGAAGATAGGAAAAATTGCATAACTTCTATAAAATAGATCATAGGGAATCATTTAGGGAGGAATTAAAGTATTGCCTTATTTTATGAAGAACCAAGTTGAAGCACAAATTTAGTGTATCCATTCAGCATACCTGTATGGCATCTTTTAGTTCCAGTCTAGCAGCAGGTATGAGTAGAAGTGAAGAAAATGGAGCGAGTAATTGAGAGTTGAGGTTTGTTGAAGAACAAACAATAACAGGACATGGTGGGGATTTAATTGGTTAACAAAAGGGCTAAGGAAGGAAAATTAAGTCTAAGCAGGAGTAATGGCCTGAGAAAATACTGAGGCATAGAGGGATTTAATGTGGTGACAAGGAAAAAGAATAGGTTTAGGAGAAGTGAAGCATAGGAAGAGATAAAATGATAGGTTGTAGTTAGATGGAAGAGTAATTTCCTTGTAGATAATACTGAAATACATGGTGTGACCATTTCTATGTGTGACTGAAATGGAGTGAGGGAATACTTTATGGGATTTAAGGAGTTTGGAGAGATGGGAATTAAAAGAGTTTGATAGAACAGCAGTCTGAAAGATAAAGTTCCTTAGCATAAGGGGAGGAATAGAGAAGGAAAGGAAGATAGTAAATCAGGCCCTGAATTCTTGAAAAATGAAGGAGAATGACACAATAGGCAGGAAGACTTGTGTTGGGTAGAAAATTTGAATAGAGTGAATTTCAAAGAAGAGGTAGCTGAGATCATCAAAATGAGAGTCTAGAATTGTTATTGAAGATCAAGATGTATTCCAGCTTCTCCTCTAGGATCAGCAGGAAGGCAAGTTGTGGGGGGCAGTGTCAGTACTGTATGAGTGAAGGAATAGTAGGTACTGGAAAGGATTGCAAGGGATGTAATGTAGCTAAATAGTAGATAGATTTGAGAAGGGAGAGACTTGAAGCAAGTAGATCTACCAGAAGTCTATTGTAATAGTCCATACCCATACTCCCAAGGTGATGAGGGCCTTTGCCAGAGTGGTAGCAATGTCAGAAGAGAGAATGGGTCATATTTGAGAGGTGTTGCAAAAGTGAAATGGATAGGACTTGGCAACACTTGGATATGGGGTGGGGAGGGAATTGGGTAAGAGATGGTGAAGAATCAAGGGTAATACCTAGGATGTGAGCCTGAGGGTTTAGAAGGATAGTGTTGCCATCTACAGTAATAGGGAAGGTATGGGGATAGGGCAGAATTTAGTGAGAAATATAATGAGTCCAGTTTTGGATATATTGAATTTAAAAGGTCTACTGGACATCCAGGTGATACGTCTGAAAGGCAATTGGAGATATCATCTTGGGAATGAATGAAATCATTAAATGAAGCAATATAGAGGGAAAAAAGAGGACACCATAGGAGAGATCCTTGACAGACATCTATGGGTTAGAGGGTGTGATCTGAATAAGGATCTAGTAAAGGAGACTGAGAAGGAGTAGTCAGATTGATAGGAGGAGAACCAGGAGTATGTTCTGAAATATTAAAAAGAGATTATCAAGGAGGAGAGGGTGATCATCTGTATCAAAGACTGCAGAAAATTCAAGGAGAATGAGGTATTTTTTCAAGGCCATTGGATTCATCAGCTAAGTGATTACTAGTACCTTTTGAGAAAGCAATTTCAGTGGAATTGATGAGATCAAAATATATGTTGTAAGGATTAAATAATGAGTATATTGTAGATAGCCTTTTAGAAGGCTGCCACAAAAGGCAGAAGAACTATACGACAATAGTTAATGGGGATGGAAAGATCAAATGAGTTGGTTTTTGTTTTGTTTTGTTTTTTTAGGATGGGGGAGACATAGGAATGTTTGTTAACAATAAGGAAAGAGTCTAGAGACAGAGAAAGATTGAAAACAAATGATATCTGGGGTAATCTATTAAAGGAAACAACAAAGAATGAGATCTTTTAAACCTATAAAGGGATTAACCTTGATAAGGAATAAGGCCACTTTATCATGTCAGACAAAGGTAAAGGAGGAGATAGTGGCTGGAAGCATATAATTAATAGAAGATAAGTAAGAGGGGAGAAGAGGGTGTGCATGGTAAGTGGCTTTAATTTTTCTGTAAAATAAGAGACAAGGTTCTTATCTGAGAGAATAGAGGAAGAAGGAACTACGGAAGGTTAGAGGAGAGATGAAAAAATTTGAAAGAGCCACTGTGGTTAGTGGGGACATTAAGTTGATAAGAGAGGTATAGTAGGATTGCCTTGTAGCAGTGAGGGCTCAGTTGAGGTTGTGTAACATGAATTTTTAGTGGACCTAATCATAATGGTTGCATGATCTTCTCCATTTTCATTCAGCAAAGAGTGAAGGTGTTAAATGGTAGGAGTGATGCAAGGCTGAAGGTTGACAGGGAAAAGTGAAATAATAAGAAGGCTATGAATTCAAGAGAGAACAGTGAAGCGTAGAAAATGAGAGTGTTTAGAACAAGGGAGATGGCCCAAGAGAAAATTGAGGGATTGGAGATCACAGTACAAAGAGTGGAATTTAATGGAAAGCAGAGGGGAAAGTAGAAATCCAGTAGATTAAGGTCAGATAAAGAGATTTCAGAATTATTCAACATGTAGGTGGTATATTTGTGGGTGATCACAAGATTGAAATGGGTATGGTTGAGGTGGGATGGGGGAGTAGCTCATGGGAGAATAGTAGGTTGAGGAATTGAATAGTTAGGGAGTTTGAGAGAGAGTCAATATGTATGTTGAAGTCCTTTAGTATGAGGGCAGGAATTGGGGGACAGAGAAAAATTGTCAATTGTGTAATAAACTCATTGAGGAAGGAAGGGGAATTACTGGAACTCTGTAGATAACAACTACCAGGATTTTAATTGGGTGGTAGATGTAGATTGCATGAACTTCAAAGGAGGCAAGGCTATTGAATGATGAATATAGAGAAAGAACCTGAAAATGGCAATGGAAAGCAAAGAGTATTCCAGTTCCTGGCTCAACCACCATAATTTCTCTCCGTATTCCTCCCCTTCAAGGGAGTCACTCCATATAACAAATTATATTTAACCAAAAAAAGAAAAAGAGAAAAAGCAGCATAACTGATCAAAACATTTTGAAAAAGTCTAAAAATAGGTTCTGTGTACTGTTTTTGGAAAGAGGTGGGTGGAAATATCTTTTCAGATTTCATTTCTTTGGGACCAGAGGCAGCATGGGCCCAGCAAGTCAAACTACCATCATCACCATCTTGACTACTATAAGTGTTAAAATTAATGGTTTGGCTACATATATGAAAATTATAAATCTGTGATTTATAAAAGAGGTGAAAGTAGAGAAATACAAAAGGATAGAAAAATATTCTAGATCAATATTTTTAATGAATATCAGTGTATAGAAAATTCAAGAGATTCAACACGAAAATTGAGGTGATATATTTCTTTACCAAGTTAGTAGGATAAATGCTAAATACACCGAGTAATCTGAATATCTTTTGCCAACAAAAATTATTGGCAAATAAGATGAAACAAAATTGATGACATTCACTTCAAAGAAATGCAAACAATCTGAATAAAAAAACTTTTAAATGATTTTAACAAAAATTAAGCAAGAGGGGACAGCTGGGTGGCTCAGTGGATTGAGAGTCAGGCCCAGAGATGGGAGGTCCTGGATTAAAATCTGACCTCAGACACTTCCTAACTGTGTGACTGGGCAAGTCACTTAACCCCCTTTACCTAGCCCTTACCAAGACAGAAGGTAAGGGTTTTAAGAAAAAAAAAATCAAGGAAGAGCTGAACAAACTGATCAAAGTCATCAGGTTAAGCAAACATAAAAAGTCAATGTCTAGCATTTATGTGTGGTTTTAATGAAATATCTAAGTACTCACAGGCACCTTCATAGAATTAGATAAAAACATAGTAAAATTCTTGTTAAAATGTAACAATATCCAAAAAACTCTGAAATGAAGAATCGATGATGGGAACATCTGATTCAAAGTGTTTCAAAGTGAGGTCATATTCCCTGATAACAACTATTCAAAAATAATATAAGTTAACAGATCTTTCTAAGTAAGTTCAACAGTTTTAGATGGGGACACAGGAAAACAACAACAAAACGTCCCTTGCTAGTCTAATAAAGTGTATAAAATATTGATTTTAATAAAGGGAGCATGGTATAGTAGGAAAAGCATTGAATTTGGAGTCAGAAGATGTGATTGATTGATTAAAATACAAGTTCTTCTATTTACTACTTGTGTGATCTTGGGCAAGTCACAACCTCTCCAGGCTTCAGTTTCCTCATTTGTGAAACGAGGGGATTAAACTAGATGACCTCTATTGTTCTTCGAGATATAAATCTATGATCTTATTATTTTCAATAAAAACATAAATAATTTGGACTCTAATGTTTTATTTGGCAACTTACTCTACAATCTATTTCATTGTTTATTTGCATTTGTTGAGAATTGAACTGAGTTTAAAAAAATCAAGGGAATGGCTTTCCTTTATATTTCTTCATTTCTTTATGCTGGATTTGTCTGTTGGCTAGCCAGCTGTAACTGTGCCACATTATCTGAGGCTGTGCTGCAGTGAATCCTTACACTGTCTCTTCTGGTCTTTATGCTTTTGATTATACCACTTCAGCCCAAAGTAAAAAATCTGCTTAGATATCTTACATTTTTACATCATCATCCTTATTTCAGCCCAGAATATCTGTGTTATGGTGAACAATTCCTTTAGTGCTAATGAACTGGCTCTTTTAGGATTCTGACTGGCAATCTTTTCCTTCTTCCACTTGATATTGTATTAGGTTTGTGGTTGGTTATGAAAACACTCAAGAAACCAGCTACGCCATCTGTGGTGCCAAATACGCACAGGTAGCATAGAGCAGAGTTGGAATAACACAGCCGTATGGAGAGACAACAGACATACTTACCCTTCCTCCACTCTCTCTCAGCAGAGGGTCACTATGGAGAAGCCCAGGGGTAGGAACAACAAAGGAAGTATTTAAGGTAGGACTAACACTTTATCAGTACTAGTAATTGTTTAAAGTGCAGTTTCTATGGCTCTGCTAAGGCAGAGGTTTGCAAATCATCTTTGATCTTCTGGGTAGGAACAATGATGTGAATCCAGACCCAGGATTCAAGGGACAGCCTCTTCCCTGGTAAATGTGAGCAGTGAGCTCCCTCAGTGTTTCAGCCCTCAGCCTGGAGAAGTCTCATTTGTCTATATCCTAGCAAAAGCAGGTTTTTAAAAAAAAACTTTCACTGGTCTTACTGTGGATTTCAGGAAAAGATGAAATAAGAAGGTATTGAAGTACATTATAGTCACCTGGAGAACTGCCACTATGACTGACTGGTTCCATATTGTTTTTACTGAGGCTTTTTCTTCCATTATAGTTAGGGTACAATAATAAATAAATGGTTCTTGATATCCACACTTCCAAGCCTTATACCTAAACATGAAATTAGAGAGCACTATGGTTTTATATGTCCCTTTCAACTACTAGGTAGTAGTAAGTCAAAGATGAATGGTTAGGCAGTACTGACTCCTTGGTAGGGTGATATAATTTCTCAGTTTTTTCATCTGTCATTGACAGATTCATGTGTGCTCCTTGAAAAATAGTCGAGGTGCAAGGATTAAGCTTTATCAGAGATATACATAGTGTGGGCTCCTGAACAATATCTTTTTAATGACTGACTGGTGTTTGTGGACCATATCTTTACTGCCTCTTTTTTTTTAAAACCCTTAGCTTCTGTGTATTGGCTTATAGGTGGAAGATTGGTAAGGGTGGGCAATGGGGGTCAAGTGACTTGCCCAGGGTCACACAGCTGGGAAGTTCCTGAGGCTGGATTTGAACCTAGGATCTCTCGTCTCTAGGCCTGACTCTCAATCCACTGAACTACCCAGCTGCCTCCTCTTTACTGCCTCTTAAAGAAAACAGTCCATCAGAATCTGGAACCTGGATACCACAGATGTTCAACTTGACCTGGTATTTGATGTCATATTGGTCCACCAGCCTTCTGAGGGACAAATTGGCCTTCTTAAGTTTCCTAGGGTTTGTCACTAAGTGAATCACTGAAGTAGATTCTGTGGAGCACTTAGAGCTTAGTCTTAGAAACTGCCAAAGACATCCACTCCATCCCCATCCATCATTAGCCATCCTGACTTTTGTCTTGCTACTGGATTTGAATGACTCTGGAAGAGAACATGAGAAGGATGACTGTGTAACTCTGCCTCACTTAAATCCAATTCATGCACAAATCAAGACATCATCCTATGATGTCATTGGTCTTTAAAAATGAAGGATTAATAACAACACCTATAGAGAAAGCAGAATTCAATAACAGTCTTTAATTCAGCTTCTGTTTAAAATCTTAAACTGAATATAGTTTCCTTAAAGGTAAGCTAGAACATGTTTTCAGCCTTATAGTTTATTAAATGTCTGCTGTATGCAGAGTATCTAGACCTGGAGGAAACTAAAGGTTAGATAGCTTTCCATTTTCTCTCTCCCCTCTTTTCCACCCATACTTCTGTTACTCTAGCTCACCCTGACCTCTTTTCTCACCTGGATTATTGCAATAGCCCCTTAACTAGCTTCCCTACTTTAATTCTCTCCCTTCACACAACTGTTTACTTGTAACACTTTCTATCTCAAAAATCATTAGTGACTCCCTATTGCCTCATAAAATTTAAAAAAAAATAGGGATTTGGGGGCCATAGAATTATTGCTAGAAAGAATCTCATAGGATTATAGATTCAGAGCTGGGAGGTTCCATTCTAACTCATATAGAAGTCTTCTTAATCGTTTTGGTGTGGCGCATCTTTTTGGCAGTCTGGTGAAACCTATAAAGCCCTCCTCAGAATAGTGTTTTCACATTAATAAAATTAAAATACATAGAATTACAAAGGAAACCAAAGATTAATGAAAATTAAGATGTAATTTTCTTCTCATCCAAGTTTATATACTCTTGAAATCCTTCTATCAACTCATTGGGGAGTCTGTGAACCCTGGCTTAAAACATTTTTTACTTAGTTCACTTCCCTCAATGTTTAGATATAAAAAATTGTCTCAGAGAGGACTCGTCCATCATTTCATAAGTTGTTAGCACTTAAAACAGGGATCTAAACCCTCGTCCTTTATCCCCAAATTCAGGACTCTTTCCTTTGCATCATGATGTTCCTTACTTAAGACATCTTGTCATTTGAAATCATCCACAGTATGATTCTAAGACCTACCTTTCTAGCCTTATTAGTCACTTTCTGACATCCTAATAGGCCACACTGGAATCACAATAAACCTGTGAGATAGCTGCTATTATTGTCCCAATTTTATAGTTAATGAAACTGAGGCAAACAGATGAAGTGAGTTGCCCAGGGTCATACAGCTAGTAAGTGTCTAAAGCTGAATCTGAACTCAGGTCTTCTATAGTCCAAGCCCAGTGGTCTATCCAATGCATCACTAGCTGCCTCTAAGCATTCAATACTCACCTAACAATGACTCTAAGAATTCCAAGTCCGTTTCTAGTAGTATTTGGGATAGGAAAACTTTGACTTACTCTTACATGAAAAAGTAGAGCCTATAAATGGCCCCTAATTGATCAAAATGTTAGACTATTTATGTTACCTATGTTGTCAAAGTGAGGCAAGAGATATCCTAGACACTTTTATAGCTCTAATAACCACATTATTACTTTAATTTTTTCAATTTTTCTTTCCTATGATTTAAAATACTAAGATTATATTATGTTATTGCTAACCACAATTCCAGGAGACTCATGATGAAATATGTTATCCATCTCCAGACAGAGAAGAATGGACTCAAAGTACAGATGAAGGCTCAAGTTTTTTGGTTCCCTTCCCTTCCCTTCCCTTCCCTTCCCTTCCCTTCCCTTCCCTTCCCTTCCCTTCCCTTCCCTTCCCTTCCCTTCCCTTCCCTTCCCTTC
>NC_058131.1:115601046-115650884 GCF_016433145.1 Gracilinanus agilis | reverse complement strand
TCTTTCTTTCTTTCTTTCTTTCTTTCTTTCTTTCTCTCTCTCTCTCTTTCTTTCTTTCTTTCTTTCTTCCTTTCCTTCTTTCTTTTTTAAATTCATATTTTCTATCTTAGAATAGATACCATTTTCCTTATTCTACAGTGCCTACAACAGTGCTCAGTAAAAACGAGATAAGTAATTGATTTGGCTCTGCCACAAATATTACCACTGTTGTCAACAGCTTCATCAGTTTATCAAAAATGTATATAATTTAGTTACATATTTTATAATTTGTGTTCTGTTCAGCAGGTATAGATATTAGGGGCAGCCAGAAGGCACCATGAATGGAGCACTGGTCTTGGATTCAGGAAGACTCATCTTAATGAGTTTAAATCCCACCTCAGGCACTTACTAGCTGTGTGACTCTTGGCAAGTCACTTAACCCCATTTGCCTCAGTTTCTTGATCTGTAAAATGAGCTATAGAAGGAAATGATAAACTACTCTAGTATCTTTGCCAAGAAAACTGCAGATACAGTCGCAAGGAGTCAGACATGACTAAAACAACTTATCAAAACAGATATTACAAGTCACAAAAGGTTGGAAGTGGGACAACAATATTAATTATGACTTATAATTATATATATATATGTATATACAATATTAAATAACAAAGGAGAGTATATATGCATAGTATAGTGACTAGAAAGGTGGCCTTGATACTAGGAAAACCTGGATTCAGGCTCTGCCTCTGACACTTTCTAGCTATGTGGCACTTTTACTTCTCAGAGCTCTAAACAACTCTAAGAATGAGTTGCAGAAAAGGTGTTGACCCGCATTAGTAGAAGTTTCCTCACCTAGAAGTTTCCTATCTGAATGAAATCATAGGTCCAGGCCCCATTCCTAAAATGCTAAAACAAGTTCCAGTATAATGTAGTCACTTTGCTACTCTTGGAAAGATGTTCACTGAAGCAGAGCTCACTTAGGGATGGCATGTGCTAAAGATAGATGTCAGCAGCTACTAATCAGTTGCCCTTTGGTGAGCCAAATGGGGATATTGCCAGCAAGAAGACTGAAAGAAACACTATAAAGACTTGTTGAAATACAACTTTGAATGTGTCTGTCCAGGCTAAGAAACTAAAGCCAAAGACAGACCGACTAAGCATGTAGCAATCTGAAATGGGGCAGCTCGTTCTGAACATAGACACTGGAGATAAATGTAATGAAATGACTAGCCAACAATGACCACAATTCCAAGCCTGAGGTCAGTTCTGGGGCATGAGTGGCTAAATGTCATAAGTCTCAAGAAGAAGCAGAAAATGAACAATTCTGACATGCCAAATGCCAACAAGCAGACAGTCATCAGGTTTATGCCTAGCTACTGGGAAGTCAGGGCAGGCTTTATGTCACGTTAAATGCCTTATTCTGTATTTGAATGGCATGGTAATCCAGGGTCATTAGCTGAATAGAGAAGTATATAGCAATAGTGAGTACAGATTTTATCAGTCAGGAAAGACTGAATATGAGACAACCAGAAAGACATGAAAATGAAAGTAGGGCAGGCATAAAAAGAGCCCCAAAGTAAACAACTGCTTGAACACATGGGTCGGGGTGGACATGATTGAGGGTGTGGACTCGAAACTACCACACCAATGCAACTAACAACAATTTGGAAATGGGTCTTGATCAAGGACACATGACAAAACTAGTGGAAATGTGCATCGGCCATGGGTGGGAGGGAGTGCGGGGAGTGAAGGGGAAAGTAGGAGCATGAATCATGTAACCATGTTAAAAATGAATATTAATAAATGTTTGAAAAAAAAAGAGCCCCAAAGTAATCAGAAACCAATGCGTTTGGAAAGTTGAAAGAACAGCAACAGCAAAGAGGTATGAACACCAGTATCAAGATGATTTGTTCATAAAAGCAATCCCATAGGCCTTTGGTTCTTGTGAGGCAGGAGCAAATCCTAGAAGACTTAACCTAATAACTCATATTTGTATAGCACTTCAAGATTTGCCAAATGCTTTCCTCAGGACTTAGTGGAAGTATTATCTCCATTTTTAAAATGAGAGATTCTGAAGCTCAAAGAAGCTATCTGACCTCTCTCTTGACTTCCCATACTGCATTATCCATTTCTGGTGGAACATCTCCACATGAACATCTCCACTGACATCAGAAACTCAATATGTTTCTCCCCAAACCCACCCTTCTTCTAAGCTTCCCTTTTCTGTTTGATGTCATCCTTCCAGTCAGTGTCATCTTACATTCTTCACTTTCCTTATATCTGGTTAATTATCAAATCTCTCAGTCCTCCTATCTGCTCCACTCACACCATCAATAAGTACCTTATTTCCGACCCTGAACACCTCTTACCTCCACTGTTCCAACAGCCTCTTAATTATTCCACCTATCTCCATTCTCTCCTTTCTCCAAGCCATTCTTCACAGAGCTGCCAAAATGGCATTCCTAAAACATAGGCTTTCTATGACCTCTGGGATTACATATAGTCCCATAGCCTGGCACTTAAAATACTAAACCATCTAGCTCCCACCTATCTTTACAGACATTTCACATTATTCTCCTTCTAGTCAAAATTGCTGCCACCTATTTCTGAAGCTCAGCATATAATGTTCTCTCTGGACTTTTACAGTGTGTTTCCTGGAATGCACTCCCTCCTCATCACTGCTTCTTAGAAATCTCTGGCTTCTTACAGGACTCAGCTCAGGCGTCATCTTCTACCCAGCCTTTTGTAATTTCCTCTTGTTCTTAGTGCCTGTTCCCACTCCCTTGAAATTATTTAATATATATCTATTGATGTATATATTACTTAGTGGTACGACCCTGGATGAGTCATTTAACTTTAGTTTCTTCATCTGTAAAATAGAGATAATTATATTAGCATCTACCTCCCACTTTGATTGTGAGAATAAAATGAGATATTTGTAAACACTTTACAAACTTTCAGGCACTATGTAAATGATAGCTATTATTACTATATTATATCCTCCAGTGGAGTAGCCAATAATCTTCTTGTGGTCAAGCACTACTTTAGTTTTTTCTACCTAGTACCAAGCACAATGCCTTATCCACAGTAGGTGCTTCATAAGTGTTTGTTCAAATAAGTGACTGGTTACACAGCTAGTAAATATGTGAAGTCAGGATTTGACTCCAGGTCCCTTGACTTTATAAGCACAGCTCTGGATGACTATTCCATAGTACCTCTGCAGGTGGAAATGGGCAACTTGCAGCTTCTGCCTGAGACAGATGAGACTTGTAGCCCAAAGGATGAGCAGTGGTTCCCAGTGATATACCCACATCAGAGCACAATCTTCTACATTGTGGAAAGCTGATGTGAAAAAGACTGCTGGTCTGGTTTGGGTTTTTTTTTAAATGCCATTCATACAGAGAGCAAAGCTGTCAATAATGTCATCTTTGACCATGAGGGACAACTCCATGTCTTCAGTCCAGAGAAGCCTGAAATTTAGGGCAAAGAAGATTTGACACAGTTGTCAAGTTGCCTAGATAAGCACCGTGGAAGTACAGAAAGAGAGCTTGAGAGAGAAAATACAGCCAGCCTAAGCCTAGGAGATCTTGATTTTGTTTCACATTAGAATTCAAGAGAAAATAGCTGGGTGCTGCAAAATATAGGCTCTGAAAAAGGCTATAAAATCTTCAAAACTGCTAAGGCATTTGGATATCACTGAAAATGAGATGCTCATCATTATCCTGAAATACCATATTAAGGAAACCTAAATCAGAATTGCTTCTGGGTTTCAATTCAATCATGCCTGAAGGAAGAGTAATAAAGTTGAGCTGGGGTGCCATATTTTTTCTCCCCTTTACTCAATAATGTGTGCTACAAATTTTTCTCCCCTTAACTTAATAATGTGTACTTTGTAGAAATTTCTTTCCTTCTAAAAGTTGCAGTAAAAGATATGGAGCATGTAACATTAACCATCAGGGTTTTTTGAATAATGACTGGAAAAACATTTATTAACTATCACGATCGGTAAAGCCCTGTGCCAAAGCTGTAGGTATACAAAGAGAAAAGAAAGCCAATCCCTGCTCTCAAGGAGTTCACATTTTAAAAGGGGGAAACACCACAGGCATGAGGTTTCAGCTGCTAATCAGATGGAAAGTCCTCATGGTCCTTGAGGTGAAAGCTAGTGCAAAGCAGATGGCAACACATTTTCTTCCCTGTCATTTACATTGCTAAAACACTGTTTATGGTGCTGAACCATTTGAAGGTGCCAAGAACTCTATTTTCTAGTTCTTCAGTAGCTATGAATACTGAAAATGTAAGGGCTGTTATACCTGTAGAGATAGTTTAAGAAATTATAGCTTCACAGGAGTTGGAAGCAGAGCTGGGGGACCCGGCTATTCCTATAGCTTTTGGGAGACCCAGTCAGTGGCAGCCAATGGTGGTGTTGGGATGGGGGACACTTCTTCAAAGTCATTGTTTTCCTCAAAGATGGCTTTGAAGGATTGGTATAGACCACACATGGTAAGTGTGGAAAGTGTTGCTTTCAAGTTTCATAAACTTGAAAGAATTTGTTTACAATTGACTTTGAGAAATTGTTCTGCTCATGTAAGAAACATCTCATCTCTAATGTAGTGAGAGTTTATATGCAGCAACCTCAATGTCCTGGCTTTACATTTGTAGGGGGGGAAAAACCACCTCAGAATGAAAATCTTTTTTTGTTTTGCCAGAGGAAACCTATAGGATATATATAGATATATAGATACATAGATATATGTATATATGTGTATGTATAATGTACATATACACCCATACATTTGCATTTTAAAAGTCAAATGTTCATGAAATTGTCATGGCTTAAATCAATTTTTATTTTTGGTTTCTGCAGCATCATACTACAAGTAGGAGGCATTGTGGCTGGTTAGTATCAATTTCCTAACTGAAAAGGAAGTAGGCCATGCTGAAGAAATAAAATGACAATTGCCAATTGTCAGAGTTGTTTATGTTTCAAAAAATAGTTCATTTATTAAAAATGAACTTCTATACATTAAATTCAAGTTGGGATCGTTCTGGGGAAATGACCTAAAAACAGAGAGCTTTTTCAACCTTGCACTATCAGTAGCAATGAACCTGAAGTTGAGGAGGCAAAACATTAAAAAAATTAATTATTCCCAGATGTCAGGGCTAAAAAATGTTGCTGAAGTTTTTTCGCTTCTCAAATTCTTCAGGAAAAACTCATACAGGATTTCATTCCCTTTTTTGGTTACCAACATATAAGAAATTCTGCACTATTCACTGTTCTGCCGGATGGTCTTTCTCTTGTCTTTAAATACCAAGCAAGCTCTGTGTTCTGTCAGACTTGGGAATGCCATTGTCACTGACCTTTTATCCCCCTGACAATCTCTAGAAGCCATTTGTAAACAAATTCTTTCAAGTTTATAAAAATGTTCAACAGCCACACATACTACTTCCAAGTACTTCAGAGCTGGAAAGGGCAGGAGGACCTTGGAGCCCAGCATATTCACACTAACCCATAAAGAATGATTTTTTAATCTTAGTGAAAACAGGAGGTCAGAAGCTAGATTGTATCTTTTAGATTTGAAGGAATACATCAGAATTTATGTTGGATCAGCAGCAATATTTTGCCTACATTTCTTTTTTTTTTCCCTCTAAACCCTTACTTTCCATCTTAGAATCAATACTAAGTATTGGTTCTAAGACAGAAGAGTGGTTAGGGCCAGGCAATAATGGGATTAAGTGACTTGTCTGAAGTCACACAGCTAGGAAGTGTTTGAGATCAGATTTAAACCTAGTACCTCTTGTCTTTGGACTTGGCCTATATTTGCCTATATTCTAAAAAATATATTTCTGATTGGCTCTAACTGGAGAAAATTAAAAGAATGAGAACATATTGATAGCATATTTGCAGCCCTCATATAAGCAAAGACTCCAATTTCTTTTCTGTACTTGTATTTATTTTTAATAAACACAAATCTATTTTCTCTCCCTTCTTCCTTCCCCCTACCACTGAAAAAAAAAGAAAAACAAAATTTCATAAGAATATGTATAGCCAAGCAAACCATATTCCTGCATAGGTTATTTTTTAAAGTCTTCTTCTGTACCTGAGTCCTCCACCTCTACGTCACGAGGAAAGTAGTATGATTCATCATTGGATCTTTGCAATTATGGGCCACATTTTTAAAGTCAGTCTTATTTTTTCAGAACAAATCAAATTAGCCCTTCCAAGGGCCAGTGGTAGAGAAGGGCAGCTAACTAAGAGTCGTTGGCCTTTGTTTGATGTGAATCTATTTGATGTAAATATAAGAAACCCAGGAAGACCATTGAAGACATGGTCATCTCTGCCCTCAAATCTTTCCCTATTTCCTCTGACTCTTACTGACTGAAACTATAATTTCATTTATGCTTCTTTCCTTTCATTAAAAATGTATATTCACCTGGACTAGGTAGCACTTAATCTTGTTATCATTCATTTACACTTTGGTAAGAACGAAGCATCTGAGAGTAGGTTTAATGAAACAGAGAATATGAATGTCCTCTGGCCTGAGAGGGAGCATCAGGACCCAACCATTTAAGCTGGTAGGGGATTGAGGAATGATAGAGAAAGCAGAACAATGTATCTGAGAACAATAGTAGCCTTTTTTACAACTACTTTTTGAAAGGATTAAATAGTTTCTTGTTCCTCAATTCCATTGTAATCATATTTCCCATATATTCTCCAAATGCAGTTTGGGAGATGTGGTCCTTTAAGATCATCACATTTCATCATCACTAGGAGTAGATGTGTTTCTTTTCGCAAGTGATGACCAGAAAAACAACTTTGCCCAATCAACCCAGAGTCTACTGGTTACAACATGACCTTGAGTGTTATACTTTGGCCATTTTTGCCCAAACAATCTTGCTTTAAGTAAAAAGAGATGGAGTTCAACCAACAGTGATTTCAATAGACCTACTTCGTTCTGGGATTATTTTGCCCTGCCCTCCCTCACAAGTAAATGTGGCAAGAGGCTGGGGGAAGGGGACAGAGGATGGAAATCCTCAGGAACTATTAAAGGGGAAATACATTTCCTTCAAGAATGAAAGAGAAACTGTCCCAATGAATGCAATACAACTGAGTGGAGAAAGTTCAAGGAAAGTCAATGCCTATAAATAAATAAACAAACAAACAAATAAATAAAAGGAAACCTAATGAGAAAACAATCTTCAGGTCAGGCCTCTGTGGAGAAAAGGGGTATTTGGAACTGGGGCTGCTATTGTTCTTTCTTTCTTAAGTAAGCAGCTGCTGGTTGTTTAAACCAGCTCACTCAGCTAGGTCTCCAACTCCATGGCAACTACTGTGCCCATCCCACAATAGCATAGAAGTACAATGGGGCCAAACCCATGCCCAGAAGCACTCTGGCTCTGGAGCTGCTGATTCATTTGTTTAACTTTGTTTTCATTTGTAATTTTTTTTTTTTTTTTGCCTTCACTGGCTATCAGAAACTTTTCCAATATGTAATATGGTCCAACAAGAGCAAAAAAAAAGTTCATTTCTTATACAGGAAACAGCAGCTGTTCATCCAAATAACATTATGGAAATGAAGCATTTAGATGCACAACAGGCAAGGAAAGTTATCTCTACTAATACATGGTCTATAAATATCTTTTGGATAGCTTCCTACAATTTCCCAAGGTCCTCTGGGAGTTTATACTGGGAACTTTGTACCTTAGCTGTTGGTGTGTCAAATGCCCTAACAGCTACTTCCTTTTTAAATTATCAGTCTATAAAGTCCCTAAATCTCAAGTGGGAAATTTACTGATAGTCCAGAGATAGGAAATACATTTGGTAGAAGGGTAAAGGTTTTGTAAATAATCTTTAAAAATACAGCTTGGTATATTAATGATATATTTTGTTTTGTTACTGATGATACCTCACTGTCAACCTAGTAGACCTTTCAAAAGTGTTTGTGAGACAGTAAATTGACTTGGGAAATTTCATCATGATAGTAAAATGGTTGATGGCTGCTAGTCTTGTACCTAACTGCAAGGCTATTGTAGTTAGTTCATTGACCATGATTATATTTAGATCTAGTTTACTGCTTTAATTTACCCTATGAATCTAGTTCACAGATGCAAATAATTGGGGCTCATTTATCTATGCTTTTTCAAAAGAAATCTCTGGAAAATGGAAAACAATTCACTTTTTAAAAGAATGTCTCTATCTGGAATTCCCTTGCCCCAAACAAAGCATTTGATAAAGAGACCTCCCTTTCTTTTCAGACAGGGATATCTAAGGATGATGTTCTTTTGTATTCTGCTAGTTGTCAATTATTTTATAATTTGTGTGTGTGCATATGTGTCTGTGTTAGGTACAATTAAAAATAAATCTATTCCAGTAAATGGTTATTTATAGAGCAATATTTTTACTGTGGAGATGAGCTTGGATTTGAAAGCAGTGTTTTGTATTTCTTTTAGGCACACAGGGAGCTATTTTCTTTTTGGTAGAGGAGGATAGGTGAGAATACAAATTCAAACTCTTAGAGAATACTTATGATAATAGTTGTGTGACTTAGAACAAGTCATTTAACTTTTCTAAGGTCCAATTTTCCTGATTTGTAAAATGAGGCTAATAATATTTGTCCTTTATACCTCTTAGAGTTGTTGTGAAAATAAATTCAATTAATTAATGTAATTATTTAAAAAGTTATATTTATGTAACTCATAATTATAATCAATCTAATAAAATAATTTGTTAATTTAATTATCATTAGTTAAGAACCTATTTATTAAGAATGTTATACACCGAGTTAGGCAGATGGGATACAAAGGCAAAAACTAAAGAGCCCAGGCTTTCAATCTACTACTGGAAAAGAGCATGTATAAATTATAAGATATATGAGTGTAAGGGGCAGCTGGGTGGCTCAGTGGATTGAGAGACAGGCCTAGAGACAGGGGAGGTCCTAGGTTCAAAACTGGTCTCAGACACTTCCTAGCTCTGTGACCCTGGGCAAGTCACTTGACCTCCATTGCCTACCCTTACCACTCTTCTGCCTCGGAGCCAATAAACAGTATTGATTCCAAGATGAAAGATGAGGGTTAAAAAAAAAAAAAGATATATGAGTGTATACATATACAAATATTTCCCCAGAAACCACCCCTCTCTGACATGGGGGAACTTAAGGACTATGAGATTTTGCTAAGAGAATGTTAATAGGAAGTTTCCAGAAAAAGAAGGAGCAAGAAGGCTGAGTTCAGTATTCATGTGGTATGTTCCATCTTGGTGTTTTATGGGAAAATGCTAAACACTCAAGTATTTTGTAATCCTCCAACCTTTCCCTTTAAAGAAATTATGATCAATCACTAGATTGCAACCTTTGAGGCAGAAGAGGGCATTTGATGTGTTGATAAAGAGATCTGGGTGCTAATGAAAGCACCATTCAGAGTCATTACCTTTTTCTTCTACCTTCAAAATGTAACCCCTCTAACTAAAGTACTACTCAAGAGTCGATCTCTCTCCTTTCCACAAAGAAACAGCAACATTAGCAGGAAAGCCATTTCTTGGTCCTATGGTCAAAAAGCACCTGATGCTGACCATTGAATATCCAATGAATTTTGCTCTTCCACTTTTGCATTTTCTATTCCTCTTTCTGTAAAATAAATTAGTGGCCTCTAGCCATTGTTAGAGAATCAACTCCACTGTGGAGAAAAGTCAGAGAAATTGGTCAGTCTTGGAAAAGTGAGTGAGATGCCCCGCCTCTGGTAAATACTTGAGAGATTAGTAGGTAATGTTTCTCCCTCCCCCCAGGAGATTACAAACCTGTTTAGTTAGTCTGTAATCATATTTATTAGGCAATTAGAAGTTGATTTATTAGAGAGTGTGTAAACAGATAAAGATAAATTGCCTGAAGTGAATAAAAAAATTCCCTAGACTAGATAAAGATAACCCCCTGAGGGTAGACTTAAATTAGCCAAGGATGAAGGGAGAGAAAGTGTTACTTTCTGTGGGCATTGTGTGAACCCCATTTTGGATTCCTTTGTAGGTACACATATTGTTGCTTCTCTAGATCCACCTCCTCCTCCATCAGCTTTCCTAAGAGTGAGGATATTTACAGAAGAAAAGACACCCTCAGCGACCGGATCACTGTCTCTATATCTGTATTTGCTTACATGTAGAAGCTACTCTCCTAGGCAGGGGTCAGCAACCTTTTTGGCCGTGAGAGCCATAAACGCCACATTTTTAAAAATGTAATTTCATGAGAGCCGTACAGTGCTCACAGTGTCGCTCCTGTAACAGCGCCTGAAAAAAAAATTGACTTTATGGCTCCTGCAGAAAGAACCATATCTGGCCCTCGAAAGAGCCAGATATGGCTTGAGAGCCTTATGTTGCCGACCCCTGCTCCAAGGAGTAAGATTACTCTCTTTAAGTAGAAAGAAAACTTCCCTTCATCCTCCTTCTATACAGGGGCGTCTCCTCTCCTTCAGTCTTCTTATAGATTCAAAGTGATTTCCAGAGTGAGGGCAGAGGTAGTCTGTTAAAAAATAGATTGGGTGTTCCAGAGGGTACAACAAGGAAAGGGTAGGAGAGGGTGGTTTAGGGCCACCGAAAGGGAACCATCAGGTAAGATAATACACAGGAAAGCAAAAACAAAAAGCAAAAAAGCAAACTATCCAAATATAATTTATAGAGGCCCTTGGAATAGAAGGATTGTGAGGATGGGGGAGGGAAGGAAGAGGTGGAATAATCAGCTACAATACCTACTGCAAAAGTAGAAAACATTTCAAACATTTTGTGAGGCATTTACCTTTTCTGAAGATTTAAAGTTGGCCACAATTCCTCCTAGGACACTAGGTTCCTTCAATAACTCATATTTCTGTAGTCATTTCATTTATATACACTGCCCCATAACTCCAGGGAAGCTGTTGCTAGAATGGCCTTCATGGGACAGTTCTTTATTAATGCTAAGGTGACCTCCAGCAAAAGCCTGGCAAGGCAGCATGGCAATCAATGGAGAAGCTGACAACTACAGAAATCCAAAAGGGGAACCCCCCCCCCCAGCACTATTGAAATGGCTTAGATATAGAAACAGTAACAGTGCAGTACATAGTCTTCTGGTGAATGTTCATTTGTACCCCTTTGTCCTTTGCTGACAATCACACAAATCCAAGTGGTTACTCTTCTGTGACATTACTTGAAACTCCAGGAATATGAAGCCAACACCTTTTACAAAAAGGTAAGAGTTTCACTGCAGTTAACAGGACATGGGTAGCCATGGTCTTTGTCTATGTCCTGTATCAGTTGCTAAAGAGACTTCTTAACTTCCTGAGAAAGGTTTTAGGTAGCTCCATAGCATTTTAATCTTTAGGAAGGGCAGATAGGTAATTTTTTGTGTTGACTCCATTTCAGCAAAGGTTTGTTTGAGAAATGCTTGAATTGAATGGAAAGGACCAAATGTAGTCCAAGAGAAAGAGCACTAGATTTGCAATCACAAGATGAGTTTGAATGCCCAACTCTATTTCTATCTATGTGACCTTGGTAAAGTCACTTGTCTCTTCTGGGTTTCAGTCTCTTCATCATTTAAAAAAAGGGGGTGAACTAGATGACATCTAAGGACAAAATAGGCTTTTTGTTCCCAACACGTTCCTGAAGACTGAGAATGGCACTGAGTTTCAGTTGTGCTATTCGTGTGATGGATGTCCCCATCAGGATATAGTATTGGATTTTCATTGGTTCTGGCTAGGTCAAAATCCTGAGGCCTGGTCATGGATCCTGCTCTTTTTATTTACACATCTCTGTTTCACTGTGAGGAGGAAGTTCTGTTGTTAAGGGCCTCTGGTTGAAATTCACTTTAGCAGACCCAGCCAGGAAATTTTGGATGCTTTCCACACAAATGTGCTGTTCTAACACATGGCATGCAAGTGATCCTTTGGAAAGCCATCCCCCACATTAGGTCTACTTGGGGTAGAGGAAGGAAGAGAATTTGAGCTCATTTTCTGAAATTAGATAGTTTCAAAAAATGCAACAGGGAGATAATTCTTAAATGTTAAAGAAAGAAATCAAGATGGAACATTATATATATATATATGTATATTCTGTAAAAGGATACATATCCTTTTTATACCTTAAATATAGTCTAAAGGAGAGAGGGAGGGAGGGAGGGAAGAAGGAAGGGAAGGAGGGAAGGTTGGGGGAGAGAGAGAGAGAGAGAGAGAGAGAGAGAGAGAGAGAGAGAGAGAGAACATTTATTAAACACTTGTTATGAGTCAAGAATAGTGCTAAGCACTGGAGATACAAGAAAAGAAGGTGGTCTCTACTCTCAAAATAATGCAATAGGGAAAGATAAAACATAAAGGAAAACTGAGGAAGAGGGAGAGAAGGGAACAAGACAGCTGGAGACGAGACAGACAATAGGAGATGAACTAGAAGTTAAGTGAGCAGCATGCCTGGGACTCCACAAGAATTGGCAATCCCAGCCAGGGATTTGAATTTTTAAGGATAATTGGACCAATTTAGGGTGGAATACAGAAGTCCAAGACTATAAAGCACACACACACACACACACACACACACACTCATCTTTTAAAAATTACGTTCACCTTAGAGTCTCAACACATTTCCTGTTTTCTGAGAAAATGTAGATCTGCTAAGACTTTCTGTGGAAAATTTTGGAGCAGGCAGAGGTAAAAGCAGAAGGGGTAGCATCTACATTCTGGAGCTTCAGGAAATAACCTGTTTTCCAGATGAAAAAGTTTCTGAACAGAAATACAGAGGCCCACGAGGGGAGGCAACTCTTATTAGGACAGACTATGAAGCAACGAGGAATAATTATTCCCTTTCGTTGTTCAGTTATATCTCACTCTTGGTGACCCCATTTGGGGTTTTCTTGGCAAAGATACTGAAGTGCTTTGCTATTTCCTTCTCCAGCTTATTTTACAGATGAGGAACTAAGGCAAACAGGGTTAAGTGACTTGTTTAGGTTCTTTCTAGCCCTGGTGTAGAGTACTGGATCAAAGATCTGAGATAGTCTTCCATAGTGCTGGGTGCACAGCACAGTTTGGAGTCTAGAGACTTCTGATAAAAAGTGGCACCAACGATGCAGACTGTGAAGAGACCCAAGGCAAAAGGCATGTCCTTTTAAGTTTTGAGGTAATCGGTACAATCCAATCACAGTAGCTAAGGACAAAGACAGAATCAGAACTGAATGCCAAAGCAAGGGTCAATGAAATCAAGATCAGGGCTGGTCGAAGGCTAGGTCCAACAGAACAATGACCTTACCAGAGTTTGTTGTGCTCCGGAAGCTGGGAGCAGACTTTGAAGCCAACTAACCCCAGATGTCTGATGACCCTCAT
This sequence comes from Gracilinanus agilis, assembly GCF_016433145.1. Taxonomy (NCBI): domain Eukaryota; kingdom Metazoa; phylum Chordata; class Mammalia; order Didelphimorphia; family Didelphidae; genus Gracilinanus; species Gracilinanus agilis. The sequence continues at coordinate 115,637,585 of NC_058131.1, read as the reverse complement.
GGCCTCCTAGTTTCTGTGGAAAAGGCAAGCTCATTTGTACATTTTCCTTAGTGGGCAGCAGCTGAGGTAGGAAGGACATCAGCAGTTTCAAAAGGACACATTGCTGAACGAACCCCCTTTTCTATTTCTCATTCCAGGAACTGTCTACATACTAACACACACACACACACACACACACACACACACACACACACACACACACCTCTCAAAGAGCCTGTATTGCAATAGGGAAAGACAAAACATAAAGGAAAGCTGTGGAAGAGAGAGGTGGGGGGAGCAAGGCGGCTGGAGGGTGATTGATCATATTTATTAGCAAATATATACCTATATGTAGACAAATATGTGTGTATATGTATGTGTATGTATGTCTGTTAATCATAGAAAACCAAAATGGTGTCATGGAATAACTCTAAGACTATTAGTCAGAAGATTTGTATACTCTGGCACTAATTATCTCTTTCGCCTTGAACAAGAAACTTAACTTCAAAAGGTCTCAGTTCACTCATATATAAACTGAGTTAATTATAGTAGATGATCTTTAGAATCTCTTTGAGGTCTGAAATGCCATAATTTCAATTGAAAAATATTTTAAAACCTTATTACACATGAATGATTACATGAATTTTAGAACTGAATTCAGATTCCTAGCTGTGATTTGTAAATCTCAATTTTTGTAACATCTCTTCCGGGACAGTATCAATTATGCTCACTCAAAATTTTGAAGCAGTCACCATCTTACTGAAAAAGTTCAAAGTGCTTTTTCACATGAGCATCTTTAAAGATTATGAATGTGTATAACCCAGTGGAATTGCTTGTCAGCTCCAGGAGGGAGGAGGGGAGAGGGGAGGGAGAGACTATGAATCATTTAACCATGGAAAAATATTTTTAAAAGTAAAATAAAAATTACATGAAAAATAAAGATTATGAATGAAAAATAGATATATTTTGTGAGAATCTTGGGCAGTAGGAATGGAATAAAAATTGAAATTCTATGAGTATAAATACAAAAAAAGTTGATTATTCTGGAAAAAAATGTTTTGGGGTTAATAATATAGTTTTCATGATCTGGTAGCTTCAAGTCATTGAGGAGATTAGATACTTTATCATCATGTCCTATTTTATCTTGTTTCTACTACTTGTTAACTATTTTTGTTTTAGCTTTGAAGTGAAGGGGACCAAGGTTCAACTACCAACCTCTGACTCATATTGGCTGTGTGATCTTTCTTAATGATACAGGCAACTCTCGAGTGCTGTAGAGACAGGGCAATGATAGTTGTCTCTCATCTGGGAGGTACTTATACCAGTGAAATCATGGGCGCAGTCCTTCTCTCTATCCTTTACATTTCTAGGTGTAGAGATTATACTTCTTTATGGAGAAAACATCAATAATATGGGTATTCTCTCAGCAATATGTTTCTAGTCTATCATGTATGAGTATATATGTATTATGTGTATACATAATACATACTATTTCTTTCCAATAGAATGTAAGCTCCTTGAAGGGAAGGATCACCTCTCTTTATCTTTGTGTCTTCCGTATTTGGAACAAGATAGGCATTTAAGAAATGTCTGCTGAATTAGATTGAATCATTATCCCATCCACTTCAAGTTGCTGTACCTTTTCTATGATCTTTCTCATGTCACAAACAAAGTTGAGAAAGAATTTTTGGTTGTCCTTATTCATGCCTGCGGTGGGGGTGGGGTGGGGTGTGTGAACCAATTAACTTCTCTTGTCTAACACTGTGTTTTACATTCTAAAATAGACATTCATCTATAACTAGCTCTCAATTTTCATTGATAACATCATAGTATTGCTAATTGAGGGTTGTGGGGGTGGGGAGCAGCTAGGTAGCACAATGCATAGAGCACTGAGGTTGGATTCAGGAAGATTCATCTTCATGAGTTCAAATCCTGTCTCAGACATTGCTTGTGAGAACCTGGGCAAGTCCCTTAATGCTACGTGCCTCTGTAAAAATGAGCTAGAGAAGGAAATGGCAAGCCTCTATAGTATCTTTGCCAAGAAAACTCCAAATGGGGTTATGAAGATATAGGCATGACTAAAAGCAACAACAAAAATTGCTAGCTAAAATCTTCAAGTGTTTCAAGCACCTACTTTGAGTCATTTTCAGTAGAGATCTTATCAAGGAACCTGTTAAAATTATGACTTTATTTTAATATGATTTATCTTCCTGGCAGAGATGCTAATACAAGGAGAATTTATCACAACATATTCAACTGAGGAAGAAGTCTGGAACAAGTGATCTTACTTCCCTGTTTCTCCAGTTAAAGGAGCTGCCTTTGCCCTTATCACTCTAAGAATTTCATAAGAAAATTCACATAAAGGAATCTTTCAAAGCCAACCTTCCTCTTCTTTCTTGGCCCTTTGATCCCCATTATCCTTGTATAAAAGGCAATTCTTTCACTTTGTTATTCTCCTCATACTACTGTTATTTTTTAAAATGATGAAGGCTGATATTATGAGGAAAACTAATATTTTATTTAGTCCCATGTTGGTAGAATAAAATTGACCACGCGCCTGTAAAAATTTCAAATTGCTGCCTTAGCCATTACATTCTCTACCTTTCCTCATCTTGTCTGCATAGCAAAAGAGGAAGTCAAACTGGACTTCAATATTGAAATTCTTCAATATTTGAAGACATCATCCAAAACAGGAAACCCGTTGGACCATGAAAAATGTAGTTTTCCAAGTGTCCACAGGAAGTTTGTCATATATCTACATAAGTTGAGGCTTAATACTTCTAAATAGAATCCCAGAAATTCTAAATAACACAACTGACAAGGTACTACATGGCCATGACAGAATTCTTAGACCAATTCCTCTGCTGGTTCTTATAAGAATTGTCTAAGATTCATCTGAATTTGTAGACAATCTAAGCCATTCTGTAAATTCAAGCATTTCTAGAGGGCACTAGAATATCATGGTGTTCTGCTGATTTGTGCATAGTATATGTTGTAAATAATGTGTAAATGATACATGTTATAAATCAATGTGTACATGTTGTGTGTATATACAAAAAGCAATGTCTGCAAAGTAGGTTATAGGGGTGTTGAAGTTGGAAATCAGTTGTTTCAAGTGGAAAAGGGAAAATCATTTAACTGAAAAACTGAAAAACCTTTCCTATGAGTTTTAAGAAAGTTTTAAGAAACTTCTAACCTAGAGAGTTTTCTTACAAGAAACACTCAACTATTTTGGACTTGTCAGCATCTCTTTCTGATCTCAAATTTCCCTTTTAAGAAATTTTTTCCCATAAGGAAGTTTTGGATATTTTACTACATTGTTTTTCTTATATGTGGTTGTAGAGGTCAGAAAGTTGGAGAAGTATGTCAATCAATCAACCAACAAACATTTATTAGCATCTGTTATGTGTCAGGCACTATGCTAGGTTTAGGGATACAAATTTTTTAAAGAACAGTTTTTCTTCTCATTAAGCAAACATATCTGAAGAAACATCATAATATAACATATAGTATCATCATAAATATATAATGTGTAATATATGAAAACATGCATATTATATATATATGCATATATACATTATATGCTACTTATAAATTCTATAATATGTGTGGATATATACTCATATAGAACAAATACAAAACACAAGGTAGCTAAATATAAGGTAGTTATAGGGAATATAATGAGGTTAGTTTTGGATATGTTGAGCTTGAGATATCTCTGGAACTTTCAGTTTGAAATGTCTAATCGGCAGTTAATATTGTGGTACTGAAGCTCAGGGGAAAGATTGGGGCTGGGTATATAATTCTGTGAGCCATTTGCAGATATAATTGAACCAATGAGGGCATAGAGTAAAAAGAGAAGAGGAGGGCTTAGAGCAGAGCCTTATAGAGCACTTACAATTAGGGATTGTGATGTGGATAATTAGCCAGCAAAGGTGACTAAGAAAGACCAATCAGAGATGAAGGAGAAGAACTAGAGAGTAATGTCACAAAAACCTAAATATAAGAGAATCCACAGGAGGAAAGGATGATCAACAAGCAACAGAAAGACTGAGAAAAGATCATCAGATTTGTTAATGAAGAGATCACTGGTAACTTTGGAGAGAGAAGTTTCAGATGAGTGTTTAAGTCAGAATCAAAGTTGCAAGAGTTGTAGAGTCACTGAGAGATGAGAAAGTGGAAATAATGAGTATGGAAAGAATTTTTGATATACAGGTGTGAGACCTGTAAATTTTAAAGGAGAAAATTTACTGGCATTACTAACCTTTATAAGAATTTGGCCATCATCTTTTGTACTTAATTGATGTGTCATTTATAAGGTTATGTTTATTGGTTCAGTCAACTATATGCTGAAAAGGACTAGAATTTTATTTATCTACAAGTATTCTATAACTCATGCTTTTCATTATTTAACATGGCCTCTCCAAAATAAGAAAGGTTTTATAGTACATGTAAACCTTTCAAAGGCCCGCATCATTTGACAGTAGTATTCTTATGGTTTTTTGGTCACTAAGTTATAGTCATCGAGATCAAGAGCTACTCTCTGATTACTAATTGTACACCCTTCATCTTATATGATGATTTTTCAAAGCATTTGATTATTTCCTATGTCCTGAAATGGGGCATAATGACCTAGAGTTTTTGGCTTTAGTATTTTGTGGAAACTGCAGAATCATGTAATTCTAGGATCAAAACCAAAACTCCATGAAAATGAAATTTGTTATGTGAAAGTTTCAACCAAAGTAGGGCTGAAAGTTTAGACTAATCTTTCATTCTGGCTATAACTTGCACTGGTGGCCTTCAGTACTGTAGAGACTTTAAATACAGCCATGAGCCTATATCCCACGTGTATGAAAATACCTAAGCACAGACCAATGAATTAAAGATGGAGCATCTCCCTTCACTTGGCATTTCCCATTTTCCTGGGTTTGTTTTGCAAACTTAATATTATTAATCTATACAACCTTTTACTTTTCATTCAGAGTTTATATCAGGATCAAGCTAATAAATTAAAGATGAGTTAGTTCATTGTTGGGTGGTTTAGCATAGACCTAGTGTGTTAATCCTGATGTGCTTGTTACTAGGGTTTTAAAATTTTTATTATTATTATTTTTTCTGCCTCGTAGCTGTGGTTAGGCAGCAGCAATAAATCAGAACAAAGGAATGAAGGTATTGGGGCTTTAGGGAAAACATGTATTAGAAAAAATTGGTTTGGCACTAAAGGCTGTATTGCATTAAGATGAATTTTGGAGATAGGGAGGTAAGAGAATGCAGACAAATAAATTGTATAAATAATCTGAGAAACAGCAAGCCTGTACAGGCCCCAAGTAATACTGTAAGCTACCATCAACAGGACTTCCTAATTCCTGTTCGAACAGACCAAACAGGTACACTATACTTAAACAAATAGCCCAGGCTAATGGGCATGCAAGTTAATGTTAGGGGAAGTGGGTGGAATAGATAAAATTCTTTCAAATTGCCCAAAGGTTTATAATAATAGGACCAAGTGTAGGAGTGTCACACAGCATCTTCCAGGAATAGAGCTTATGGACACCTCAGGTATTGGTATTGCAAATGCATGCTAAGGTGACTCAGTCTGAGATTGTCCCTTTGATGCAAAGGTTGGTGGGTAATTCTTATTAGAATCTGATGGATTGAGGGAGATTGTCGTATTGACAACATACTCAGTTGGGAAACATGGAAGGGAAGAAAGGAAATGGGGGTGATAGGTCGAGTAGTGAAATCAGAATTAAATTGATGGGAAAATACTATGTATACAGTGATAGGACCATCTCAAAATTCTAAGGAGTTGAAGTAGAATTTGTATTATCCAAAAGGACAATTAGATGTTTTCCCAGCAGATTGTGAAATAACCTGTATTATGATATCTAGTAACAATGTTTCTTGGTTGTGGTGCTATGTATTCACTCATACATTCAAAAACTAGAAAAAAAATTAGAGGTGTCAATTGATTCCTTGCCTGAGAGCTCTAAAAATCCTTGTGAATCAGATATAATTTAGGCCACATAATTGATAACCCATGTTTTTTATATTTCCCTTGTTTTGACTCCTTCACCACCACACACAGGCTCAAACAGAAACCTACAATGTCAACTGTTGTCAGACCCAGAATTATACTGAAGAAGTTGCCTCACTCTCTATGCATAAGTGAGCTTTTAAAAAGTAAGGTTAACAGGAGAGGTGCCAGAAAACTAATTACAAATAGTAGTTATCCTGATTTTCAAAAAAGGGGAGGTAAGTGGATTTTTCAAACTAATGGATAGGGTACTGATTTTAACTTAAATTCCTGGCAAAATACTAGAACTTATTATAGAAGGGACTAATATCACTTAGAAAGGGAGAGAGTAATCATTTCATACTCCGTTGCTCTCCAGGCCTTCAAGATCTCCAGAAAATGATCCCCCTAAAATGAAATTAGCTCTGTAATTCACACATTTTCAGATTATTTCCTATGCTGGCTTTAAAATTACTATCTTCCCTTTCCCTACCCCTGCTCCTTTTCAGCTTCTTCTTATGTATTATCTTCCTCTTTTTAATTCCTCTTCTTCCTTGATGAGCTAACTATTTAAGTCTTTACACTTTATCCCTTTCTTTGCATTCCCATGACCTAGTACAATGTCTGGCACATAATAGACTCTTTTTTTTTAAATTTTTATTTTAAACCCTTAACTTCTGTGTCTTGGCTCCTAATTAGAAGAGTGGTAAGGGTAGGCAATAGGGGTCAAGTGACTTGTCCAGGGTCACAGAGCCAGGAAGTATCTGAGGCCAGATTTGAACCTAGGACCTCCTGTCTCTAGGCCTGACTCTCAATCCACTGAGCTACCCAGCTGCCCCCCACATAGTAGACTCTTAATAAATGTTTATCAGTTGACTCTGATTCTAATCACTATAAACCAACGTGGATTCATTCAATTTGACAAGCATATAAGTGTGAAGCATTACTCTATGTGCTGAAGATTAAAAATGAAAAACAGTACCTTTTCCTCAAGATTTTGCATCTCATTCCAACCTAAATTCATTTCTACTTTATTTTGGCAGAGCCTATAATGGGCCTACAAGTGATCTTCCTATCTTCTCCAGGAGATTATCCTTTCTTATTATGGCCACTCTAATTGACAGTCTTTCACTACCTACTGGCTACTTCCCTACTACATACAATCATGCCTATCATCTCCTTACCCTCAAAAAATTGCCACTTCATTTGCCCATCTCTGCTAGCTATCATCCCTTGTCTCTCCTCCTTAAAGAAAACTAAAACTAAACTAAACTACTAAAGAAAGTCATCTATGATAGTTGATTTTCCTGCCACTCTCTTCTTAATTTTCTGTAATTTGGCTTCCAACCTCATCATTCAACAACCAAAAAAAATTTTTTTTGCAATTGTTGGCTACATGAAGAGAAGCAAAATGGCCAGAACTAGGGAAATTACAGTCCCGTTGTGCTCTGCCATGATTAGATCTCATAGAGCATTGTGTTTACTTTTGGGAAGGATATTGGCAAAAGGAGTATATTCTGGAGACTTGAGAGATACTGAAATCTGAAGAGGGTTTAGATGTGCTGTGATTTTAGAAGACAGAATTAGTAGCAGTGGGTAGTAGCTCAGAGAGATTGATTTTAGTTCAATAGGGTATCATGCCCTTTTGCAAAGGAATATATGAGAGAAAAGAGAAAAGCTCAGAAAGTAATGTACTTTGGACCAAAAGAATCATCTTCAGAAATGCAAGATGGGGCAGGCTTAGAGAGTCATTTCCATAAATCAATCAGTAAACACTTATTACGAAACTTCTATGTACCAGGCACTATACTATATACCAGGGGCAAAAAATAGTTCCTGGCCTCAAGGAGCTCACAATCAAAATTTTTTAATCATTTAAAAAAGATCTTGAGGTTTTGGCAGACTACCAGTCCAATATGTCAACAGGATGAAATGGCAGCAAAGAAAGTTAAGCTATCTTTGACTTTATTGAGAGGCATGGCATCCAAGAACAAAGAGGTAATAGTCCCTTGACACTCTCTTTGAATACTTAATTTCAATTCAATTCAACAAATAATTGTAGTGCTTACTATGTTCCTGCCCTCAAGGAACTTGTAATTATCTTTTTGGACAGAAACAATATGTACTCAGATAAGTAGATACAAAATATATGTAAAGTAAAAACAATGAAATGAGGAGAAATACCAGAGATCACTTACCAGTAAAGCACTTCATTATTTCAGTCAGCTTTCATTATCCCCATCACGAGATCATATGAATAAACCTCTCCTCTCCTTTAAGAGAAGGCTACATTGATCAATAATTTCCCTCCTCTGATGGTGGGGGCCAAATAGAGGATACTTTTCTTTCTCCAGAAGGCATACTACTTAGGAGTTCTCCTCTCTGTAGATGGTCAGATCTCTGAACTCTTGAACTTGGGGTTACTCATGAGGAAATCCCTAAGGCTAATATTACTCAAGAAATCTCCTTTCTCTGCCAGGAAACATAGATTCCAGAATTATATTGCCTAGGAAATTTACCTCCTCTTCTAAGCAGGAGGCAGAAGTTGAAAAACTTTGTCCATGAACTTTTCTCTTGGGCCTGGAGGTCAAGAACATGCAGCTCACATGTGGTCCTTCAGGGTACTCTAAGACTGCCATTAATGGCTCCTAGATGAAGGAAGACAATGTTCATACAGAAAATTCTCTCCACTTCATTCCACCCCCAGTCAGTTTTGCTACACTCTGCTCTATCTCTTGAATAGGCAAAAAAATAAAAAATAAAAAATAAAGAAGCAAGAGCAGTTCTATTGCCTTTTCTTTAAAAAAAAAAAAAAAGGCCAGCATAGAGAACTAGCTTCTTCTAAAGGTTTCAGCTAACCAAATCATCATGGGGGAAGTTTAATTCGAGGTCTAATTCGAAATTGTCTGTCCTTTTAACAAGTTATCCATAGGGTTCAAGAAGTGCTTTTAAAAGTCCTAGACAAAGGCCTGTAAAATTATCAAGGTAACTGGAGAACTACCTGAATTAATCACTTTTATGTACTCCTGGAAGTTGCATATGTACTGTCAAAGAAAATCAAACTGAGGTCCATATCTTTAATTCTGGGGCTCTGCCTTTGCAACATTTCTCAAACATGCCCCTTTCTCATCTCTGACACTGCCATCCTTCTAGGGCAGCCCCTCATCACCTCATGTCTGGATTACTGTAATAGGTTGCTACCGGGTCTATTGGCTTCTAATCTCTCCTTTCTCTACTCTATCCTGCATTCAGTCACTAAAGTGCAGATGCAATTATGTCACCCCCGATCCCCAACTCAACAAACTACTGTAGCTTTCTGTAGCTGCTTCTTTCTTCCAGAAGCAAAAACAAAATTCCATTTGGTGTTCAAAGCCCTTTATAACCTAGCCCCCTCCTATGTCTCCAGTATTCTTACACCTTATCCCTTGACATTTAGATCTAGTGACACTGACCTCCTCCTTGTTCAATGAACAAGACACTTAATCTCTCAGCTCCTGGCCATCCCCCATGCCTGGAGCACTCTCCCTCCTTTACTCTGATTATTGACCTCTCTGGCTTCCATTAAGGCCTAATTAAATTTCCACCTTCTACAGAGAGCCATTCTTAATTCCAGTGCTTTCCTTCTCTTAATTATTTCCTGTTTATTCAGTATATAGTTGGTTTTGTAGATGTTTGTTTGCATGGCCTCCCTTAGACTGTAAGCTCCTTGAGATCAAGGTCTGTCTTTTTTTTAATATCCCCAGCACATTGCAAAGAGTCTGACACATAGTTGGTACTTAATAAATGTTTATCAATTTGAGCTGTCCCTAGGCCCTGATTAGAGAGTTGCTTGAATCCAACCATGGCCTCACTATCCAGGCATCTTCAAGACATACCACTTCTCTTACTCTCTCCCTGATACTAGTTTTAGTTCCCCTTTTTGTGTTGTCTCCTTTTATCAGAATTTAAGCTGGAGAGCAGGGATTGTCTTGCTTGCCTGTATTTGTATCTTCAGCACATAGAAAAGAGGTTAGCCTATAATATGCACACAATAAATTATCTATCTATCTATCTATCTATCTATCTATCTATCTATCTATCTATGAGTGACCTAGCAGTTGGTCATTCCATATCTGTAATATTTTGTTTAGGTTCTACATTTTAAGGCTATTGTTCAGCTTGAGATTATTGAGAGGAGGGTAACTATTAAAAGGCCTTAAGTTCATGTCATATGAAGACTGGTTGAAGGAAGTGATAATATTCAATCAGTCAGTAAACATTTACTAAATGCCTCTAGATCATATTCTTTATTGCCTAGGGAACCAGTAGGGAGCCAGTCAGTAGATGAGGAGGGATCACAGACAAATGATAGATTATGTTTGGGAAGTATCTGTTGGAGGACGTGGGAGTGAATGGGATCACTTGTATTGGTAGAAGGATCTGCCTTGGCAAAGAGAAAAGTCACCTCTTCGTGTGAGTAGAGGCAAAGAAGGAGTGGCAAAAGGCAGCTATATTATAAGAGAAGAGAGAGGGGAAAGGATCTGTTGGTGAATAACTTCCTAGAATCAGTGAAGAACCAATTGAGGTTATAAAACATAGGTTTTATAGTAGACCCAGTCCAAATGGTGGTGTGATTTTCTTCACCTTTGTTCAGCAGTATTTAGGAGTGATCCAAGATTGAGGCTTGGCAGCTCAGAATTGGTGACATGTTAAGAGCATAAGAGACTCAAGAGAAGAGAACAATGAAGATTGGAACTGATTTGCCAAGGAGTCAAGACAAGGAAAGGAAGAGAGTATGAGAGGAGTAGGAAGAATGAGAGGAAAGGAAGAGTAGGGGTGATGGCCTGGGAGAGAACTGTGAGTTTGAGGGGTTGGTGTTGATAAAGAGTAGGGGTCTGATATTGGAAGGCAAAAAGAATAGTAGAAAGCCAATAGACTGTGAATAAATTAGAAAATATCAGAACATGGAAGTAATGCATTTTGTGAGTGACAGAAAGATTGTGGGAATGTTCATCTTTGTGAGTAGCTAAGGTGGAATGGAGGAAGAGGTCATGGGAAATGAGTAGATTAAGACATTTTAAAGTTAGGGTGTTTGAGACAGTATCAAGTAAGTTGAAGTACCTTGTTATAAGAACAGGAGTTGGGGAGGAGAAAAAGATTATGAGCCACATATTGAACTCATTGAGGAAGAAAGGCGAGTATCCTGGAACCCTGTAGACAACAGAGAAGATACAGAGTGATAGTAGTAGAGGGAGAACCTGGGAGTGGCAATGAAGAGCAAGTATCTCAACTCCCAACCAGTGAGTTGAAGAGAATGGGTAAAAGTGTAGCCAGTGTTAGAAAAGGTGGCCAAGTAAATGATTTCATCAGGGGGTAGCTAGGACTCACTGAGAACCAGAAAATGGAATGAGTCAGAAAGAAAAAGCTTTTAGATGAAAATAAGTTTGTTGCCTATGGAGCGCCTGCACATTCCAGAGTGCACAATGGAAGGAGTACTATTTGTTTGGGGCTTTGGTGAGGGGTTAGGAGTTTGGATGGTAATTTATAGAATCACTGATGACTTTCAGAATCACTGAGCTGTGGAAGGTATGTTCAGCTGGGACTTGTTAATTGATAAATGAGAATTTTGGGGAGATTAAAAAAATAAATAGTGTTATCATCTTCAGGCAGAATCCTTTCAGAATGTTGGATAGTTCAGATAAGAGTACAAGAACTCAGAGCAGGAGAAGTTATGATACTCTCTTTTGCTAAAACAGGAGACCAAATACAAAACCTGATGGAAAGTCACCTTCTTCCTACACCTCAGCGGCAAGAAACTGGTTAAGATGAAATTTTTTCTTACAGGAAGCTGGGAATCAGGAAGGAGATTCATGTAGCAATCCTAGTAACTTTTGTCTACAGGCTCCAGAATACTCCCTTTCCTTCCTTAATGATTTCAGTATATATACTTAGGGAAGAGTGATCTTGTTTTCATTTTACCAAGTCACATTTTAACTATTCCTATGGTTTGCCTAAATTAGGAGGTCCAAATGCTCCCACTCAGGCTTCTCCCTGTTCCATTGGCTGGAGAATCCCAAGTTAGCCCAGTTTCTCTGCATTCTTCCTTTCCCCTTTTCCCTTTAGATGTACCTGTATATAGGTAGTTAAGAAAACCAACAGTATTATCTGTAACCATCCAGTGTGTCACTTGACACCTGCCTTTGAACCTGAGTTCTCTTTGGTCTATGGAAACCTGGCTAGCCCAGTAGCTCAGCCCTGCATGTTGTCCTAAATAAAGGAACTATTTTTTTTTCATCTTCACAAGGATGGTTGATTAGGACTGAAAGTACAAGATAAGCAAGCAGAGATTATTCAAGTTTCTTAGGTATTTTGATATTCCAATTTTACCATTTGAATTAATGTAGTTAGTTGACAGATACCAGAGGGTCTACAAACATACATTTATTGAGTGCGTGGCTGGTATGATACGTGGATGATATAGTTGATTCAGTACTGAACTTGGAATCAGGAAAGCCAATAGTCAATTCTTGTTTTTATGGATGTCTTTCTTAGGATAATTATTAGTATCTAACGTCAGTACACTTCCAGCTCCCAATGGCATTGATTGTGTATCATTCAAAGATTATGAGAATGAGCCCATTTTAGGTTTCTCCCAATCTCCCTTCCCCAAATGCTATAGAAACTTATACCTGAAATTGAGAATCTTGAGTGTATGCTGAAGCTGATTTGCCCCAACAAAAAGACATGAATTTTTTGTGTAAAAACTCTCCATTAGCTCAGGTATTTGCTCCCTGGACAAATAGTCAAGAAATGGAATGAAGTCAGTGCCTGGCTTAGAATCTTTCTTTTCACCTCTTTATTAATCTCTTTTGCTGGTTCCTCATCCATGACATGTCCACTAATTGTGGATATTCCCCAAAGCTTTGTTTTAGGCCCTCTGTATTTCTATACAAACTCATTTGGTGGTCTCCTCAATTTCCATGGGTTCAATTATTATTTTATGTAAATGGCTCTCATATTTATATCTCTATCTTTAATTTTCTTTTCTGAGCTACAATTTCATTTCATCAGCTACTTCTTAAACACTATAAATGGATGTTCATAGACATCCCAAACTCAAGTAGTCCATTATCTTTTCCACCAAAGCCCTCTGTTCTTTCAGACTTCCCTATCTTCCCAGTTATCCAGTCTTACACTCTCAGTCCCATCCTCAACTTTTCATTCTCAATTGCTCTACATATCCAACCCACTGTCATATCTTGTTTCTACTTTCATATGTATTCTGTGTTCCCTTATTTGTACTCACACAACTACCACTTTCAATAGTCTTCCAGTTTCCATCCTTTCTGGGTTGCCAATGTAACTTTCCTAAAGCATTGGTCTGATCATGTAAATACAATGGCTCCTTATTATCTTCAAGATATAATATAAATTCAAGATAAAATATATATTTTATTTATATATAAATTTATATATAATATAAATTCAAGATAAAATATAAAGTCCTTTCTTTAGCATTTAAAGCTTTCCATAAACCTGGTCCCTTCCCATTTTTCCCCTCTTCTTATATTTCACTCTTCTCCATGCACTCTATGATCCAATCTACTTGCTATTCTTCTCATACAAGGTCCATGTCTTTTCTTCTTTCCTTTTCGATGCTGTCTACAAAGGCAAGAATGTTCTGCCTCTTAGTTTTCTTGTCTTTCCTCATAACTCAGCTAAAATCTTACCTTCGGTAGAAAGCCTTTCTGAGTCTCCTTAATGCCTATCCCTTTGAGATTACTTCCTATATACTCTTTATATATCATGAAGTTGATAAATATCGTGTTTACCATGAGAATGTAATTTCTTGAAGTCAACAATTGTTTCTGCCTTTCATTGCAAATTTAGCAGTGTCTAGTACATACCCAAAGCTTAACAAATGCTAACCGACTGTTGAAATAGTTCCTATTCTGAAGGAGCTTAAATTATGTCTTTCTATGACTTAGAAATACATAGTAAGGGAAATGATGAAAAATTGAAAAGATACATAACAAGAAAAATCTAAATTACAGCTAAAGACGATAATAGGACAGATGCATTATGGCTGCTCATGATTAATTACCAAAAAAAATTAGTTGTACAGATTTTGTGTTTACAAAGGTTCAGTCTGGGGTGGTCAGGGCAGGGTTTATGAAGGATGGGAAATCTGGGTTGGAATTTTCTAGACCCTTACATCAGTCAGGAAAGATAGAAGCTGGGATGTAAGTTCTAGAGAGCCCTGGGGGTTCATATGCAGACAAGACACCTGGGAATGTAACATTTCACAATTCTGGCACCAGTGCAGGAGTTGGCAACTGAGAGAATAAACGGATAAACTTCATCCCTTATGTTTGAACTCCTCCTATGACCTTTTCTTCTTCCTGTGAACAAGCCTGTAGAGTAATCTTGGTGGGCCTGAATCTGGCTCCCTTTAGACAGAAATCTCTCTCACAACATGTGTTTCCTTTGAAAATCCTGTGAAGTGTGAACTAGGAGCCAAGTTCTATCTGTTGGTCAGGGTATAGGTCATGAAGGATTCTACGCCCTTCAACCAGCCTAAAGCTGCCACTAGGCTATTTTTTACTCTTGAGCGAAACACATCCATTTTAATATTGCACTGTCAGTATTTTATTTATGTGTCATGATGCAACGTTTTCTCTCACAAATCTCTCTTGCATAAATGATTTACTGTTTGTTCCTAAAGCTGAAAATTTTATTCCTTGTCTCTTTTTTTTTCTGATAAGAGGATATTGCAGCAGCTTGGCCTTTTATACAGCTGATGGTTTTTTTCCTTTTGTTAATTCAAACTTCCTCAGAGTAACTAGTTTAGCGAGGCACAGAAAAACCAAAAGGTTCAGCTCTTGAAATAACTAAGGAACTAAATCTTCCCTTGCCCATTATCATCTAGAACCCTGTTGAATTTGTTTTCCTAAAAAGTAAGTTTGTGTATTGTGGTTCTTAAAATAGGTTTTTACTTTTTCTTACCTCTTCAAACTAAGCAGATTTGACTATAGGACACTGTTTAGGCCTGGAAGATTAGGTTAAGAAAATAGGTTTTTACAACCCCCTTTCCCCATCTCTCCACCCCACAACCTAAGTTGAATGACTTTTTGTTTGGTTTCTTTTTAAGAAATAAATGGAAACAATTCTTTCCTGTTGGATAAACCCCAGCTAAGCTTAAACACAGGAATTTACAGGGCTTGACATTTAATATAAAAGTTACATTATTTTTACATTTCTTCAGAAAAACAAAGAGCACAAATTTGCATGTTTGTATATGCTAAGAAAGTTATGCTCTATGAAACTCTCTTAACAGAGGACCTTGGCCACTAAACTGAGTGAATTAAAAAACAAAACAAAATCTTAAAAATCATAAAAATGATTGATCAGATCATTGCTGAACTGTTGTCCAAATGGTGACATTACGAAGTCTCAATTCGAAACAAAGGCTATTCCTTTTCCAATGTCTGGATCTCCAGAATAGACTTCACTTCTATGAGCTCTGCCAGCTAAGCTTTCTTCTCTTGGTATCTGGCTGGGTGAATGTGGATAAAGAATCCTCCAGGGTCCTCAAAACAGTTCATAGATTTTGCTTTTTTGCCTTTGTTCTTTTAAAGTCACAAGCTAAAGAAAGCACTAATAAGTATCTTATGATAGTCCTTTGGGCTACTGGGTCTCCTGGCAATCATGATGTTATAACAGATATTCCAGAGTAAGTTATAAGAGTAGAATAAAGGACACCCCCTAGGTCTATAGTCTGGCAGCCCTGGTTTTATCCATAGTGGATTAAGTGCTCAGAGATACTAGTTAGAGAAATAGATGCAAACTAGCTATATACTAAAAGATAGATCTAGAAAGATAGATATGTGAGCATTTATTAATTGCCTATATACTAGGCACTCTGTTAAATTCTGAGGAAAAAAATAGAGACAAGCAAGACAGACCTTGCCCTCAAGGAGTTTACATTCTAATTGGGGGGAAATAACATATAAAGGAAAACTGAAAAGGCCTGGGGAATATCAAAGTGTATTCAGATAGCCGGGATTTTGTAGAGGTCTAGTTTGAGGACCACAGAAGGTAAAAGCTTACCTCTCTGGTGTAGAGTCCAAAGTTCTGTTGTGGGGAGATAAGGCTGATGGCTGGAGGGCAGGCAGCAAAGTGTGGAGAGCTACTCACCTTTTATTTGTTTCTTTTACAATGCCTAGGAAAGTGATCTTACTACAGAAAAGTAAGGGTAGATAGATGTATGAATAGGGTAGTAGATGATGAATAGGGAGTTGATATCCAAAATAAAGAGGGAAAGACAAAGAGAGTATCAAGCTGCTCTTGATGAGTTCAAGTCACAAGAGACAGATCAGCCAATCATTGAATTAACAAGTATTTATTAAATATCTAATATGCTAGGCCCAAGGGATACAGGTATAAAGAATGTCCCTAATCACAAGGAGTTTATTTTCTAATGAGGGAGACAAGTTCCTATAAAAGAATATAAGTTAAGAAATATGTACAAAAGTCTTGACAACCATCTATAGCATATCATACAGCTTGAAGAAGGAATTTGAATGGAACCAAAAAATAATTCTCAAATATATTAATGAAATATGTCTTAGATCTGTGATGGAATACTAATGTGCTACAAGAAGTGATCGGCAGATTTTTTTTTTAAAAATCATGGAAAGACTAATGTGAAATTATGAAGAGTGAAATGAGCAGAAGAGAACATTATACACAGAAACAGAATTATTGTTTGAAGAATGATGTGTGTATCTACCTCCATAGAAAGAAATGAAAATGAAAATAAGTAAGACATAATTTTATATATATATATATATATATATATATATACACACATTTTTTTTTTGTCAAATGATGCTTTGTCTAATGAGGAGAAGGGAGAAGAGAGGGAGTTACGTTGTAACAGACAAATAAATTAATTAAAATTTTAAAAATTCAACTGAGAGGTAGATCAAAGATCTTTGTTTTTCTTGCCTGTTTTTTTTTTTTTTTATCATGGCTAATGTGAAAATTGGTTTTGCATGACTATACATATTTACATTGGATTTTCTTTTCCTTGCATTCTCAATAGGTAAAAAAAGGGGAGAGGGAGAGATTTTGGAACTGAAAATAAAATAAAAATTTAAAAGGACAAAAAATGAAGAAGCGCTTAGTAGTAAATACATAAGAGAAGTGCTTAATAGTAGGTGCTTAATAAATACTTATTCCCTTCTTTTCTTTTCCCGATTTGTATAGCCATTATTTGGCAAAGTACCTGACCCATAGTAAACATCTAATAAATGCCTTTTCTATTTTGCTGTACCTCCTTACTCAAGTGTTGTCCCTGCTGTGAGACCAAATGATATCACCTCAAAAAAATCCCCAATAATTCAAAACTATGGTTTGAAGAGATAAGCATTGTTGGAAGGCTTTGACCAAGTCTGGAATATTACACAACATCATTATATTACATCCTATTATGTTATATTACATTATAGAAACTGCTGTGTCCTGTCCTTAAGCACTTAACTCTCATTCTTCAAGCTATGGAATAGCCCTTATAGTCTCCATGAATTTAGGACCTGCCAACTATGAATTACTATTTCCTATATCCACAGTCATAAGCAGTAAATGAAGATTTGGTAAAAACTAGATGAAGATTGAGGAAAGCCTGTTGAAATAACATAGGTAGTGTGGATAATATACATAATGAGGTGGGTAGCCCTGGATGGAGGAGCCTATTTCCTTGTCCGCTAGTTCTTGAGAACGACTATGAATCTGGAGGTTATGGAAGGATGAGTATGCCCTTTGCTCAAATGATCAATTCAGGGAAGGAAATTTGATGAAATTTTACCTCCACCTATATGTTGCTTTGGAGGAGTGGGACTTATAAAGGGGGGAAGAAGAGGGAATGGAAAAAATTATTTATTAAGTATATTATGTATCTGGCACTGTGGTAAACAATGAACAAATATTATTTCACTTGATCTCCACAACAAGCTTGGAAGGTAGAACTATTCTCAATTCCCATTTTACAGTTAAGAAAACTGAGATAAACAGTGATTAAGTAATTTGCCCACAGTCATGTAGCTTGTAATTATCTGAAAGCAGATTTGAACTCAGATATTCCTAACTCTGGTCTCAATTCTCTATCTACCAAGCCTCATAGTACAGGAGAAAGTTGAAACTGGAGCTATACATAAGGGATAAAAACTAGAGTTGTTATTTCATTGGTACCTATGTGGGTCACCACTTGAGACTCTGCAGCTTATATTCTTAAAGAGAAGCCTTCCTTTTTTTAAAGTTAAAAATTGTAATGTATTCGAGATTATCCACTTTACATCTCACAGTGCATTCTCTTATGTATTCATAAATTTTTCTGCCCATAAGTCAACTTAAAAGTTTGAAGTCCTCTTGAATAAACTGAATTCTCAGTCATTAGTTTCAACATATATAACCAGCATTGCTCTTTTGCATACCTGGGCTATCTCTATAATTTGAATTCAGATATTCCCTGAATTCAATTTCCTTCCTTTCTCTCTCTGCCTTATTTCTATTTTTTTCCTTTTTTTAAAACTTTAACTTCTGTGTATTGGCTCCTTGGTGGAAGAGTGGTAAGGGTAGGCAATGGGGGTCAAGTGACTTGCCCAGGGTCACACAGCTGGGAAGTGTCTGAGGCCAGATTTAAACCTAGGACCTCCCCCTGTCTCTAGCCCTGATTCTCAATCCACTGAGCTACCCAGCTGCCCCATCTCTGCCTTATTTCTAAACCTGTTCTTCATTCTCCCTTCCTCCTAAAATTCCTCCCCGTTTTTCTCCCTGTTATCCTTGACAATCATCCCTGCTTGGGCCATATTCTCCTTCTTTCACTTTCCTAATTATGGGCCAGTTCAATTATGTAAAATATTTTGCCCTTGAATTTCATTTTTCACTGCTGTTAAAGTCCTAACAATCTGGAAGTCATTCTCTAACAACAGCAGTGACCCACCCCCACCCCCCTCAAAAGCTAGGCAGAATTGCTAATGCCCCAGATATTAGAGTCAGGATCTAGAAGGATTTTGACAGGTTGGAGCATTAGGCTTAACATAATAATATAAAATTCAATTGGAATTAGAGTAAAATCTTATGCTAGAATTTAAAAAAAATCAAATTCAGCACTTCAAAATGAGGGAGGCATAATGATATAGCAGTTGGAGTTTCACTGGACCACACCCTCAATATTAGCTATGTGATAAAGAAGCCAAAAAATAGGAAACACAATCTGATGCTACAACAAGAGAGGCATAAATTCCAGGAAGATGATGGTGCCTCTGATCTCTGCCCTGATGAGACTATAGTTTAAGCATTTCTAGTACCACTGTTTAAAAGACATTCATAAGATGGAGGAAGTTCAGAGGAAGAAGTCAGAATGATGAAAGGTGCTGAGACTGTATCATATTAGGATCAGGTAAAAGAATAGAGAATGTTTAACCTGGGACATGAGGACTCAGAGGCATTTTGGGATTGGGCATGGTACTTCAAGGATTTGGAAGGTTGTCATGAGGGTAAAGGATTAGACTTGACATTTAGTAGACATTTAATAGCTATTTATTGACTGGCACTAAGGGGCAAAAATAAATAACAAAAATAAAATCAAACAAGACAACTTCAATTAGCAGATGTCGCAAAGAGGTAAACTTAAGATTGATGTCAGAAAAAAACTTCCTAATGATTAGAACTGCCCAAAAATGGAATCTATTGTCCTAGGAAGTAGTACATTTCTGCTCACTGGTAGTTTTAAGTAGAGAACAAATGGCCATTTGTTGCATATTTTATAGTGGGAATTCTTTGGGGGTGTGGGTTGGATTAGATAGTCACTGAGATCCCTCCTGATTCTAAAATTCTGAGATTGTGTGGTTTGCTTACTCTGTTCTTACTTCCATATTGTGAGGCACTTCTGGATGAAGCTATGTAACAATGTTGGTTCTGTCAACCACAGTGTTATATTATCTAATGCCAAGTGTGCCCTCACTGAAGTATGACAATACTTTCATTCTTCCCTGATTGATTCTCAACCCTGGTCCCTACAGTGGTTGTTCTAAATCTTCTACTTCTCCTCAAATACACTATGCCACCTCAACCCATCTTTCCATGGATGACTTTGACTCCTACCTCATTGAGAATAAGGCATTTGCCACCAGCACCCTTATCTCCTGTATTCATTAAAATTTATGAACATGAAAACCCAGTGGAATTGTGCACCGGCTAAGGCGGGTTAGGGGGATTTGGGGGAGAGGGAAAGAACATGAAAAATGTAACTATGGGAAAATATTCAAAATAAAAATTAAAAAAAATTATCAACATGTCTACTCATTTCCTCTTCTTTTGCTCCATTCTCTGAGGAGGGAATATCTTTTCTTGCCAAGTCCAATCACTCTTATGCTCTTACTTCTATCCCCTCACATGTCCTCTGGAATATATAGTCAAACATCTGTAGGAAATTTGTATATTGGGGTTAGGGGCAGAGAATTATTTATTGATAGATTTTCTCTATTATTTACTTTATTGTTCTTTCTGGTTAAATGTCTTGATATTAGAGTCGTGCTTGATTTCTTAGTAGCATATTGGCTACTTACTCATGCACTATTAGAGTTAGAGGAAGTCATAACTGAGTCCACTACAAAGTTATATTATCTAATCTCCACTGGGGCTCTCACTGTGACAAGGCAAAAATTTTACTCCTGCCCATTTGATTATTTATCTTAATATAGCAGATGTTCCTTTTCTACATGCCTCCAATAGCCCCTCTTCTCATACCCTCACAGCTATGGACCTTACTTCATACTTCATTTTTTAAATGGGGTAATTTCCTAAGAGTTCCCTCTTCAAATGAGATAATTATTATAAAGCACTTAGCACAAACACTATATAAAAGTTAGTTCACATGAACCTCAGAAAGTTATTCCTTCATCTTCTAATTAATTGTTGCAAAAGTCAGAAATTATGAATAAATAAGAACTCTGCAGTTCACTGATACTATGACATTGTTAATCATATAAAGAATCTTGGACTCTAAGATATGAAATCCAAAGTCTTGTCTCTACTTTGTCTCTGCCACTAAACTGTAGCATGACTCTGGGAAAGTCAATTCACTATTTTCTAATTCTGTCCTAACTTATAAAAATAAAGATTGTCTCAATGATCTCTAAGGACCCTAGGCAAGTTACTTAACCTGCTTGCTTTAATCTCCTCATCTATAAAAAGCAATCATAATAGTACCTGGCTCACAGGGTTCTTACAAGGATCATTTGAAATAATCATTGTAAAGCATTTAAGGTAATGTCTGATATAAAGCAAGTAATATATGAATGTTACCTCTTATCATTTTTGTACCTTGTGCTAATTACCTCATGTAATTTGTCTTTTTATTTTAAACCCTTACCATCCATCTTAGGATCAATACTGGGTATTGGTTCTAAGGCAGAAGAGTGGTAAGGGCTAGGCAATGGGGATCAAGTGACTTGCCCAGGGTCACATAGCTAGGAAGTGTTTGAGGTCAGATTTGAACCCAGGACCTCCCATCCCTTGGCCTGGCTCTCAATCCATTGAACCACCCAGCTGCCCCTTGAAATTTGTCTTTTTAAGTCAATTTATGTTTACTTTACAAAATTCTGTTATACAGCTCCATAATTTATAGGTGACTTTTAGTATTGAGTTTATGATCATTTCTATTTTTTTAAAAACATGATCCTTAAGATCAATTTGGTAAGAAACTTGAATCTTCTCTCATTCAATGTTTGGGAAAATAAGATGTAACTTATATAATTTTGATATTTAGCATCTTTTCCATGAATATAACTGCCATAAGTATAAGGACAACCTGAATAATTATTTGAATGTAATCCTTTACTCTCTAACAATTAGAGCTTTCAAACAACATGAAATAAAGCTTTGGTACAAACCCTTAATGCTTCTCTATTATTTCTGAATAAAGTCTAGACAACCTAACAAATGCTAACATTTATAGAGCACTTTAAAGTTTGTAAAGAACTTTATGTACATTCTATCCATTAAGCCTCATAGTCACCCTGTGAGGTAGCTTCTGTAGTCATTATTACACCCATTTTACAAATGGAAAAAATTGAGGCTTAAAAAAATCAAATGACTTGTCCATGATCACATAGCTAGTAGCTGTCAGATTCAGGATTTGAACCCTTTGTGACTCTAAGACTAGCATTCTATCCATTATGACACCTTGTCTTCTTAATATTGCATCTGAGACTCCCAACATAATCTTCCACCATTCCTCAAGTTCCTGCCAAACTGGATAACTGGCTGCTCCCTAAATACATCCTATGTTTTCATGCCCCAATGCCTTGGTTCATTTTATTCCCTCTGCCTGGAAGAGACTTCCCTATACATTAAAAAAAAAAAAAAAACCCTTGCCTTGTATCTTAGAATCAATACTAAGTATATGTTCCAAGGCAGAAGATTGGCAAGGGCTAAGCAGTTGGGGTTAAGTGATTTGACAAGCTAATAACTGAGCCTAGATTTGAATTCAAAACACACACCTCGGAAGTGTCTGAGGTCAGCTCTGAACCTAGACTCTCCTAGGGCTCTATCTATTGAGGCAACTGGCTATTTCTTCCCTATACATTTCTGTCTGTTGAAATTCTACCTATCACGTCAGGCCCTGCTCAAAGCCTATCTTCCGCCAAGTCATTCATCGCTAATATAGAATTCAATTCCCTATTTTGCTCTTAACACAACAGGTCTGTGATTGAATAGCTTTGGTTTTCCGTTTATCACTATTTTCTCCTTAACAAAAGCTCACAGAGGGATCAGGAGCACAATTCAGCAAACTTTTCTAGGTGTCTCCTTCATGCAAGGAAGGCTCTGGGATGGGTGCTAAAAATAGAAATAATAGAGTGGATATTTCTGCAGAGTCATTTCATCTCCTTGGAGAGCCAAGAGGCCCCTGGAAGTTCCCTCAGAGAAACAGATGAGTGAGACACGGGGAGATGATGGGAATGGCTGAGTAGGCACACAGGCCCTAAGGCTGCCAAATTCCTCTGCCCTTGAGGAAAAACTTCCTGTTCATCACATTGGGTGACACACTATAGTTAAATCTGGGCTCTAAGTGGTGAGCAATTGCAGACTCCTGAATGTGAAAAAGAACAGGGAGTGAGGAGTTGCTGGAGTTAGGCTAAGACTCTGGGGCATGGGACAGGCTGCCATGGCCCCGATTCTATGTTTTGCGGGAACTAGGAGGAAAGGAAGGTCTGTGATTAGGAATGTGAAGGTGACTCACAGGCAGGAACCAGAGTGGGGGACTGACTCAGAGGAGGCCCTGTGTGCCAGAGATTGTCAGATACTCTGAATCCGGGTGGATTAGTGAACCAGAGGTAGGGATGACTGATTTCCCTCCTTTGCTCACCCTGCCTTCCCTTGTTTATCCTCTTGGGCTCAGAACTGCACCCAGACCAATTCCTTCCTTATTTATTCTGTCATCCAGAAATGTGGTCCAGAAATCTCTTATTTGCACCCAAAGAATGAAGAGGGTAATTGGGTGGAGTCAGGGCTTCAAGAAGGAGTATTCAACATTTTCCCCTTCATCTTTGCCATCTTCAATGACTATAACATGTTAAATATTGGTTTCATGTGAATGTTATCTGACATAAAAGGGAAATTCCAGATGTGTAGCTGGGATGACATATATCCTATTTTTAATATTTGGGGTGCAATAGTTCATATTGCCCAGGCAGTATAGGTTTTAAACTACTTAATGCTGCCATATAAAACCACATGGTACTGTAGTATGTGGCACCTGGTCAATCCTATCTTCAATGCACCAGAGAGACATGTATGAAGCTACTTGACTGATGACTTGGAAGTCTTCCATGAGAAGTCACATTTGTTTCTACCACCCAATCCCCAGTAACTTGTACAATGATATACTGTCTTTCTTTGAAAGGCTTAAGAAGCCCATCTGAACTTCTGGTATTATTTCAATGTTCCATAAAATATCACAAATATCACAATATGTGAGGCACAAATACAAAAATCAATCAATAAACATTTTTAGGTGCCTACTATATCCCTTTTCTTAAGAACCTTATTTTCTATTGAAAGATATTACATGTGCACAAATAGACACATTCAAAAGTCTATACTGTGGAGGATTATAAGTGCTAGACTGAGGATTTTATATTCTGTACTAGAGATAGTAGGGAGCTCATAAATGTTCTTGAGAAGGAGACTAACGAAGTCAGATAGTGGCATTTTATGAATATCAATTCCATAGCAGTGATGGGGCAAGTAGGTGGTACAGTAGATAGAGTCCTGGGCCTAGAGTCAGGAAGACTCATCTTCCTTGGTTCAAATCTGGCCTTTGACACTTGGTAGCTGTGACCCTAGATGAGTCACTTAACCCTGTTTATCTCAGCTCCTCATCTATAAAATGAGCTGGAGAAGAAAATGGCAAACCACTCCAGTATCTTTGCTAAGAAAACCTTAAATGGGGTCACTAAGAATCAGACAGGAGAAAGCAACTGAATAACAACAAAGCAGTGAGGAAGATGGATCAAAGAAGGAAGCCAGTGGAAGCAGGGAGACAAATTGGGAGATTTTTCATACTAACTGAGAGCTGATAGGGATCTAAACAAAGGTATATACTATGTGAGTATAGAGAATGGTATGGATGTTAGATATGTCCTGGAGATAGGATAAATGAGATTTGGAAATATTTGTGAGGTAGTGAGAAAGAGGGAAGAATTAAGAATGAGAATTATCATAGTTACAAATCTATGTGATTGAAATGATAGTGGAACCCTTGATTGAAGCAACAAAGTTTGGAGGAGGTAAGGTTTTGGGGAAAATATGAGACCCACTTTGGACTTGTTTAGTTTAAGTGACCATGAGAGCATCCAGGTATGGATGTGTAGCAGGCAATTGATGTTCTAGGACTGGAGTTCAAGAAAGAGATGAAGGATGAATATTTACATTTAGGAGTTATTTGCAAAGAAATGACATTTGAGCCCATGGGCTTCAATGGACACCTGGGAGAGAATGGAGAAATAAGAAGGTCTAGGACACAGCCTGGTGGAATACCCACAATTAGTGGGCAGGAAGGATGATAATCTGGAGACTGCAGAGGGGTCTGACGAGAGATGAGAACTGAGAGGCCAGTGTCTTGGAAGTCAAAGGAGAAGAGCATATGCAGGAGAAGGGATGTTCAACAATATCAAAAGCTGCAGGTTAAGGAAGAGGACTGAGGATGTTAGATTTAGCAGTTATGAGATTTTAATGATGTTATGAGAGTTTAATGATGAGATAAGAAGCTAGACTACAAAGTATTAAGAAGTGAGGAGAGGGTAATAAAATGGAAACGAGTATAGACTCCCTTTTCTAGTAATTTAGCTATTAAAAAGAAAAGAGGTTTAGGACATTATGTTAAGGAAAAATCAATTTCAAGTAAAATTTTTGTATGGATGGTTGGAGGTGGGATGGGAGGTCAGGAAGACTAGATCTTTTCACCTGCCCCCAACAGGGTTTTGATGTAAAGAAGTCAGATGAGGATGTGGAAGCATGGGCACTGAGTATGAAGGTTGTGAGAGGAAAAAAGAAAGAAGACAGGTCCAACTCTCTTCCCCTATAACTGTACCATGATAAAAGTCTCTCCTAGAGTATTTCATTCTCCTCCTTTTCTGTCTTCCTATAAGTCCTGAATTCTCTGAGGATTGTCTTTTGTTTTTCCCAGGTTCTAGGATTACTAGTTACAACTTTACTATTGTGCAAATGTTACAGATTCTCTTTGGTAAACACAGTGTTCTATCACTAATTCCCATTGTGAACTCAAAAAATTTCAGAATTTCTGAGTTGGAAGGGACCTCAGGGGTCATCCAGTCCAATTCATCCATAAGCAAGGATTCCTTCTACTATACAATAACCCCTGCTTGGAGATATCCAGTGAGGGAGAACCTACTCTCTCCCAAGACAGCCCATTTCCCTTTTGTTTAGCTGTGATTGTTGGGATGTTTTTCTTGATAACAATCCTAAATCTGCCTCTGTAATTTCCACCCATTTCTGCTGGTTCTGCTCTTTGGAGCTGAGCCTAAGAAGTCTCACCCCACTTTCACACAATTTCTGAAGGCAGCTATCTCCTTATTAAGTTTTTCCTTTTCCACTTTAAACATCCCTTGTTCCTTCAACCACTTCTTACAGCATGATATGGAGATCTTTTACTCTACCAGTTACCCTCCTGGTAGTAACATGAGAGAGTAGTAGAAAGAAAGAACATTGAAATTATAGTCAATGGAGACCTCAGTGTGTCTTTTGCTTCCAACATAATAGCGCTATGACCCTAGTCAAGACATTTGACTTCTCTAAACCTCAGTTTTCTTATCTGTAAAATGGTGGTGATAATACTTGTAGTGCCTACTTCATAAGATTTTTGTGAAGATCAATTGATATAATGTAGGTAAAGTATTTTGTGAACTTTAAAATGCTACAAAAATATCTACTATTAAAATGTCACACTGTTGAATCATTTTGACCTTATAACCTACTGAAAGCCCCAGACATTTTTCAGATGAACTGCCATCCAGCCAAGACTCCCTCATCTTATAACTGTGAAATTGTCTTTTTGTATGACTACATTCATCATTATTCCATTTCATGTTATTAGAGTAGGTCCTGTGTTCTTAGCATATTGAGATCATTTTCAGCACTGTCATCGAATTTGTTAATTATTCTGAACTTTGCTTCATATGCAAATTTGATGAACATGCCACCTCTACCTTTATTCAAGACATTGACAAAATGTCAAATAGCATAGGATCAAGAACACCTTTGAGTCACTCCTCTAGGGGCCTTGTTCTTGACTGGATCTGACCCAGGCCAGTCCCCTGGTAGTTTGTTTGATATTGGAACAAAATGAGATTGATTTAGCAGGAGATGGATATTTAGCAAGGATTAGTATGCAGGATATCTTGAGTTGATTCAGCCTGCCTGCTTTACCCAGCAACTAGGTCTCTAAGAGGCTCCAAGTGGCTGCTTTGTACTCAAAGAAGTGACCCCAGCAGTGTGCCCTTAGTTTCCTGAGCCAACCAGCTCTCAAGGGAGGTCTCATTACCTTTTAAGGAAAAAGTGAATGCTCCTGCTTGGAGGGAAGGGTGGGGATACTGCTTCTATCACAGACCTCCTTACAAGTTGATTCTGAATGGTTAATGACTGATCTTTAGGTCTAAGCCATTCTAGGAGTTCTGAATCTATTTAATTGTGGGAACCATTGTCTAGCTCAAGTCTTTCCATCTAATCTAAAGGAATATCAAGAGAGACTTTGTAAAGTGTTTTGCTAAAATCTAGGTAAACTGTATCTAAAACATTTCCCTTATCTCCTAGTATACTTGACAAAGTAACCTAGTCTTGTAACTCTGTCAAAGAAAGGAAATAGGATTGATTGAGTTATTCTTAAAAAACAATAACAATCTTTATTTCCCAACTTAGAATTAATACTGTGTATTTCTTCCAAGGTAGGAGAGTGGCAAGGGCTAAACAGTGGTGGTTAAATGACTTTCCCAGGGACATCACAGTGTCTGAGTGTCTGAGAAATTAACATTGTTACATGCACACACAAAACACAATGAGACATATGCAGATCCAGATACATAAATTCATCCAGATACGCTCAGAAAAATAGACATATATACTGTTACACAAATACATAGACACACTGAGAAATCTATATATGGGACCACTGTAAGACACGTAGACAGTACAACTCACAGACACTCACAGAAATGCAAACATACACAGATATACAGACTTATGCAAATTCTGAAAGAGATTTCTACATATACATACCAGAATACTGAAAAATACTTGGGTCACATTCAGAGAAATTCTTTACATAATAGACAAATGCTCAAAAATACACAGAGGCTTTCAGATAAGAAGGAGTAGAGTCAGTACTACATATTTGTTTATAGATCATCCCTTCATAGAAATACATACTTACCCCTCCCTCTAATTGCGAACATGGGTTGGGTGGTGTTTATAGCCTTTGATCCTTAAGCCCCTTGCCTTTAACCTGTGTCCACTTCCTGCTCTAGCAGGATGAGCCTGACCTGACAGAGAAGACAAGCATAGGCTTTCTTTGTCCCTTTTTATAAGTCTGTAAGTAGTGTAAAATAATGGGAAAAGTCCTGGATATGAAGTCAGAGGAGAGATCAGAAATCTCCTACTTCTGTGACCTTGGATAAAGTACTTCCTTCTCTGGGTCTCTGTTTCTTAATTTGTAAAATGCGGAACTTTGAGGGCCCTTTCTAGCTCTGGAGCTCTGTTTCAATGACCTTTTTCAGATACAGAGTATCATTTTGTGCCTTGCTTCATAATATACTAAATGCACTTTGACTCATTATGTGGCAAAACCAAGTCTCCAATAATATGATCCTAGAATCCAGTTAATCCTCTGGCATTAAAGCAGTTTTCTGTGCAAGCTCAGCTTCTCTGGGCTAGACTTCTAAGAGCAGACACTGTCAGAACACCCAATCAACTGTGGTACAGAGAGACACCTAAAAGAGTGAATCATACCCAGGTGGCCTAAAGAAGTTTGTAGTCCTGCTGTGAGTATTAGGAAGCACATTGCTTTGTGGTGATCAGAAAGCATGTGGTTTAACTCAAGTGAAAAAAGGAAAATCTTGCAGGATACTTGGAGGAAAAGAGGCAGGGGGTGAGGAATGTAAATGACAGGACTTGTAAATAGCAGCCACAATTGCTAAACAAAGGGCTTTTATGTGCTAGTGGTGGAGAGGACTGTATAACAGTTATGTCAAACTCAAAATAGAAAAGGGGACCACTAAACTGCTGAGAAGATCTGGGTAAGGTTTGGCATCTCTGCTATATACTACTCATCTGTCTCCTTAATGGCCATTTAGCACCACCACCACCAGCAGCAACAGCCTCTATAGACATATAGACTTAATAAAAGCAGCATCTTCTTTGAGTTGTTCAAGGGAATATATCCAACTGGTCTGTTTCCAGTTAGGTAAATGATTCTCCTGAGGTCATTTGGAAATTTTCTGAATTGTGAGACAAAATTTTGGATCTTTCTAATAAGAAACAAACAAAAAGGCAATTAAGAAAACATCAAAAACAAGCAACCTACATGCTTGGGTGTATGGGGTGTTTAGGGAGGACTAGTATTTCTAGTGGGGGCAGCTGAGTGGCTCAGTGGATTGAGAGCCAGGCCTAGAGACTGGAGGTCCTAGGTTCAAGTCCGGCCTCGGACACTTCCAGCTGTGTGACCCTGGGCAAGTCACTTGACCCCTACTGCCCACCCTTACCACTCCTGGGCCAAGGACGGTCCCTAGCCCGGATGAAAAAAGGAGGAGGGTTGGGCGTGGGGCTAGCAACCCCACCCTGTAAAAACTACATCTGCTAAAGAAACTGCAACCTAAAGTAGGGGCAGCTGGGCTAGCTCAGTGGATTGAGAGCCAGGCCTAGAGACGAAAGGTCCTAGGTTCAAGTCTGGGCTCAGATACTTCACAGCTGGGTGACCCTGAGCGACTGTGTGTGTCCCATTGCCTACTGGTTGTGGCCCTATGTGTGTCCCATTGCCTACTGGTTGTGGCCCTATGCTCCTAGAATGGAGTCCCAGGAAAAAAAAAAAGTATTTCTAGTGTGAAGGTTTTCAGGGTGGCTAATCCACCTTTAGTGTCTACTTTTCACCCAGTTCTTGCCTGTGGCTCCAAGAAATTGTAGAATGTGCTCTGACTACAACCCGGTAAAACTGTCTCATCAGACGTGCTAACCCAGATTGAGGGTTTTAACAGGCCTCAAGGATATCAGTGTGTTAGGAGGATATCTACCCCAGCATGCGAAGACTTCCCCCAGTGGAATAGGTAGATGAGAATAGTTTGTTCCAGTGGCCATAAAGGTAGCTGAAATAGGTGCTGTGGAGCATTTAGCACTTGATCAGACATTGAAGATGCCAAAGTCATCCACTGGGCCATCACTAATTATCTCAACTTTTGTCTTGCCACTGGACTTTCAAGACTCTAGAAAAAAGAGTGAGGGCAATGACACTGTGCAACTCTGCCTCATTTAAATCCAACTACTCAGGAATCAAGACATTACCCCATAAAGCCAATAGTCCTCATTAAAAATGAAGGATGAACAACAAAAACCATATGTCTACTCTCCACTATATAAAAAATCTTTATAAGGGGTCATCTTTACATGAACTGAGAGCATTCTAGATGAGGGTATTAGTATGGAACAAGCTAGGCTTTCACAAACACTATTCAACAATGTTTGAATAACATTGTTGAATAACATCTTTACCATCTCCCAATTGACTGAAGGATGTAGAGAATATAGAACCTCATTGTGCTAATTGCTTGTTGATTATGAAAAAACATTCAACATAGAAGAATAAAAGGGTGCTTTGTAGGTTCTTTTACAATAAAAGTCTCCTATACATATATTGACTATTTCTTTATTTTTTAAAATATTTTATTTTTTTAGAAAAATTTTCCATGGTTGATTCTTGTTTTTACTTTCCCCTTCACCCCCCTTTACCCCCCCCATATCCAACGTGCATTTCCACTGGTTTTAACATGTGTGATCAATCAAGACTTATTTACATATTATTGATAGTTGCATTGGTGTGGTCGTTTAGTGTCTACATCCCCAACCATGCCCGCATCGACCCATGTGTTCAAGCGGTTGTTTTTCTTCTGTGTTTCCACTCCTGCAATTCTTCCTCTGAATGTGGATAGTGTTGTTTTCCTCAGAATTGTCCTGGGTCATTGTGTTGCTGCTAGTACAGAAGTCCATTACATTCTATTTTACCACAGTGTATTGGTCTCTGTGTACAATGTTCTTCTGGCTCTGCTCCTTTCACTCTGCATCAATTCCTGGAGGTCTTTCCAGTTCACATGGAATTCCTCCAGGTTATTATTCCTTTGAGCACAATAGTATTCCATCACCAACATATACCATAATTTGTTTAGCCATTCCCCAATTGAAGGGCATCCCTTTGTTTTCCAGTTTTTTGCCACCACAAAAAGTGCAGCTATAAATATTTTCGTACAAGTCTGTTTATCTATTATCTCTTTGGGGTACAAACCCAGCAATGCTATGGCTGGATTGAAGGGCAGGCAGTCTTTTAGAGCTCTTTGGGCATAGTTCCGAATTGCCATCAAGAATGGTTGGATCAGTTCACAACTCCACCAGCAATGCATTAATGTCCCAATTTTGCCACATCTCCTCCAACATTCATTACTCTCCCCTTCTATCATTTCAGCCAATCTGCTAGGTGTGAGGAGGTACCTCAGAGTTGTTTTGATTTGCATTTTTCTAATTATTAGAGATTTCGAACAATTTCTCATGTGCTTATTGATAGTTTTGATTTCTTTATCTGAAAATTGCCTATTCATGTCCCTTGCCCATTTATCAATTGGGGAATGGCTTGATTTTTTATACAATTGATTTAGCTCCTTGTATATTTGAGTAATTAGACCTCTGTCAGAGTTTTTTGTTATATTTTTTCCCAGTTTGTTGTTTCCCTTCTGATTTTGATTGCATTGTTTTTGTTATTCATTATGATCTGGTGCAGGAATGCAAGGATGGTTCAACATCAGGAAAACCATTCACATAATTGACCATATCAACAAGCAAACCAACAAAAACCACATGATTATCTCAATAGATGCTGAAAAAGCCTTTGACAAAATACAACATCCATTCCTATTGAAAACACTAGAAAGTATAGGAATAGAAGGACCTTTTCTAAAAACAATAAACAGTATATATCTAAAACCATCAACAAGCATCATATGCAATGGGGATAAATTAGAAGCCTTCCCAATAAGATCAGGAGTGAAACAAGGATGGCCACTATCACCTCCATTATTTAACATTGTACTAGAAACACTAGCAGTAGCAATTAGAGAAAAAAAGAAATTGAAGGTATTAAAATGGGCAATGAGGAGACTAAACTATCACTCTTTGCAGATGATATGATGGTCTACTTAAAAAATCCTAGAGAATCAACTAAAAAGCTAATAGAAATAATCAACAACTTTAGCAAAGTTGCAGGATACAAAATAAATGCACATAAATCATCAGCATTTCTATATGTCTCCAACACATCACAGCAGCAAGAGGTAGAAAGAGAAACATCATTTAAAATCACCCTAGACAATATAAAATACTTAGGAATCTATCTACCAAAACAAACACAGGAATTATATGAAAACAACTACAAAACACTTTCCAAACAATTAAAACTAGATCTAAACAATTGGAAAAACATTGATTGCTCATGGGTAGGATGAGCTAACATAATAAAAATGACCATTCTACCCAAATTCATTTACCTATTTAGTGCCATACCTATTTTTTTACTGAATTAGAAAAAAGTATAACAAAGTTCATTTGGGTGAACAAAAGATCAAGAATATCAAGGGAAATAATGAAAAAAAATGTGAAGGAAGGGGGCCTAGCAGTACCAGATATTAAACTATACTATAAAGCAGTAGTCATCAAAACAATATGGTACATCAAAACAATAGAGACAGAAGGGAGGATCAGTGGAATAGACTTGGGGTAAGTGATGTCAGCAAGACTGTCAATGATACACCCAAAGAGCCCAATTTTTGGGACAAAAATCCACTATTTGACAAAAACTGTCAGGAAATTAGAAAACAATATGGGAGAGATTAGGCTTAGATCAACATCTCACACCGTACACCAAGATAAATTCAGAATGGGTGAATGACTTGAATATAAAGAAGGAAACTATAAGAAAATTAGGTGAACATAGAATAGTATACCTGTCAGATCTATGGGAAAGGGAGAATTTTAAAACCAAGCAAGAGTTAGAAAAAATTAAAAAATGTAAAATAAATAATCCTATACACATATTGAGATCATTCAAGATTCCTTGGAAAATATAACAGAAATAGTTCTGTTAAATGGCCCTCTGATAATAAACCTCAGCCAAGGCACAAATTAAGGAGATGTCTGTTTGCCAAATTCACAACTGTGATAGAGGAGATTCACTGTAGAAGCTAGGTTGAAGTGAGATTCCTAGTAGATGGTGAGATCCTCCAGATACTCCTCTCTATAAATGACATTATGCTGATTGATTGCAGTAAGCCTCAGGACATGGCAAAGCTTCTCGTAAGAGATCTGTAATCACTCAAAGGAGTTTTACCTGTCTATCCACATAGGAAAGACTAAATGGATGAAGAATGTTTATTGCCCAGATTTCAACATGCATGTGAATCAATGCCCTATAGAGCTTGACCAATAATATGCGAATCTGAGACAGATATATAGTTGGACAATGAGCTGTGCCCAGAATTGAATAGGAAAAGGTACACAAGGGTCTAGTGTGCTTTCAAAAAATTGAAAAGCACTATTACTGACCCCAACCATCCTATAACATCAAAGGTAAATCATAAAGTAGAAAGACATATGCTTGCCAAAGGTATTTATCATGAAGGAGATCCAGCTGAAGAGTTTAAGTAAAAAAGTGTTTCCCCATACATGGAGAAGTTCTCCATATGCACCTGTTTGAGGATGATGTTAATTATATAAAGCTTTGAAACACTGCAGATTTCCTAAATAAGACCTACAATCATGCTAAAGAATTTGGACTAACTATCCACACAAGGAAAAAAAAACCACCAAGTATTTGAAGCAAGCCTGTTCAGATTATGACATGAAGTCAAATGGACAACCTAGGGTTTATTGATGAGTATGTATATTGTGGGCATACCTTTAAAATGAATAATGAGCTTGACTCAGAATTTAATAGGAGGAGAAAGAGAAGCAGGATTGCCTTTGGAAAACTAAAATTCCTTTAATGACCTCCAAGCTTCTCCCTGAAATTGCCACATACTTGGAATAATTCTTTCATTGGTCACCTAAACCACTTGACTAGTTGAGCGTAGGCTTTTTCCTATATAGGAGACTGAGATGGAGAGAAGAATAACTGGAAGAAATAGGCGGAAGCAGCCTAGCAAAATGGCATATGTCCTTGCTATACCTAAAGCTGAGTACAGCAGGAAAAGAATAACTGATTCTTTCCTACTCATGAAACATCTGGGATGGAAATAGATTGGGGATATATTAAAAGAATGTGTTGGTATAAATTTAAGTCATACTTTTAATCTCTCCCTCTGACTTGTACAAAATCTGAGTGTGGCTATCTGTATAGTGAGGAGAAATACTGTGGAGGTGCAGGCAACAAAGGAATAGGTAGAATTCCATTGCCTCCCTGGATACCGTCCCTGTGAAATTGCCTCCATATTACGAACAGCAAGGTGATTTGTATTGGCACTTCAGCGCAGAGAAAAGCAGTTAAGCTAACTGAATGTGGGTGTATCTTTGGACAAAGTTGACTGTTTATTACTTTGCGGATTTGCGGAAAGGGGGCACAGTTAGATAGAATGATGAAAGGAATCATATGAAAGATTGGGCAACATGGTTCACATGGTAGGGGATTCTGGGTGAATTCCTCATCTGTACCCATGAGATCTGCTGATTATCCTTTCTATGAGAATGGGGTTTAGAGAAACAAGTTGTGTGTGTCTCTGAGGTATCACGTATGCTCAGGTTGCCCTACTGCCAGAAATCTGTACCTGACTATAAAGCTACTGTGAAAAAATATGCTCAGTTATTAGATTTCATCCCATAACACTATCTTCTGAACCTCTTTCTTATGACAGGAACTCCTAAACCTGCACACACCATGGCTAACTAATGTTTTCTCTCATCTTAGTATACTTCTTGTCATACTTCCTCAAGAATCACAGAGATTCTAAAGCATGTGGTTTCAACTTAATAAAAAGAAAGAAAAAAATCCTGTCCATAACATCACTTCTAGGGGGATTTTCACCTCAAAATAGTTTGCAGTCTGAAAATACTTGTTTTATTAAATCCAGATTTTAAAATGGAAAACTTGAGCCAGCAGTCACTTCTGAATGAAATGAATTACTTGTTATTCATACAAAGAATTTACAGGAAATCATTTTTAAAGGTGGCAATAAGGCTGAAGTCATTATTGGCATTGCAAATCAGTATGTCATTGATCTGAGAACCATAATTTATTGACTTATTCAAAAAAAAAACCTCCAGAAATGCAAAAGGGAATTAGTCTGCTCCATATCTTTGAGATAGGTAATGTTTCTCCACCATGGCCATACAGACTGGGGGTAATAGTGGACATTGTAGTATTTCCCTATTCTATTATATGGATGATACTTCTAAAAGAATGTTCTTTTGAGAGGAAAAGAATATAGAGGTACACATTCAAAAGTAGTTGCATAAAATTGCAATATAAAACTTACTAGAAATGGCTAAAAAGTCTTTCATTCAAACAAATATTAGCCTTTACTACCATTATCTTCTTCATTTTAGTCACTTTTTAATTGTTTTTCTCCTGCAACATGATTTTTGTCCAATGGCAGTTCTACAACCTCTGATCCCCGGGATCCACTATTGCTGATATTAACTCCCTCTTAGAGAATTGCCTGGATACTGAGAGCTCATGGTGCCACATCTAGAATGTCAGAGGCAGGACTCAAATTTAGGTTTTCCTAACTCTTAAGTCAGCCCTTTGTTCAATATTCCATGCTGCCTCTCAGTAGCTAGATAGTCTAGGATTATTCAACATTCTTTTATGCATGTCAGTGCTCTAGGTGCTATATATTAATAATGGCCTAATCACTGATCTGAAGGAGTTTACAACCCCCATGGGCTGACACAGAATTCCCAATCAAGTATGACATGCAGGAAAATCTCAGAGATAAGAAGAGTTTTTCACATGGTCAGCATTGTATTTGCATACACTTTCAGTGGCTCACGCCATTGTATAGTTTTAGGATTCTTTGGTCCTTCAGAAGCATGAGGCATCAGCACTATTCAGTCATTCTTATTAGATCAAAATCTGTAATAGTTATAAAGTTGAGAAGAAAAGGGGGAGAAGGCTTCATAACTTGTATTTCCAACAGAATTTTATGTCTTAAGTTTTTAAAAATTCTGTTTACTACAACCAACCTGCTATGATCACAAACACCAAAACATGATGAGAAAATAATACTTTTGATTTTCCATATCTGTGTCCATGGAGTGCCAACAGAGTTTGTGAGAAAAATATTCCCACATGACTTCATTTGAAAATATGATTATGATTTCTGCTCAAAATCACTGATGCCAATGTAATTCAGGATCTTACTATTTGGAATATGAAAAAAAACCTTGTAATTTCTCTTCTAGATTCAGCAAGGTTTTTTTTCTCCTCCAATAATACATTTTATTTAACTGAATATATTGAATGGAATAAAATAAATTCATCATATGTGCTGCTGGCAAATCAACCGGTAGTTGCCAGAGTAGCCACTACAGGAAGTTATCAGTAATAGTTAAGGAGTGTTGCAGACTAACTGGACTTCTTACTGTTCCCAATATATAGCATTTCACATCCTGCTTCTTGCACAAGCTGACCTCTTTATCTAAAATACCTTCTCCCTCTCCCTTCCTTCCTTCCTCCCTCCAT
>NC_058131.1:115582382-115597515 GCF_016433145.1 Gracilinanus agilis | reverse complement strand
AATAATAATAATAATAATAATAATAATAATAATAATAATAAAAATAATAATTGCACTGTTGGTGAAGTTGTAAACTGATCCAATCATTCTTGAGAATATTATGGAACTCTGCCAAAGGGCTATAATACCAGGAATACACTTTGACCCAGCAAAACAACTTTTCAATAGAGAGAATTTTAAAAAAGGAAAAAGGCCTATATATACAAAAATACTTATGGCAACTCTTTTTGTGGCAGCAAAGATTTGGAAATTGAGGGGATTCTCATTAAGTAGGGAATGACTGAACAAGTTGTAGTATGTGATTGTGATGTAATCATATTGTTCTATAAGAAATGATGAACAAGATGCATTCAGAAAAATCTGGAAAGACTTAAATGAATTGATGCAAAGTGAAGTGAGCAGAACCAGAAGAATATTGTACACAGTAACAGCAATATTGTATGAAGATCAGTTGTGAATGATTTAGCTATTCTCAACAATACAATGATCTAAGACAATTCTGAGGGACTTCACATGAAAAATGCCATTCACCTTAAGAGAAAGAATAGATGGTGTCTGAATGTGGATTTGAAGCATACTTTTTTCTTAACTTTATTTCTCTTGCTTTTAAAAAATTTGTGTTTTCTTTCACAAATTGACTAATATAGAAATATGTTTTGTATGACTACACTTGTATAACCTATATCAAATTGCTTGTCTTCTCAAAGGGGATGAGGAGAGGGAGGGAGGAAGAGAATTTGGAACACAATTAAAAATTAATCTAAAAAATTGGTCTTACATGTAATTAGAAAACATCTTTTTAAAAAGGAGCAGAGAAAAAGCAAACTCTTAAACCAATGAAGTTACCCTCTCCTATGCTTAGTCTCTGCTTCTTCCTCTCCTCTTTTTCCCCACTGTTATTTTCACAGATACAATTGCCAATCTGCTTCTGTTTCTATTTTGTCATTTCTAAAAATATTGGCCTGACAGCTAGTGAATCTCTAATCACCCTGAGTTTGTGTTTCTGCTACACCACTGGTGGCCGTCAGAATCACATTAATCATCCTATCAGCTTGACAGGAGAAATGTTGACTCTCCTTTTCAAGATCTTTTAGAAGTTCATTCAGAAACCACTCGCAACTAATAACAACTAATAATAACTAATAACAACTCCCCTGATTTTCTTTTCAGTGTGGCATTCTATTCAAAACTGGCAATCCTAGAGTTTGGAACTACCCCCTTCCGAGATTTTTATCTCTTCATTCTTTTGAAAGGATTCATCTGTGAGAATTCAAAGGAAATTGATGATTATCTACAAATATAAAGTATTCAAACTAACAAAATAAGAAATAGAGATCTTAAACAATTCAGCTTCAAAAAATGAAATGAAGCAAACTATAACTGAATTGGAAAGACAAACTGCCTACGTCAGATGTTTTAGAAGGAGTGAAAGCAAACATTTTAAAAGCAATTAATACCTTTGCTACAAAAATCATTCCCTAAAATAGAGACATATGACATTCTATCAAACTCTTTTTATGAAAAAATTTTAGTCCTTCTAGGCAAACAAGGGAGAGACGAATCTGAGAAAGAGAACTCAGTTTTAAAAAGAGAAAGGACTCATTTGATTTTCTCCATTTCTTTGTCCAGTGTAACCTTATTGAAGCATTATTTGTTCTATTTCTATCACCCTGCATCAGTTACTTAAATATATATATATGTGACCCAGCAGATAGAGAACCAGGCCTGAAGACAGGAGGGAGGTCCTAGATTCAAATCTGGGCTCAGAAACTTCCTAGCTCCCTAGAGAAGACACATTTGATCTCTATTTTTGGGAAAAGAATTAGAATGGTAGTAAGTAATTATTTTATGCATTTAAAACATTAAAAACAGTAAGTCAATCAACCAACTTTTTATGGAGCCCCTTTGGAGACAAATAATACCTCAGTGAGATTACCCCAAGTCCAAAACTAGAGATCAAATGTGTCTTCTTTTTTAAAAACATAGAATGGTTTGTAGTTCTCTTTCTTGATTTTGTCTTTCATTTGGCTATGACAACTTTATTTTCACTGCTATGTGAAATGCACTGTATGAGGTGTTGTTGGGGTTTTTTAAGACAATATAAAGAATAGTGACTGGCTCACAGTTTGTCATCTAGTTGAGGAGATAAAATCTACATATAAATTTAACTCACATAAATATATAACTAATGACTCAAGATCATCTATGTGAAAAGACTAGTAAGTAGAAGAAAGAATAAGTGCAATGGGAGTTCAAAAGAAAGAAATGCCAGTTGGGCTGGGACAACCCACAAAGATTTGCTTCATGGAAGATGTAGGACTTATACCAGTCATTGGAGGGAAGAAGTCCTTGAAGACCAGTTTCAGGGACTGGAAATAGGGCATCAGTGTGGACATATTATAATTGCATAGATGAATTTGTAACTGGGGTTCCCCCTTTCTCTTTAGCTTCTTCCATAGATTTCAAGTTTAAAATCCTTCACTAAGTAGAATTAAATGCAAAGCAGTAAATCTTAGACTCAATCTTGTCTGATAAGTCACAAAGTCATTTTTTAGTGTATCATAGAGGACTCGTGATAAGGCTTTCAAAGCAAGATTTTATTTCTCAGTCTTTTAAAGCTTTGATTTACTGTCTCCAATTATATAAATCTGAAGAATAAGTAAAATTAGACAACAGATTAAGAAAAATGAAGATTCATACAATAGACATTAATGTTTCTATGGACTTACTAGTGCTGGGAAATGAATCATTCTCTCTTCTAAAAACTACTGGTAAACCTTCCCTGAAATAAGAAAAAAACTCTTACAGAAATTAATTAGTTTAGTGTTATCTCACATTTCAGACTTGAGAAGTGTCTTTTTTTGACTGGTACTTATTAATTGCTAATTTTACTAATTCTTCAAAAAATTCCAATAAATAGACAAATTATACAACTATCCAGGTGGCTCAATTGGAAAAAAGCTAAAAAATATGCCTATTCTCCAATCTTCTCAAAGAAAAAATTTTGTTATAATGAAAACTTCTACCATTCAAATTGTTCCTTTAGGTTACGACATTGTCTCTAATGGACTCCTCATTACTTTAGAGATATAGCACACTAAGCTGTTAGCAGTGTTAACTTATTAAATTTTTTATCTGAGAAAGGGGCACAAGAGAAGTCAATTTCTTGGGAAGGAGAAAAAGCTAGAAAGGGAAAGGAAGGGAATAAGTATTTATACAGTACCTACTATGTACCAGGCACTGTATTAAGCCCTTTACAAATATTTTCTCATTTGATTCTCAAACAACCCTTCCAGGAAGGTGCTATTATTGTCCCCATTTTGCAGTTAATAAAAATGAGGCAGACAAAGGTTAAGTGACTTGCCCCGAGTCACATAGCTCAGATATCTGAATCCAGATTTGAATGCAGGTCTTCTTGACTCCAGTCTTAGCATTCTATTTAGTACATCTAGGACAGGGGATTCTTAAACTGGGGCATATAGACTACACTGGGATTTTCATCAACTTAGACAGGAAAAATGCATCTTTATTTCAACACTATAGGCTCTTTTGAAAGCCTATATATTTTGTTTTATGTATTTAAAACATTATTTTGGGAAAGGATCCATATTTTATGCATTCATTTCATGCATTTAAAACATTATTTTGGGAAAGGATCCATAGGCTTTCCCACACTGCCAAAGGGGTCTACAACACAAAAAAAAGGAAGAGCTCTTGAGCTACTAGAGTGGGTAGGCCTAGCTCCTGTGGTGGCAATATGAGAACACAGAAAAACTAATTAGTGAGTGAGGATGAGGAATGTTTGTGAAAGAAGGAAAGGGTAGGACAAAAGATATACTGCAAATAGATCTAATTTCATAATTTTGCGGAATGCTGGTTATTCTGTATTTCTATAAGAGTGAAAATGAACATGAGACTCAGGTTTTAAGGAAGAATAAATGGATGGAAAACCTCACTACATGTGGGAACCATGAGGGCTCCTTGAGAGATTCCACATTATCTTGGGACCAGAGATCTAAGCTGTTCTTTCTTTTTCCAAATGATTTCTGTTTATAAGAGAAAAATTTGCAAATCTTCCCAAGATTCGAAGATGAGGGGCAACTAGGTCAAAGCGAAAGTGGAAAAAAAGCAAAGTGAAAAAGAAACAAAGAAGTAAGGAGAACAGTCAGTTATGTGAAGGGGAAATATGAGCCAAGGGTCCTAAGGAGAAGGGAAGACTGGTGACAGAGGAAAGGTGTTTAATAGTTCCCAGACTTGTTCCTTCTAACAAGGCAATAAGGACAGAAGAAAAAAGGAGAGTGTTCTGGATCCTCATTGTTAGTAAAGCAGACTTGAAAGTCATATAATATATCACCTCCTGTCTCGTTGTCTTTGTATAGGTTGTTCTTCCTGCTTGGAGTGCTCTCTCCCTTCATCTTGACCCCTAGGAAA
This sequence comes from Gracilinanus agilis, assembly GCF_016433145.1. Classification (NCBI taxonomy): domain Eukaryota; kingdom Metazoa; phylum Chordata; class Mammalia; order Didelphimorphia; family Didelphidae; genus Gracilinanus; species Gracilinanus agilis. The sequence continues at coordinate 115,593,084 of NC_058131.1, read as the reverse complement.
TCCCTTGCACCATTAAGGCTCAGCTCAGGTGCTGTTTCCTACATGAGATCTTTCCTGATACCTCTCTCCCTTAAGTTGCTTTGCATTTATTTTGTATATATTTTGTATTGACTTATCCAGGTGTAGAGTATATTTTTCTAGTAAAATGAATGCTCTTCAAGAAAAGGAACTCTTTTGTTATTGTCTTTGTTACTCTAGTACTGAGTGTATCCTGGCTTATATATAGCAGAGCCTCTAATTATTATTCATTTGTCGAGTGAGTGAAAAAATGAATGCAGCAGTTCCACTACCCTAAACCTCTTTATTGACATGAATTACTGAAAAGCAGGAGTAAATCTCTCCCTTCTGGTGACAATTTAGCAATTATGATGAACAAAAATAATGTCTTCATTAGGGTCAGTATTCATATATAAGCATATATTGGCTTGTGATCATCTATGCATCTATTCCAGTGACCTGGTTAAAAATAGGTACTCTGTGCAAAGTGTCTTAAAAATTCAAAATAGAGAAAATCTTTAAACCATCCTCTCCTCCTTACTTCAAAGCTTCCTCAGTCCAAACTAGTTCTTCCTCCATGAAAAACACTCGAATGTGAGACTTTCTTTGATCTTGTAGAGAAGCTTTACAGGTAATTAAATATAAAGTATCAATTAAGTGATGTCATAAACAAGTGAAACCTTCACTAAAAACCTATAGTTGAAGATGTGAATAAAATCAAATCTACCTCTGGAATTTCAGATTTGGAGACATGCATGGTCAGCTGCCAGTCAAGCCTCATTGCATCCTGGTCATGCATCAGCCTTGCATAGCCATAGGGAAAACCAGGGCCAGCCTTCAGAAAAATGGTGAAATAGATGAAAGTTTGTCTTTGATGCCCTTCATCTTCCCTTCCTGTATTTTTGCCCTAATTTTAGCATTCCATTTCACGGCTGCTTAGTGGTCTCATACTGGCAGTGATGTCTTCCATCAGATCTAATCAACTAACTCACAACCATTTCTGGGGGGCAGGGTAAGGAGAGGGTTCACATTTTAATAGACAAGCTAAAGTGAGGCAATAATGCTTAATCTAAAATAATTGCTTTCTGAAGGAATAGATTCAGGTCTTGTGCTATAAGTGGGAAGACTGTTTAGGGTCCCACAAATTATGCCATGTAGTTGGATTTATGGCTAGTAACAAAAAAACATTTATTCCATGACAAAAAATAAGTAAAACTTGGCAGATGGTAGAGGACCTGAAGATACTGGGCTTACTCAATATTTGGTCAAGTCAAAGGCTCTACTCACAGATTCATTTTGTATAAAGTGAATAACCACAGCAAGGGTAGGAACCAGAGCAACACCGTATCATAAGCAAGACTTTCCCAATGGTGGGAATTGTTTTTAGAAGCACTGTTGAAAAATGAATCATCTCTAACTTCAGTTCTTTTTTTTATTTTAAAATAATTATTATTTTTTAGAAATGTTATCCATGGTTACGTGATTCATGTTCTTACTTTCCCCTTCACCCCCAACCTCCTCTCCCCCCTTCCCATAGCACATTTCCACTGGTTTTAACATGTGCCATTGATCAAGACCTATTTCCAAATTGTTGATAGTTGCATTGGTGTGTTAGTTTCAAGACTATATTTTAACTTCAGTTCTGCTTCTAGGACTGGCCTCTTCATGCTCAACACCACAGAAGTGGCCTTGCCTGCTCTCCAAACCTAAAGCCCATATCAGAGTAGGGGGAAAAAGACTTCATGGGGAGGAAGCCTGTTGAGAAGCCTGCACTCATTGTTCTCAAGTTGCTGTCATGGGAGTGATTTCACTTGGCAAATGATGAGGCAAGTGTAAAAATGAAATTTGGGAGATGCCATCTTTAAGTATATATATATATATATATATTTTCTATGGACACGTGGAAATTATCATACTACATTTCCTGTGGTCCAACGGGTTTCTGGTTCCGGTTCTTTGGGTGTGGGGACGCCTACGTCTCCACCCAGAGAACAGTTTAAATCTCCTGGGTGAGGAGGGAGTGGCCCTCTTGGCTAGCAGATTTCAGGAAGAGACGGGAGCTAACAATAATGGCTGGGCGGCAGTTTTGAATTCTTACAAGCGCGTGGTCTAATGACTATATATCAGCATGGTTTTAATTAAAATACTAATTTATATTATTATATCAGCCTTTATTATTTTTAATCCTTATACAAGGACCTTCTTTTAATTGAGCATATCATGGATAAAGAAGTATCCTTGGATGCTCAGAGTATGCAAAGGGTAAAGACCATTTGCAAAACATAGAAAACATGAGGTGGCCATTCCAAGATCTCTTGCTCACTCTCTCTTTTAAAATGTCTACAGCACTGACTTCCCACCATTCCCCATCCAAATTCCAGCTCTGAAGCTTTTTTAGTGGGAATCCTAGGGCACATTCCCCATCTGGGATTTGCTTGTTATATATACAAATGAGGAAACTGAGAGATGCAGTGACTTGTCCAAGGTCCTAAGATGAGTGTCAAAACTAGAACCCACTGGGAAACTGAACTCTATTGCTTATGTTTCTTATTTTCAATTCTGCCTAAGGTAAACTTTTGTGCTATTTATGTTAATTGCTGGTCATGGAATTTGTCATGAGGCATAAATGTAGATAAGAATAAGAATAAGCAGACATTCTACTGAATGCTTTCTAAACTCCAGAATTTCTATTGTGGGATTGGACATTTTTTTTCCTTTTTAATGTCTTGGCACACAGTCTATTTGCTTGGAATTTCCTCCCACCCTATCCCTCTAATAAATCATGAGTAGAGTATTCTTTCTGCCTTATTCTTTGGTTAAGAAAAACAAAATACCCATTGTAGGACGCTCTTTTGTTTAAAGCCTGGGCCTAAATGGGGTTGTTTACCCCTTCCTCTGGACTTGTGGATATGGGGCCTCACTGAAGGTCAGGAACTACTACAGTGTTCAAGCCACCACTGATTAAAAGCACTGAATATCCTAAATTTCATTGTAAAAAGAACTCTTCTCACCACTTCATACTTGGAACTTGTTAACATGAAATCTTAACACACAAGAGCAAGTGCCTCAAATTACATTTTTTAACTTTAGAAAAAAAAAGAGAAACAAGCATATTCCTTTTATGTCTTGTGCAAATGAAGAATGTGAGACAGTGAGGGAATTCAGTCAAAGGTTTTTTGAGACGTGACTTGAATGATTTTCCTCTGAAGCTTTGTAATCGTGAATAATAATACATTCATTTTTGTCTCCAATTTGGAAATCATATTTTGAGCGCTTTATACAGACTGTGGGAGCAGTGTTCCAAGGAGTGAGACAACCTTTATCAACCTCCAGTAACACAGTGACTCAGGAATAATTGATGCCCTATTAAAACATAGCTTTCCCTTCCCACAACAGACTTTTGTTTAAAGTACAGTTTCATTAGCCCACTTAGCGTTCTTTGTAATAGTACTATTCACCATGAAGTAATTTAATACCAAAGTCAATTTCCCATAATGTAAATTTTCATGGTAATTCAATTGCAGATGAGTGACATTTAGACAGTAAGAATGCTGTTGAGTGTACATTTCCTCATCCTCTATGCTGATTCATGTTTGATTTGAAGTAAATCTGGCATGTCTCACTGGCTAAAAGTTGCTATGAAAAAACATGTTCTTTTTTCTTTCTTTAACCTCTGGGGATGAGTTTTGGTGTTAGGTGTGGATGTATCCTTTCCACCTAAACCCTGTCTGCCTATGGTTGAATCTAACCTGTGTTTAATAAAGCAGTTCCCAATTTTAAGATACTCAACTCAGAAAAAAAAAATAGCTGCTATTCACTAGATACTAACTCTCCTTTTTCCCTGGAACCCCTGCTACTATAGTAATATGGCCACCAATATGAAGATAGTTAGAACTTAAAAAAAATCTTTCAATGTAAAAACAGAGGAAGGAAGGAAACTGTGAAAGTAGATTGAAGGAGTCCACCCCAGGAAGCAGAATCCTGGTGGCAGTATTTCCTGTCCCAGAATTCTTTCCCTACGTTGCTTGATAATTTTCACTTGTTTATTTCATCTTCAATATGTTAAGGTATCGGTGATCTCATCAATGTAAGCACTGTCTCCATAAGTGTAGATTGCATCTCCTTAATGATCTCTCATCTCGATTTCTATCCATGCCTTCTGTAAATCCTCCAAAGAAGATGCAGATCTGCATAATCAACCTTAATCTTTCTCCTGAACTCTGGACTCATGTCTCTAACTGCCTTTTGGAAATTTCAAACTAGTTATTCTTTAGGTATTTCAAACTCCCTATCCAAAGGATATCCAACTTCTATCCAAGGAAGAATTCATTGTCTTTCACTCAAAATCCCTCTTCTCCCAGTTTTTGTAGGGGCTCCACCATCTTTCCGGTCATTTGGGTGTACATCCTTGGCATCCTCACTCCCTCTCACCCCACAAGTTGCCAAATCTTGTCATTTCTATGTAAACAACATTTCTTTCCTCTTTCCCCTTCTGTCTGCTCATATGTCCACTATCCTAGTTCAGGATTTCATCACCTCTAGCCTGGACTATTGCAATAGTTGCTGAATTCGTCTCCATGCCTCAGGTCTTTCCCTCCTCCAATCTCCTTCCATATATCTGACAAAGTGATATCACTCTGCCACAAGTTCATATCATGAATCATTCTCCAAAGATCCCTATAGCTCCCTATTGTTTTCAGAACTAAGTATAATAACTTCTTTATTTGGCTTTAAAGCCCTTAAAAACCATTCCCTTACCTTCCTTTTTAACCCTATGATATATTATTCCCCTTTCAAACAGGCCTTCTTCCTCACATGTGATATTCCATCTCTTTTTTTTTTCATTGGCTAATATACCATCCCTGGAATATACTGCCCCATTATCTCTGCCTCTTAGAATCTCCTATCTCTTTTAAAATTTAGTGCAAATGACACATTCTACCCAACATCTTTCCAGATCCCCCAATTGCTACTGCCCTTCCTACTAATTATTTTGAATGCATTTTGTATATGTATACAAATGTAGGCAGTCAATGGTGCTGTAAAGAGAGTGCTGAATTGGGATTCAGGAAGGGTTGAGTTCAAATTTGGTCTCAGGTACTCTCTAGCTATGTGACACTCCTCCCTTCCTCCAGCAAGTCATTTAATCTCTGTCAGTTTTCCCATCTGTTATGAAGATCAAATGAGATAATATTTGTAAAGCATTCAACACAGTGCCTGACACATAATAAAGATTATATAAATGTTAGTTATTATTATTATTATCATATGAACTTCTTCAATTAGTTCATTTGGGGTACATATTATTTCATTTTGTCTTTCTCTCTGTAGCAACTAGCAATGTACATAGTAAACACTTAATACATGCTTATTATTGATTGCTTGATTAAAACTGCCTAAAATACCATAGCAAAAGGAAGTTTCTATTCTTTACGGACAAAAATTATTTATATGGAAGAGAATCCACTTGCAATCACTTAGATATAATGGACATCAGAATGATTAAAGGCTCTTAAGTCAGGTACAGAACATTTTGCAATATTAAATTATAACACTATTCTATCTTTAAAATGTAATGGAGTTCCAATGCCAACATAAAATACATATTTTCTGGTGGGAAATCATCCTAATTATTTAGGATTAAATGGCAATTTCCCATGTACATACAGATAAGATGATCCAAATAGCAAGGAATTTTGTCATTTTAGAGTTGCAATAATGGGACATTAGAAATCACCTAATCCCAGCTCCTCATTTTCCAGAAGATGTCTAGGGCAGTAAGGGACTTGATCAAGGTAACATAATTAGTAGCATAGCATAGACCAGAGTCCTGACTTTCAGTCTAGTGCTCTTTCTATCCTTTTTAAAGGAATGAATTTAAATTCTAGAATAGTAAGGAAACATTCTAGAAAAAAAAATCTCTGCAAAATGCATAGATATTCTTCACAAAGGAATCTTCACTTTCATAATCTCCTGAAATACAAAGATGCCTTAGATTTCCTGATATGGGACAAAACTCTTTATGGCATTGTTTCAAAGTTCAAAATAAATTTTTCTTAAAGCTCAAGTAGCATTACTTTAATAATACATAATTATATTTTACATGTTTTATATTACATTAAAATATATTATATTAAAAATAAAAATATCTTAAAAATTAAAATTAAAAATCAAAATAATAATTAATAATTAATCAAACTAATGCATTAGGAAAGCACCAGGTTTCTAAACATTCATAAAAGACCATCACACCTCTATAGGGTATGTATGTCTTTTTTCTTCTAATTATGGTTGACACCGTTTACGTGCTATTGCTGATATCCATACTTTTCAATAAAGGGCTTGTCTTCAGAGTTGGGTTTTGTTTTTGTTTTTTCCTTTTTAGTACCTGAACTCGATTTTTAGATTTATCCAACTTCTGGTTTGACCTCAAAGCAACCTGAGGCATAGATTTTCTGAAGTCTTGTTAGGTGGTAACTAAACTGATGGAGAGCTCATTAGTATGGAACTGATGAAGGATATTTTGGCAGTTATAGCTGGACAAGCCTGTTTTGTTTTTATTCAGACTTCCCGGTGTCTTTTTGTCTTCCTCTATTTATCACTTCATATGTATCTAGTCCCGAACAATGCATACCATATGCACATCTTCAGTTTATGGCATGAAGTCTATTGTAAGCATATTTATAGATACATGAATCAGCCTGTCTCTTTGGAAGGAAAGCTCATCTAGGGAGTGCCTAAATATTTATTTCAAATATGATTAATTTCTCTTGTACTCCTTCACATTCAAAAGGAGTTTTCAATTTAAACTAACTATAACCCAATATTCTGTTTAAAATTTTTTAATAAAGGGGTGACCAAGTGAATCTAGAGGTATGGTTACTATAAAGAGGGTAGGAATAATAACTTTGCTTATTCATAATTCTTTGGGGCTCCCTTGTCCTATGTTTGGGGGTCCTCATGGCAGGACTAGACTTGCATCTGAATTGGAGCAGCCCTTTACAATGAGCAGGCATTGTTAACATGGTGTCTAGTGAGCATTCTTTTATTTGAGGCCTCATTTCCAGAAAGCTGGGTCTTTGTGACTTATTGAACAAGATCTCAGAATGAAATGAAAATCCCAAACCACCATTCCATTCTCGCAAGTTCCTTAGATCTTCATCTTCAAGATGCTTTAAACCTCACAACCTGAAATATATAGTTATGTACTTCAGTGGAGTCAGGGAGGGGTTGAATCTTGAAGTCCTTGTTAAAAATCAGTGAACAATAAAATAAGTACACACTAATCTTGGGTACTTGTGCTTCATTCTTGATATCCTGACACTCCTAAGAGATTCTTGTGTCTTCAATAAGATACTCCAAAGAGTTTCTTCATGTGAGGAGTTCCTCATGCCAATAAAATCACAGGTCTTGTCCCTATCCCTAATCTTCATATAACACTTTCCTTCGAATAGACCTGTGAGACGAACAGTATAAGTATTGACACTCTCATGTTAAAGATTAAAAATCTGAGAAGATACATAATTAACCCATGGTTTCAGAGCCAATATATGTCTGAGACAAGATTTAAACCTCTATCTCCTGACTCCATATCCAGAATTCTGGTTGCAACAGACTTCTTCTTGGCAAACTTCTTTCTGAATTTATAATGTTTCTCTTACTGACATAACTAGTCAGCTCTGTCCTCTCTCCCAGAGTGAGGCTGTTACATCTGCTCCTCAGGGTTCCAAAGGGTAACTGAGGGATTGAGCTGCCTATCCTCTACTGCTGTTGGCTTAAGCTCCCTCCAGCTGTGTTCTCCACATTGTTAAGGGACAGTGACTACAGTTTCATTCAATATCTTATACATTTTACAAAGGAAGATTTACTTCAAAGATAGAGAAAGAACAAACATTCCTTCTCCAAACACACTACCTCAGTGTAGGAGAGTAGGCTCAAAACTTAGCTCAGAAGGAAGAATAGTTATAGAAATAAATTTCATTCAACCAAGAAATAGGGGGGAAAAGAAAGAAAGGAGGAAGGGGTATTAGAGAGAAGAAGATTAAAGGAAGATTAGTTCTCAGCAAAACAAACTATGATTCTACAAAAATATTTATGGCTCTTTTTGAGGTAGCAAAGAAGGGAATCTGAAGGAATGCCAATAAATTGGGGAATGGATAAACGATTTTTGTAATGAAATATTATTGTGCTGTGCTGAACTGTTATCAGTGTAGTGATTAACCACAATTCCTGAGGATTACTGATGAAACATGCTACCTACTTCCTGTTGGAGAAGTGTAATGCTTAGAATGCAAAATTAGGAAAAAAATTTTAGACTTATATGGAAATGTCTTTTTTTTATATTTATTTTTTAGAAAAGTTAACATGGTTACATGATTCATGCTCTTACTTTCCCCTTCACCCCTTTCCACCTTCCCTCCCCCCCATAACTGATATGCATTTCCACTGGTTTTAACATGTGTCATTGATCAAGACTTATTTCCAAATTGTTGATAGTTGCATTGGTGTGGTCGTTTCTAGTCTACATCCCCAATCATGTCCGCCTCAACCCATGTGTTCAAACAGTTGCTTTTCTTCTGTGTTTCTACTCCTGCAGTTCTTCCTCTGAATGTGGGTAGTGTTCCTTTCCATAAATCCCTGAGAAGGAAATTTCTTTTGATAGACTATAATACATGTTTGCACTGTGTTTTGTTTTCTTGTGGTCTCACTTAGGGGAGCAGGATTGGAGTGGAAAAGTGAGAAGACAAATTATGGCTGATTTAAACAAATAAAATATTAAAAACATTTTTTAACTTAGTTCAGTTGTTACATGGCATCAGTCCTACCAAGTTCAGGTCCAAAGACAACATCTTTGCCATGTAAATCCTTGTCCTACCACTGGGATGGAGCCCTGAAGGTCACTCCCCAAGTTTGCTCCTTGCTCTTTAGGGCAATAATGCTCTAAAAAAAGTAGCCTGGGCCTCAAATTCCAGATTCCTCTCAGGTTGAAAACTCTCCTCTTCACCTAAAGTAGAAAGGAACAAATGAAAAGGTCAAGGACCAAGGCTTATTTCCCATGGTCACATGACCCTAGGGAACAGATTTTGGGGCCTCTTTCTTACAGTATGGTCTCTCTTTGGGTGCCATGGGTGAAGGAATCATTAAATGAAGCCAAATGAGATGACTGAAACTAATAAAAATATTTGAAGACACCTATAGTTTTGGTTACATAAACAATCAAAAGAGGTTCCTCTAAATCACAGGGGTAGCCAACTATAAACAAACAGTAAAGAAATGTTTACACATGCTCCACTATTTCTCCAAGGCATTTTCCTTAGGTATTGTCACAGTTCTCCTGGAAGCAATCTCCCTAGCCTCTCCACAAGGAGAGATACCATCTCAGGAGCTCTGTGCACATACCAGAGCCCCATTACACAGCAATAGAGAAAGATCTTTTCTGACTAAAACCTTGCTTTATATTAGAAATTCTGGAAATGTATGGTTTTATAGGGAAGCTTAGAGAGATTCTGAATTCCAGATTCTTGGATCATAGGCAAACATGCAAAATTTTAGTTAAGTGATTTTGTCCATCCTCAAGGGGAGCATCTTGTGTATTTTATGTGCTACAAATAGCTGCTCAACGATTTACTTGCCTTCTTTAATTGTAGCAAAATTCTAGGACCATAAAGAAAGGGTTTATTTTTCAAGAACAACTAAGGAATTAATTAGTTCGTGAGAAGCAGTGCCAACTTTCTTTCTGTACAGACAGGGAAAATAGTAGATATATTTTATAGGAAGAGGACAGAATCCCTAGAAGAAAAACACTTTCCCTGCCATGAACACTACATGGAATCAAAGAAGCTGCAGATAGAAGGGTTTTTGATGACATATTGTTGATGCCTGGTGCCTTCAAAGACATTCCAGAAAAGGTGAAGGAATAGCTGTGATGAATGATAACTCACAATCCTGCCAGTTTGTTGCTCCTTAGACTAATGGGTCACTTGAGAAGTATGTCAGGCTATCAACTTGGGCCCAGTTTTGCAAAAAGATCCCAGATCCTCAAGGTCTCTTTGTAGTGAATTTAAAGTGGATGGTCCCTGAGGGAGAAGTGAGGAAAGGAGGGCTTTGATCTCTGGCAACCAGGAGTTGGCTTCTTAAACAGTCTTTTTTTCTCTGAATTTCTGAAGCATAATTTGAGTGACAGAGCCACTGAAAGAAGTCATGGGCTGCCTCTTCTAAGGAGGATATGAACAGAAATAAATATCCAGCTGGAAAAAGGGAGATCATGGAGTCAACAAACTCACCAAGGATTTCAAAGAATACAAGTCTTACAACCATTTTGGGGAATAAGTCATAATATAAGTACTCTTTGAAAACAAAACGTTCATAGTAATCATTTATGGGCCCAGAATAGGAATGAATTAAAAAGCATGTGTTTTAAGCATGCACTTATGTGCAAAGCACTGAGAACACAAATTTTTAAAAAGATAGGCTTTGCTCTCACATTCTAAGGGGGAAGAAGAGGCATGGGATAATACATGTAACAGGTTTCAGCTTCATTTACAACGGTAGGCAACCTTTTTGGCCACGAGAGCCATAAACGCCTGCGGAAGTAGGAGGATGGAGGCGGAAGGCTGGAATATGGGGTGGGGGCTGAAGGGCCCCCTGGGGCATATCCTGGGGCTCTGCCTGGACTGGCCGGTTGGGAGGTGGAGCCAGATATGGC
>NC_058131.1:115552463-115581915 GCF_016433145.1 Gracilinanus agilis | reverse complement strand
AGGGAGAGAGGGAGGGAGGGAGGGAAGGAAGGAAAAAGGAAGGGATAGAAGGAGGAAGAAAGGAAGGGAGGAAGGAAGGAAGGAAGGGAGGGAGGGAGGGAGGAGGGAAAGAAAAAAGGTTCTTGTGGTAGAAGTCCAAAGGATAAATTTGAAGAAAGATAAGGGGAAGAAAGACTTTTTTAGGAAGCTTTTGTTTATAGTCCATGTAAAGATAATTACAAATTTCAGAGGTTGGAAAGTCCTCAGAGGTTGGAAAGCCCTCAGAGGTCATCCAGGTCAAAATACACAAGAGTCAAAGTCTCCTCCATTGATGGCCTGTATGATCTAGGTTGATGTCGGTAGAAACAGAAAGAGTAGGATATAAGCAAGAAATAATGTGAAAATGGAACTTGGTAACTGGATATGAGAGGAGAGAGAGACAGGGAAGTATTTCAATTTTGGGAATTTAAGTGAGTAATGATGCCAGAAATAGAAGCAATATGGTGTAGGGGATAGAATTTTGTCTTTACAGTTGGGATATCTGAGTTGAATCTTACCTGTAATACTTCCTTATCTATGGTAACTGACAAATTATGTAAATTTTCTGCCTCAGTTTCCTCATCTAAAAATGAGGATAATAATAATTGTACTATTCTCTATAAAATGTTGTTTTGAAAAAATATTTTGAAAACTAGAATGGACTATCCCCTATGGTGAAAAGGGAGTCTGCGTGTTGCAGTGGAAAGAGAACTGAACTTGGAGTCATAGGACCTGAGTTAGAATCACAGTTCTGTGTGACAATGGGAAAAATAATTTTTCCTGCATGGGCCTCAGTTTTCTTTATGTAAAATGATGGGGTAGAACTAGAAGACCAGTAAAGACTCCTCTAGTCCTATGATCTTATGATGATGATAAAGATAGACTGATTGATATGAAAGAAAAATAAACAGACATTCCAGAAGGTAGATATGAAAAGAAAAATGGTAATTTTCTATTTTAGAAAGGAGAATCTATCAGTCCAAAAAGTATAGACAAGTCAATTCTGTTTTTTAATTCTTTTTCAATTAACATTATTATTTATTTTCTTTCTCTACCACCACACCTTCCTAGTCTGAAAAGAAAAAAGAAAAATATAACTCCTGTAAAAGATATGCATAGTCAAACAAAAGAAATTCCAACATTGATCCTATCCAAGATAGTCAAGTCATTTCATAAAGTACTAGATGGGAAACAATAGGTTCTTGTCCTCAAACAGACACATGAGTCTAGAAAGCTAGGTAAGACATGAAGCTAACAACAATGTGAGCTGTCCAGAAAATAGGGAAAAAAAGCATAGACGAGTATTTCAATAGAGGCAGAACTAAGATACTGACACATTGATGTTGTGGAAGTGGAAGAAGGCAGACTAAGCAATCTTTGAAAATGCTAGGGCAAAAAGATAAAATTCATTGTCAAAGATACATCATATTTATAGACTGGATGAATTTAGAAGGGAGACAAGACATAAAGCAATTTTCTTGTTATGGCTGGAAACATTTAGCAAATTTGGAAGCCAAAATATTATTCAAGACAAAGCAAAGAAATGAAAAGAATTAAAAATGATCTGAAATATGTAAATATCTAATTGTAGCTAGGTCAATCTCCTTTAGCTATCCCTATGTTGTTTTCTATTCTTGTGCCCTTGCTACTGCCATTCCCTGGCTTCTTACCTACCAGTCAATGTACATTACTTACTTGGTCATCCTCATTAAAATAACCTAATTATATTCTATGCTAATCATTCCTCTAGTTATATCCACAAATATGAATATAGAATAGTTTAAATCTAGCCTCAGACACTTAATTGCTGTGCGACCTTGGACTTAACTACTTAATGTGTTTACTTCAGAATGGAGATAATTATAGCACCTACATCTTAGGATGTTGTGAAGCTCAAATGAGATAATTTTCATAAAGCACTTGGCATAGGGCCTGGCACATAGTAGGCACTTTTAAAATGTTAATTATTAATATTATTATTATTCTGTGTTTGCTTTTGTTTTCTAATTTTAAGGCATTTCTTGTCTTCTTAGTTACAAAATAAGCTTCTAGAGTCTAGGAACTATGTCTTCTGCTACTGATATAGTCCTTGGGTAGAACAAAGTCCCTAATTTTGTGTAATTTGTCACATAATGATGTAATAAGACACAAATACAGAAACCATAATTCAAAATGCAAAATATTGCAATATGAGTGCATTAGAAAGTTACAGAACAAAATGTTGTTTCAGATATTGAGAGGTAAAATTATTTCTAATGGGGAGAGGGAGGGAGAAAGTGACATCTGAACTAGGTTTAGAGGATGGAGAGGAATTCTGTAGGAAAAGAGGGACAAATAAGCTTTTAAAATTCAAGAGTAATCTTCACAAAAATCATTAATTCCATAAAATTTCAATGAAGACATTGATTTGCCAAATTATCAAGTTCTGTTTGTCTTTTGAAAAATGTGTAAGCTAAATGTAGTTTTTGTACTGAATGACTGCCTGTCCCACTCATAATTCTTTCCTTCTTTTACACTACTCCAGGTTTTATTTTGGTTTGTTCCTGCTGTCCAGCAGCCATACAGAAAGCAGAGATTGTCATTAGATCAGTATAATATCTCTTCTTCCTAGAACTCCAAGAATAAAATATTAATATATGGAGCAGCAAGCTTTGTAAACCATGGCTTAACACATCCTTTAGCATATTATCATGAAATATCACTGGAAATTCCTACAGGATCTTCCTATGCTACGTTTAATTCCCAAATCTATTTTATTAAAAGAAGTCTATTTACTCTTTCATCTGAGTACCACATTACAGCATTTTTCATCAAAAGTGGCTTAACTTGAAGTGAGGAAGTGGAAACATATGGCATCTCAGCATTTTCTGATATTGAACCCTTTCTAATATTTGACTCTGGTATTTGTCAGGTCTATTCATAGTCCTAGGCTTAGACACTAGGCCCTACTCCACAAAAACATACTATCCATTTCCCATAGAAAATGGTCCAGAGTTAGACCTTTTATTATTATTATTATTACAATGTATACCCGAAAAACATCTAGCCAATTTAATTCAAAAGGTCAGTCAATCATGTTTGACATCAAGTAGAAAATTCATGAAATAATTTAGACACTCTCTGACGTTCTTTCCAAGTTTATCCATCTCTGAATCTATGACTGACTGAAATAACCAGTAATTTTGGTTCTTGAGATACTATCACTCTTTTTCTTCCTAAGAGAAAAATTGATCAACTGTAATCAAGTTCTTTCCTACTAAAATGTTAGCTGCCAAATTAAGCTGTTGTCCTTTTTCTTTCTTCCTTAACCTTTGATTTTATCAGTGTATGGAGTTTCTGGTGAGGAACTTCTTTTACTAAGATTGGGACCTTCTCTGCCAGTCTTAGGAAACTGTAGTAGACTTAAAGTCTTAGAGAGTTGCCTGGGGTTGAGAAGTTAGTGATCATGATCACTTGCCAGTGATCGCGAAGAATGTAAGTGTCAAAGGTAGGACAGAAATACAGAGTTTTTCATCTCAGAGGCCATCTCTGTACCATATTACCTCATGGAGTTATTAGAAGCCAAATATCTCCCAAAAGTCAAACATAAAGCAAAGAATCACATTTATTGGCAGTCCATGATTCCCAAATAGAATGTTTGATATTTTCCCATAAGCTCTTACATTTTCCTGAGTGTTTATAATGGATTCATGAAGGTAAGTGGCAACAATAGATAGAGTAACTCCTACAGATAATTTTTTCAGTATTTTATAAACCCCAAAGATTACAAGTTTAAAAATTCCTCTATTAGATTAATACTTGATGTTTATATATACAACTCTTTGAAAGTATTTCCAAATTTATTATCTCATTAGATATTGACAAAAACCCTGATAAGATAATGATAACGATAATGATAGCTAGCACTTATATAGAGCTTTAAGGTTTGCAAAGCACTTTATAAATATTTTTTCATCTTATCCTTACAACAACAATCATGGGAGATAGGAACTCTTATTATCACCCCCTTTTTATAGTTGAGGAAACCGTGGCAGACAGAGGTTAAATAACTTGCCTAGAATCACACAGTTAGTATCTGAGGTCAAATTCGAACTCAGATCTAATTCCAGGTCCAGCATCTATCCACCATTATCTTCATCCTAGGGGCACAGTTAAGGTTTTAGTGGGAAGGAAATAAGGATGATGGCTGGGGTGTAAGTAATGAAGCAGAGAGGTGGCAGGGATATTGACAAATGACACAGACCCATCTAGTTTGCATAGCAGCTAGAGTCAAACCTGAGTTCAAAAGAAATCCAAAAAGAAAATAAAAAAGCAAAAAAGTTATAGCTATTTAGATGGAATTTTAAGAACAGAGTGCTGGTCCTGAATCCTGAATTCAAATCCTAATTTGTTTGCTTACTGACTTTGTGTCCCTAAAGAAGTTGCCTTGTCCTCATTTCCTCCTCTGCAAAACGGGGATTATTATAGCATCTACCTCACAGGGCTATGGTGAGGACCAAATGAGATAACATATGTAAAGGACTTTGTGAACTTTAAAGTATTAAATAAATTGCTGTTATTATAATTTTAATTTTTTAAGTTCCTATTTGGTTTTCAGTACCTTTGGTTCAGGAAAAGAAAGACTAGGCAGTAGCTGTTAAAATTCTGGCTCAATGAACATATTCTCTTTGCTCACCGGACTGGTGGGGTTGATCTGAACCCCCATCACACTGAAAGTAAGAAGAAAAAAGAAAGAAATGCATCTGGTAGGGTTTTAAAGATTGAATAAAGAAAGAAAGGTGAATATTAACCAGCTTTTCTCCCCTCATCTTCCTTCCACTTCTCAATGACAAGTCTGTCTTATCAATAAAGCCATAATCTGCTTTGACAAGGCCAAAAGTTGTTCTACTTAGAGAAGCTTCTTCTAGGAGAAGAAATTGTGTTTGGGGTTTAAGAAGGTCTGCAAAGATATTGAGAGAAGAAAAGAGTTTATTCAGAAAAAAAGTCCTTTTATTTCCTTCTTCTCTCCATTTCATAATATGGTAGTTGAAAATACACAAACATAGTATTCCAAATATCTATTGAGTTACCAAATGTTAGCAGAGCTAGAAGAAATGTTAAAAGAGCTAGAAGTTCTCATCTTCAGATGAGAAAACAGGGGCTCAGCCAGATTGATAAAGAGACTTGTCCAAAGCCATTCTACAAGTGGCAGTAAATGGGATTCAAACCTAGGTCTCTAGGCTCTTTTTACCAACATTATGATAGCATCTACTTCACAGGGCTATGGTGAGGACCAAATGAGATAACATATGTAAAGGATTTTGTGAACTTTAAAGTATTACATAAATTGCTGTTATTATTATTTTAATTTTTAAAGTTCCTATAATACTATACTATAATATACTATATACTATACCAATGATATAATAATATATACTATACTAATACTATAATAATAATACTATAGCGGGAATTCAAATAAGTCCCTCTCACCTTCTTCTTCATGGAGGAGATGCCAAGAGTATGAGTAAAAAGAGCTCTGATGATAAATATAAAAGGCAAAGCATAGACCAAGAAAATATACTATGGGGAAGATAAATCATATTGAGATCTGGATAAAGGTTTGTGTATCCAGGGCTTGTGGATTTATTTGCACTGAGTAGTTGGTGGCATATAGACACCAAAACAATAATAGAGAGAAAGAGTGAGTGTATCACAAGGAATCAAAGTCAGAGATTCATAAGAAAAAGAAGAAAGGCCAATGAAGAGCCTAGATTGGTGAAGTGACAAACCCCAAGCCATACAACAAGGAGGGCACGCACTGGGATTCAAAGTCAAGCCATCCCACTCTTTCTATTATACTAACTTCTTTAAAATTACACTTAAGCAGGTATGCAGATAAGACTCTCCCTGGCTTCTTCATTGAGGATCCTTAGTGTGCATGCATGAGGCGTATGAGGCTAGTGTATCAGGGAACTCTGTGTATAGAGGAAAAACAAAACATAGATATGCTGTTGTATTTTAAAATACATCTTATATTGGATGTCTTGTGAGCCTAAGTGCTCACAGAAAAGTTGAAGGCTCTTTTGTTGAGAGTAAAATAAGCCAGATACTAATGTTCCCAGATTTTTCTCTCTAGCACAAGTGAAGGAGATTTTGTGAGAACTTTCTTAAAATTATACCAATTGAATTTTGTCATATTAGAATTCAGGGTCCAAAGAGCAGTGGAGATAATGTTAATTATCATTTAACATTATTTTGTTTTAGATCTAACTAAACTTTTTGAGGTCATTACACATTATTATTGTTTATTAACCTAAAAGAGCTGCATAAGATATCAAAAAATTAAAACAAATTAAAATTGATATTGTTTGGAGAATTCTATGACATTCCTTCAATTGGAAATAGCCTGGTGTATTATCAGATTAAGACTGAGAACCAGTATTTTAGTTAGACATATGAAAGAACAGTTATAAAATTTTAGTTATGACTCAGAATCAAAGTTCTTGTAGAGATTTTTAATCAGGGCCACTTTTAAACATTAGAAGGGCAAGCAATAAGAGTTTATAACAAAGAGAAGCAATGGCAACATCAATAGCAGTAGAAACAACAGCCTCTCTACTGACAGCTACAGAAATAAAAATCACTACCACCATCACAACATCTCTAATCATCCCATTGACCTAATCTTATGAAGTATGTTGCTGATACCTAAAATTCTATCTTTATATATTCATTTCCTTGGGTTTTTAAAGAATTGCTTCTAGTGAAATGCAAAGATTTCAATTATTAATTATCAATTATTAATCCCTTCCTGAAGGTGTGAATCTTTTAAAAATAATAGTTTACTTAGAATAATGTTTTCTTGTAGAACGAATCAAAGTAAACTCTGATGGGAGAAAGGGGTGGGGAAACTCCAAATTGGATCACATCTTGGAGAGGGAAGGTCCAGGTAGGATGCCCTAGTAGGGATTAGAGAACTAGACAACTTCAGGTTAACATGAGATCATTGATGAATTATAAAGATGATTCTTGATACTTAATGATATAATGATGATTCAGGATACTTAAAGGAAGTCAGATGGAGGTGAAGACTGGCTGAAGTCATTGTGATAGAGTGAAAGAGAATTGGTCTAGAAGTCAGGAGACTGCACTCTCAGCTCTGGCATTAACAAACCTTGTGATCCAGAGGCAAAATCACTCCACCTCTATTACTTCATTTGTAAAATAGGGGTAAGAGGGTAAGGAATATTTGTTCTACCTACCACATAAGATTGTTATGAGAAAAGTGTTATAGAAGCATGAGTTCTTAAAAAGTTACACTCTATATTTTTTTTGTGAAAATTGGGACATTAATGCATTGCTGGTAGAGTTCTGAATTGACCCAACTATTCTGGATGGCAATTTGGAACTCTGCCCAAAGAGCGTTAAAAGATTGCCTGCCCTTTGATCCCGCCATACCATTGCTGGGTTTGTACCCCAAAGAGATTATAGGGGAAAAGTCTTGTACAAAAATATTTATAGCCATGCTCTTTGTGGTGGCAAAAAAAAAAAAAAACAAAACTGGAAAACGTATGCCCTTCAATTGGGGAATGGCTGAACAAATTGTGGTATATGCTGGTAATGGAATACTACTGTGCTCAAAGGAATAATAAACTGGAGGAATTCCATGTGAACTGGAATGGCCTCTAGGAATTGATGCATAGTGAAAGGAGCAGAACCAGAAGAACATTGTACACAGAGACCAATACACTGTGGTAAAATTGAATGTAATGGACTTCTGTACTGGCAGCAATGCAATGACCCAGGACAATTCTGAGAGACTTATGGAAAAGAACACTACCCACATTCAGAGGAAGAACTACAGGAGTGGAAACACAGAAGAAAAACTGCTTAAACACATGGGTTGATGCGGACATGATTGAGGATGTAGACTCTAAACTACCACCCCAGTACAACTATCAATAATATGGAAATAGGTCTTGATCGATGACACATGTTAAAACCAGTGGAAATGTGTGTTGGCTATGGGGGGGGGAGGAAGAAGAGGGAGATAGGGGGTGGAGGAGAGAGTAAGAACATGAATCATGTAAGCACGGGAAAATGTTCTTCAAAAATAATAAATAAATAAATATAGATATAGATATAGATATAAATATATATTTTGTGTGTATGTGTCCAAGATCCTTTGATCAGAAACAGCTTAATTTCATTTTATACAGCATAAAACTATAGTCATATACTAAATTCTTAGCTGAAAATGACCTTGAGAGTCATTTGGTCCATGTTACTACTTCTGGGAAGAGCCACATTTACACTTCCTGAGAATTTCTCCATCTTAAAAAGTCTTTAGAAATGATTTTGTAACTCTCAGAGGAGACTGAATATCAAAGGATATAAATGATTCTATCATTACAGAAAAAAATTCAGCTATTCACTTTAGTGTTCTTAGTGATGATTTTCTATTCTGAAGAGTTGTGATGATTTAGTCTGTTATCTAAGTGAGAATGTCAGTTTAGAAAGGAGCTAATTACTTTGGAGAATGTTATGGTCAGATGTTCCCATAAACCTGGAACATATTGGGGGTGAAATTCAATATTAGTTACTAAACAATATTATTTTCACTGATGTACACTTTAGGAATAAATTTCTCTTTGGGCAAATTTCTGAAATCAATAACATTTAAAATTCTAAATTTTGTACAATATTATTATATCTGAACCATTTCCAAATATTCTGCAGAAGAGCTTAAAATTCTATTGAACCTTATTGTGATTCGACTGTGAGAAGTAGAGAATTCTTAGCACTTCTTCCCATGGACATATAATATACTGCACTTATACAAGATCCATTAACATTTATCTTATCATGACGGTAGAAAGATTTGTCAATAGATGATACCATATAACTCACAAATAGAGCTCAATCAATAAATATTTGTTGAATCAGTGAAAACTAGACCTGTTGCAACTTTGTTTTCTAATTTTAAGCATGTAACCCAATGACATTAAATGGCAGCATGATACAGTGAACAGAGTGTTGGCCTTGTAGCCAGAAACACTTGAGTCCAAGTATCACGAGTCATACATACCTTGGGCAAGTCATTGAATTCCTCAGTAATTTAAGCAGCTACAGAACTGTAAGATGTCTAAAAGGTACAGACTTGAACTGAGTGTTCTCTTTACCAATGGAACCACAAGGCCATTCCCTCCTTACCATTCCTTCACCATTGCTCCCCTCTTGCTTCCTTCAAGACTCAGATCACTTCTGACCTTCTGTAGGAGACATTTACTGGTCTCTTCCCTCTTCTTGATTCCCTTGGATATAACCTCTAATTTATACCATATATATATCTTGTATATACATACTTCTTTGCATGACGTCTTCTTCATTAGAATGAGAAGCTTCCTGAAGACAAGGATCATGTTTTTTGTTTTTGTATCATTAGTATTTAATGGGTCTCTGGCAAGGAGGAAGTGCTACATAAATGCTTATTGACTGACTGACTAATAGAGAAGTAAGAAATTAAATAGTTCACAGGACCAACATTAAGAGCTCAAATAGGACCAACTAGGCAGCACAGTAGATAGAGCACCAGGCCTGATGTTGGGAAGACTTGGTTCAAATCTGGCCTCAGACATTTCCTAGCTGTGTGATCCTGGACAAGTCACTTAACCCTGTTTGCCTAGCCCTTGTCCTTTTGTCTTAGAGTTGTTACTAAGAGAGAAAGTAAGGTTTAAAAAAAAAAAGAAGGGGTAGCTGGGTGGCTCAGTGGATTGAGAGCCAGGCCTAGAGACAGGAGTTCAAATCTGGTTCAAATCTGGTCTCAGACACTTCCCAGCTATGTTACCCTGGGCAAGTCAGTTGACCCCCATTGCCTAGCCTTTACCACTCTTCTGTGTTAGAACCAATACACAGTATTGATGCCAAAATGGAAGGTAAGGGTTTAAAAAAAAAAGGAGAAACTCCAATACAAAGGAAGTAAATAACAGACCTTTCTGGCTCCAATGAGAATCATCTTGAAAGTAATATCAAGTATTTTTAATTCCTTACTTTGTCAGAAGTAATTTTCTAGGAAAATATTTAATAGAACTTCCAGACTGCTAGAACAGAGAAAGAATATTCAAAGGGCAGAAATGGTGATTAAAAAAATACTCTTTAGACTTGACAGATCTATTGTAACTTGTATTACTGTGAGTAACATTGGACTAACCTAGCAAAAAATTCAGACAAATGCTGTGTCTCACAGGAAAACGTGTAGTTGTTTTTTTAATAGGAATAACAATAACAAGTGAAGTTTCATTTTTAGTCCTGGGCTGTGCTTAGTGATTAATTTATAGATAAATCAACCAACAAGTATTTCATGGTCACAGAATTGGGAGTTGGAAAGGACCTCACTGGCCATCTTGCCCAACCCAAATCCAAAAGGAATACTCATATAGGATATGCAGCAAGTAGTCATCTTGCTTCTGCCCTTTAAGAAAGAGGAATATGCTGCCTCTCAAGGCAGGCCATCCCACTTTAGGAAAGCTTTAATTGTCAGGAGGTTTTTCCCAACATCAAACCTAAATTGGCCTCTTTGCAATTGTTACTGATTGCTGCTGATTCTGCCATTTGGGGTCAAACAGCATGAATTCAAGGTTTCTGCCACATGACAGTCCTTCAAATACTTGAACACATCTACCATATCTCACCTGAGAATTCTTTCTCCAAGATAAACACATCCAATTTCTTCAATATTTATATGATATAGACTCAAGGCCTTTCACCATTCTAGTTACTGTCTTCTGGACGCTGTCCAGGTAATCAATTTCCTTCTTAAACCATGGTGCCCAGAATTGAACAGGATATCCCAGATGATGTCTGATGAGAGCAGAGTGCAGTGAGACCATCACCTTCCTATTCCTGGAAGCTATGCCTCCTCTTAAGGCAACACAAGATCACATTAACTTTTTTTGGTTGTTATATTACAGTGCTGACTCATATTGAACTTACAGTCTACTAAAACTCCTAGATCTTTTTTTAGAACCACTGCTGTCTAACTATGCCTCCCCCATAAAATGCTTATAAAAGCAGACATTTTTTGTACATGAGTACAAGACTTTATATTGTTCTCTATTAAATTTCATCCTATTATATTCAGTACAATACTCCAGTTTGTCAAGATCCTTTTAGATCCTGACTTCTGTCAGCCAGCATGTTAGTTATTCCCTCCAGCTTTGTGTCATCTATAAATCCGATGAGTGTATCATTTGGGTCTTTATCCAAGTTGTTGATAAAAAAAGAAAAAGGGCACAGATCCCTGGGGTACTTCCCTGCAGACCACCTGCCATGTTGACATTGAATCAATTAACAACTGTTCTTTGAGTTTAGCCATATAATTAGGTCTGAATCCATCTGACTATACTATTATCTAATCTACATTTCTCCATCATTCTCCAAAAAATATGAAATACTTTCAAAAGCTTTGCTAAAATCTAGATAAACTCTGTTCATAGCATTTCTCTCATCTATTAGTTTGATAATGATATTGAAAAAGGAAATGAGATTAGTCTAATAAGAAAGTTCTGGATTAAGCCATGCTAACTCTCTAATAATCATTTCACTAACTAGATGTTAGCCAAACAGCCATTTAAATGATCCTACTATATGCTAGGCATTGAGTGAGGCACTGGGAATATAAGCATCAGGAATGAAACAACTATTACTCTCAAGGAGCTTATACCTTAATCGAGAAATAAGTAATATATAAACATGTGCATTAAAGAGAATAAATGCAAGTAAATACAAAGAAGGTGGTGCAGTAAGACCTGAAATCAGGAAGACCTAAGTTCATATCCAGACTCACTCTTACCAGTTATGTGACCCTAGACAAGTCACTCTGTCTCCATTTCTTAATTTGTAAAATAAGGATAATCTTTTCATCTATCTCATAGGTTTGTTGTAAGGACCAAAGAGCTAGCACATGTAAAAAGCTTTGCAAACTTTAAAGTGTTATGGTTTTGTTGTTGTCTAGACACTTCAGTCCATTTGGGCTTTTTTGGCAGAGATAACTGGAGTAGTTTGCCATTTCCTTCTCCATCTCATTTTACAGATGAGGAAACTGAGACAAACCAGGTTAAGTGACTTGTACAGCGTCCAACAGATAGTAAAGTATCTGAGGTTGGTTTTGAACTCAGGTCTACTGTTTCCAGGTCCACTGCTCTTTTCACTGAACCACCTAGTGGTCCCAAAGCACAATGTACATACTGGTTATTGTTTTTTATTATAATTACATAGAAAATGATTAGGAAAGGAGGGCCCTATTTCTGATCTTAGTGCCATGTTGCATAGCCAATTTCAAGCCCTTCCTCCCTTGATCAAAAAGAAGAGGAATGACAAGACCCAAACCCAGAGAAGTATGGGAACCAGCTGGTAAAGCAGGTGTTAGGGAACAGGAAAGCAGAAATGTGAGAGTGCCTTGTAGTTGCCTGACTTGGCACTAGAGAAAGTCAAAGATGGGAGTATGCTTGTAATAGAAGAATGCTTATGGAAAATGACTTGAGAGAAAAGTGAAAGACAGGAAAGTAGATCCTCACTGCATAGAAAGGAAGTATTTTTTTAATCCAAGATAAAACTTGGGAGGAAAAAATCCACTAAAACTAATAATAAAGACTAGAAGAGAGAATGAAGGCTGTTGCAGTTTTTTTTCTTTCTGTTTTCTATTTTTTTAAAGAGTAAAGCTACAAGAGAGGGGGCAAGAGAAAAGTCAGATTAACTTTTTTTTTTTTTTTAATTTTAAACCCTTAACTTCTGTGTATTGACTCATAGGTGAAAGATTGGTAAGGGTAGGCAATGGGGGTCAAGTGACTTGCCCAGGGTCACACAGCTGGGAAGTGTCTGAGGCTGGATTTGAACCTAGGACCTCCTGTCTCTAGGCCTGGCTCTCAATCCACTGAGCTACCCAGCTGCCCCTGTCAGATTAACTTTTGAAGAGGCGTAATTGTGTTAAAACATAGTTTTTGAACAATCATCCACTGATTATGTGTACAATAAGCCATTTTTAAACCAAGTAACAATGCAAATGAAATCTAATAAAAATTGGAGGTAGAAGAGGCAAAACTATAAATACTTGTTTCTCTGCAATGGAAGAATCGAAATGAGGGAAAATATAGCACTTTTCAATCAATAAAAATGTTGAGTCCCAGAGCCCATAAAGTTCTTAGACTTTCTGCAGTTTTGCAATTTTAAGAAACCAAATTTATATTTCAAAGAACATGCTTTTCCACATGTCTAAAGGAAAGGTTTGTTTTTAATGAAAAATCATATTTGTCACAAAATCATAATATATTATATTTTCTATTATATTTGTTTTTTTTATTCTCCCAAGAAATGGTCTTTACTATGGGATTGGATGAGCCAATTGTTCCAGAGAAGATAGAAATCTTATACAGAGGAATAGACTATTTTGTAGTTTCTGTCCATTAACGCCCTACCAACCATCAATGGAAATTTTATCCAATAGCCCAGCACCCTGAAAATTGTATAAACTGCTTTGATGAGCCGACCTAGCTCTACTTAATTATGCCAGGATAGAGGACCAGACTCAGAATCAGGAAGACCTAGGTTTAACTACCTATACTAACTATATGATGCTGGGTAAGTCAATTAATCTCTCAGTGCTTAGAGGGTGCAGATCTGAATTGGCAGAGGTATTTCCTTATCTACTGTCCCATCTACCAATCAAATCACAAGTTCAGATCCCCTCACCATTAACCTCTCTCCACCCTTAAAATGAGAAAAGTTTCCTTCTCAGCTATCTGGTTTGAGGTAGTACAGAAGTATTGCCATAGAACATCAATCTTAGAATCTGAGAATTGAAGGGATCTTTAAAATTGATTTAGTACTATTTACTAACCAGTTTACTAAATCAATTAATTGAACTTTCTGTTGCACTCTACTTTCATGGATAGGGGAAGGAACTGTATTTATTATGATTTCACTGGCATTCAGAACTACAGATAAGGAAACTCAGTCTTCATTTGCAGGATGACAACTTCTTTGCAACTTGTAGAGTTGCCTAGGGTGCTTTTACAAAAGGATATTTATTGAGAAAGAATAGCAAAAATAGAAGTTACAAAAAATAATTTCCCTTAAGTAGAAGGCATATAGGTCCTCCCAAGCTTTCTCCTTTGGGGAAAATAGGCATTAGTTTAAGGTGGTTGGTACAAAATATTCTCCCCAAAGCCAGAAGCATGATCTTCCTCCTGCTCACCTATATAATGAGGGAGAGTAGACTCATACTCATGACACAAAAAGCCTAAGGTTCACACATAGGGCTAATAGGTATCCCAAGACACTAGTCTTGAAGTCCTTTTTTCTCTTTTAAGAGTCCCCATCAAGTTTGTTCTTGGGAGAGTAGCAATTTACTTGTTCATCTTACCTCACTGACCTAACTCTTGGATGAAGTCAGAGTCTCAGCTGGCAAGTCAATCCACTACTGGTCTGGGTCAAGCAGGTTGCACCTCAGGGCTAGCTTCTTATCAGCTTCAGCTATTGCTGCTATTGGTTCCAGTGATCTCTGCTATCAGTTCCAGGAGAGACTTCTGATGGTTCTCCCAACTTTTTCCTGAGTTTAGTACACTGGTCTATTTTTATCTCCAAATACTCATTCATTAACAAGTAGGCAAAAAAAGAAACACAAAAGTAACAGAAATTCTATGTCCTCAGGCAGGTGGGGAGGAGATGCAGCAATCTACCTGTCCTGCAACCTGTAACTTAACAATGCTCCTTCTCACTCAAAAGCTGCTAGAGAAAAGTGAGAGATCCTTCATTAAGATCCTTAGAAAGGACCCCAAGTTGCAATCAGAAGACCTGCTGGTAGAGTAAAGACCTGACAGTATAATACTTAGTCACTGCTTACCAGAACTAAGTTTACCAAGTCTCTACGGGTGGGATCAAAACCAGGAAATATTTCACATGCCCTATATAAGCTACAAGTTAAAATAAATCCATATTATGATCTAAGGAGTGGGTCCTCATTGGCTAGTTCTCCCATTACATGTTATCCTAGGCATTGTGTAATAGGTGTATATATTGAATTCTTGATTTTGCTAACTTCACACTGCATAAATTCATATAGGTCTTCCCAAGCTTTTCTAAAATACTTCCTTTTTGAGAGAGCTCTTGCCTTCTGTCCCCTCCTCTGACACTAAGGAATGGCTGTGCTGGTAAATATTTAACAACTAGTTCTGAAAAAAAAATGCATAATACACTTTTAAGTTTAAATTGCACTATTAACATTTTCTCTATCACTTTCTTAAGACTAGACAATCAATAAAACAATAAATCAATGCCTGACTTGTAGTCTTTCTCATTTCTAATGTTTTAATGATCACTCTGAAAATTTCCCAATCCATTATTGGCTCCTGCACACTTTTGGCCTGAAGTCAAACACTCTATAGGGAAGATGAGAGAAAGATCTGCCACAGGAGGCACCCGCTCTCTTGCCTTTCCTTCACTCTCTCTTGCAGCTGTTCATAACACGTGCAATGGAAGAATGAAAATCTCTGGGTCTTACTGTCTGCTCTGCCTCAATACCCTCCAAATCCCTGGGTACTATCATCTGACCCATCAATGCACTTTAATGGCTACACCTTGTCATCATACCTGCTAATGGCTCTTAGTACATCTAGGCCTTTCTACCCATATGGAAGCTGAATTTTCTTTGTTATCTCCCCTAAAATGAGTTTGATTTCCTTGAGAAGAGAGCCTGTATCCTTTTTCTCTTTGCACTCCTAGCACTTAACAGAGCGTTTGACATATACTAAGCACTAATAAATGCTTTTTTCATTTATTTATTCAATCCATACCTTCAGTGTTTTTATAGCACAATAATATTTAAGTGATCATCCCAATTCTCCCAGCAACCACACCCTAATCAATGGAGGCCCACTTTATTTACATTTTTTTCCCTACTATGTGTTCTCATTCTAAGAGAGCTATTTTTTTTTTTGGTCTGAGGAAGGAGAATAAGAAGGAACAGTTATTTGGGTAGAAGGAGATCCAAAAGAGAGTAAGGTCATAGAAAACCTAGAAAGAAAAGCTAAAGAGAGGTCAAGAAGGATGAGAATTGAGATAAGACCATTAGATTTGGCAAGTAAAAAATAATAAGTAACTTTAGAGAAACTAGTTTCAGTTGAATTATGATGGAAGTCAGATCATAGAGTTAAAAATAGAGTAAAATGAAGTGGATGCACCTATTAAAGACTGCCTTTTCAAGTTTTGCCTCAAAGGAGAGGAGATATGTGATATGATAAAAAGTGATGGCATATAGATGAAATGAAGGGTTTTTTTGTAGATGGGAAACAAGGACATTGTTTGTAGGTAGTAGGGAGGGAAGTAGCCAGTAGACAGAGAGACTGAAGATAAGAGTAAGAGTAGGAATGATAGTTGGGACAATCTTCTGGAAAGATTGGATAGAATGGGAAAACTTGTGCTTTTATGAAGGGGTTTGCTTTGGCAAGAAGGCCATATCTTCATGTGAAACATAAATAAGAAATAGTAGGTGAAGGCAACTGGGTGATAAGGAGGGGAAAAGAAGGAACTCTTGGCAAATGGTCTTGAATTTTTCAATACAAAGTTCTTAACTGAGAAGATGGGAGTGGGAGGGAGAAAAAGCTATGGGAAGTGGAAATATAAGAGAAAAGGCTAAGAAAAGCTGAGTAGGATAAGTCACGTAGAAAGGAATAAAAGGATCACCTTGCTGCAGTAAGGGCCCAATTGAGATTATATAACATAAAATTATAGTGGACCCACTCATCATGGTTTCATGATTTTCTCTAGTTTTGTTCAGCAGCACATGAATGCAAATCCAGTGGATGGTGAGAGTAATCCAAGGTTGAAGTTTAGCAGGATAAGATCACCAATAAGCTGAGGGGTTGAAGAATTTAAAAGAAGAGGACAATGTAGAGTCAAACTGGTAAATTTCTGTTCAGTTTGTAGAAGTCACATATATCTTAATATGATACACAAACTAATAAATATGTCTTAAAAAACATCATGCCATAGGTGGATCAGTTGAAGGAATTGAGGATGGTTAGAGAAAAATAGCCCTGGGGGAATATAAGAGTAGTCTTTGAATATTGGAAAAGTTATCATATGGAAGAGGGAGTTGACTTGTTCTACTTGGCCTCAGAAAACAGAACCGTGGATAATAGGTGAAAATGTCTAGTGGAAAACTTTGGCTTGATATATATGCTGTCCCCCACATATAGCACTGGAGTGTCATGTTGTATGGCTTGAAGGGGGAGGGGGAAAAGATATGCATCTCTGGGCCATTTCTCTTCTTACTCTTTCTCTAAAAAAGACTTTCTTTCCTGCCAAGAGGAGAAATAGGAGATTAGAACCAGAAGCCTAGCAACCCTGTTCTTCCCTCAGAGAGAAGGAGCACTAAGCTAAAATTATATCCATTTGCTCCCCTAAATATCTTTAATATAGGGAATGTAATTTTAGGATTCAAGTTAAACTTCTGATTACTGTTTATCAATAGGGGAAACAGGACTCCAAGTTTTATGTCTAAGCTTGATTCCTTCCAATCAAATAACAATTCCACAACTAACACATATAGCAGATAGGAAAAAAACTCATACATCCACGTTGATAGCAAAACAAAAATCAGAGAAACTATAGATAGGAGAATATATACCATGCAATATAATATAGAGGAATTCTCTGCTGAGGGTAAGGTAACAGCTCCACTAAGAGAGAGAATTCAAGATTTTATCCAGGGGAATTTCTCCATAGTCTCTAGTGTAGCAAGCTGGGAATTAAGGACATGATGGAGACTACCAATTTCTCTTATGTCAATTTCTTCTCAGAGTTTTTTCTTTCAGCAAACTGAAATGGGGTTGATATCTTCCATATTTTCTCAAAGAAGGTGCTGCCCAAAGCAATTTTCACACCTGAAGAGCCTGAAGAGACTTGAAGAAAGCCCAAAGAGAGCAGAGTTGGCCTCTCTCCCATTCACCAACTCCACTCTGCCCCTCACACAATCTGCAGGGCATTGATTTTTACTGATGAGGAGAGTGTCCTATACCAATAGGCTTTGGATCTCAAATTACATAAAGATGTAATGTCTTACACTTACAGCTAGCCAAAAGTACAATGGAATGTTGTACAAAGTAATGGGTCCTCCTTCACATCAGGTGTTCAAGCAAAAGCTGGATAGACACTTATGTAAGTAGATGCTACAATAACTTATCAGGTACAGACTAGACTAGACAGTCCCTGAGAGCTTTTGCAATTCAGAGATTTTTCAATTGTTCATACAGGTGCATTACTGAAAGATTTTAGTTTCTCATTACTCTCTAAATCAAAATCTACTTATTGAGCTAAAGAAGAAGCTCAAAGTTAACAAAAGGTAATGATACAAAGAAAAAAATTCTATGTGACTAGTGCTAGTTCTAAATGACTGCAACTATTCTACATTTATTGAACAGGTAATTTACCCTTACTTTAGCCTTTTATAAGGCCTTCCTGTTTGCTACTCTGTGGTAACTTCTCTTGCATTATATGTTTTGTATTATGGAAGGAAAAATTTGATAGATGCCCTTGAAAGGATAAGCCAGCAGGATACCACTCAGATTTGGATCAAAGTCTTCTACTTCACTGACAGACTGTGAAATACTGAAATTTATCAGCACTAAGTGCTTTTTAAGAATCAGCATTCCACTTAATTAAATACCAGAAAACCTGCAGAAAAATAGCAAACTTGTTATAGAAAAGCAATTTTAAATTCTAGTCACATTATAGAAAAAGTAAAAAGATCATTTTTATATAGGAATTGATGGGAATCAGTAAGGCAAGTTGAGAAAATATTTTTAAGTGCCTACTCTGTACCAGGCACAGTTCTAAGTCCTAGGAATGTTAAAAAAGACAGAAACAGTCCCTCTACACCAGAAGCTAACAATCTAATAGCCTAATAGTGGATATAACATATAAATGACTTTGTATAAACAACATATGTAATATATATGATAAATCCGAGATTGTATCAGAGAGAAAGTACTAAGATTAAGGAGGTCTTGGAAAGGCTCCTTACAGAAGGTAGAATTTTAACCAAGACTTGAGGGAAGCCTGGAGGAGAAGACTGGGGAGGGAGAAATGAGGAGAGAGAGAATGCCAAGCATGGAGGACAATCAGTGAAATTTCCCAGAGTCAGGAGATGAAGTATAATGTTTCAGGAATAGCAAGACCAGTACTGATGGGTTATAGTATACATAAAGGGGAGTAAAATGTAGGAAGACTGGAAAATTAGGATGAAATCAGGTTATGGTGGGATTTAGAAATCATGCAAAGAATTTCTTATTTGTTCCTGGAAATGATAGGGACTAGTCATTTGGAGTTTAATTGAGTAAATAAGTGACATGGTCAGACCAGAGCTTTAGGATACTTGAATAGAGGATTGACTCAAGTGGGGAGAGAGAGAGAGAGACCAACAGAAGACTATTGCAATAGTTCAGTTTGAAATAATGAAGGCTTGCACCAGTCCACTGGCCATTCCAGAGGGAAAAAGGAACTTTGAAAAAAATAGAAATGACAAGACTTCAGAACAGACTTTAATAAGGAATTAGAGAAAGTGAGGAATCAAGGATGATACCTAGGCTGTGAACCTAGATAACTAGGAGGTTGGTATTGCCCTTGACAATAATAGGGAAGTTAGGAGGAGGGGAGTATTTTGGAGGGAAGATGAGTTTAGCTTTGAGTTTCAGATATCCATAGATATCCAGTTATAGTTTCCAATAGACAGCTGGAAATGTGAATATGGAGATTGAGAAAGAAATTAAGTCAGGAGAAATAGATCTGAAAATCATCTGCATAAAAATAATTGAATCCTTGGAAGCTGATGAGATCACCAAACAAAATAGTATAGAAGAACAGAAGAGATATTAGGAAAGAGCTTTGGGGGACACTTGCAACCTAGATGAAAATCCAGCAAAGGAGATTAGAAAGGAAAAATTAGGCATGGGAAGGAAAAACAGGAGGAAGAGTGTTACAGAAACCTAGAAAGAAGAGAGTATCAAGAAAAGTGTGATTAATAGTGGCAAAAGTTTCAGAGAGGCTTGAGGATTAAGAAGGATGAGGATTAAGAAAAGGCATTTAAATTTGGCAATTAGATAATTTATAACTTTAGAGAGGATAGTTTCAGTTGAATAAGATTGGAAACTAAACTTCAGAGAGTTCAGAAGACAGCAAAAGGAAAGGAAATGGAAATGCTAATTGTAAATGAACTTCTCAAGGAGTTTAACCACAAAGGAAGGAATGCTATAGAATGAAACCTAATAGAGATGGAAGGATCAAGATCCTTCTAGGTAAAAGCAGTGGATAGTGAGAGTAATCCAGACTGGGGCTTGGCAGAACAAGATCAGAGGTAAAATAAGGAGAGAAGGGATTTGAGAAAGGGGGATAGTGTAAACTACAACTGGTTCACCAAAGTGGGGAAGGGAGGAAAATGTAGAGCAGGAATAATGGCCTGGTAAAGAACTCAGGAATGGAGGGATTGGTGGTTGTGGTGACGAAAAGAAAAGTGTTAGGAGTTGTAAGGCAGAGGGAAAGATGGAATGGCAACAGATTGTGATCAGGTAAAGTAAAGAATTATGTATTAAGTGTCTACTATGTGCCAGGCACTGTGCTATGAATTTACAAATATTTTTCAATTGATCCTTACAACAACCTCTGGAAGGGAGATGCTATTATTATCCCCACCTGAAGCAGATAGAGGTTAATTGACTTGCCCAACATCTCACAGCTTGTACATGTCTGAAGCTGGATTTGAACTCAGTTATTCTTCACTGAAGACCCAGCACTCTATACGCTGTGCCATCTAACTGCCTTCCAAGTTCATGATCATGGAAGTTGAATACTTGTGGATGATAGCAAGATCAAATATATGACTACCTCTGTAAGTAAATGAGGTGGAGCGGAGTAGCGTGCCATGAGGAATGAATAATCCTGAGGAATTTGGAAGTTAGAGTATTTGAGAGAGTAACTATATATTTTGATGTCTTCTAGGTAAGGGCAGAAGTTGAAGAGGAAAGAAAAATGGTGAACCAGACACTAAATTCATTGAAGAAGAAAAGAGAGTGCCCTAGAGTTAACAGCTACTTGGGTGATAATCTTGATTGGATAATAAATATGGATTGAATAAACCTCAAAAGAGAGATTACTGAGCAATGGTGGAAGAGGGAGAATTTAGAAGTGGTAGAACACAAGAGTAAGGAGTCTTCTGACTTCCCCACTATGACTAATGGGTCATGGTGTATGACAGTCCTGAAAAGAAGTAGGGAGGAGATCAAGGATGCCATATCATCAGGTAGGAGATAGGTCTTAGTAATTGTAATAATATAGGAATGAGAAAGAAAAAGCTTTAAGTAGAAAACAAGTTTGTTACCTCTGGAGCAGGCATTCCAAAGAGCACAGAGGAAGGAGTGGGTAGACCTTGAGTAAGATGTTGATGGGGTTGGGTTGAGAGAAATGGGAACAAGGCAGTAGACAATGGGGGATAGAGAATGTAGTTTATATAATGACAGATAGAGGTTCAGAATCACTGGAAATGGGCAGAGTATAATGGGGTGAGATTATTCCCATCAAAGAAAGTATTCAGATAGATTATTCTCATTCTGAGGAGGCCAAGCATCGGATGAGGATGTAGAGCAGGATGCTAATGGAGAGTAATCAAAGAATTGGGGGCTTCTCACAATAACTGATGAAATGGTTGACCCAGGCATGACATTTCTCCTGGGCTGAGGCAACTAGTTAATTCCTTGCTTGACTTCTAGGGAGGGATCCACACAGTGAATGCAACCCAGAAATCCATTCTGGTTTGGATTTTGTTCATCCATTTCTACAGTGTCACATTGACTCCGTGTGATCAAGTCTTAAAATAAATATCTACTCCTTTCTCCCCTTAATTTTTCTAAAGTGTACCCTCTGATGACATGCCCCCAACTGGGTGCTCTCATTCACAGGTTAGGGGTTCTCAGAAGACAACTATTACTAGTCTCAGTGTTTTAAAGACAAGTAACCCTGAGGGACTATACTTCTAGTATATTAGGGCTTATGGGACCCCACTATTGTTGCCTATTAACAATTAACCAATTGAATCCATTAACTTTTAGGAAAAGAATTTAATGAAAAGATATAGAAAGGACAATTAGAAAAAAAGTATTCCCTCCCTTACCAACCTGTAGTATCCTTTCCCTTTATACATATAAACACTCTAGAGAAAATGGACTCAAACAATGGGTACAAAAGTGATAAGAGAGAACACGTGGTGCAGAGCAATATTACATAACTGGGAATCCAGTTGTTTCATGAAGTCTTTACCAAGTTCCTCTTAGACTTAATTCCCTGTTAAATAGGCAATGCAGCTGTTCTCCAAGTGTCTATTCCTCTATTGAATCAATAGCCAGACTTGTTGAGGGTTTAGCCAGGAGTCTGTTCCCTTCGTTCATCTTTTTCTTGGTATTATGTGTTCACTCCTAGTACATACAGTTTTCTGTAACTGGTCACTGCTACTCTTGTATACTTCTCAATTAACATTCAGCTCCAACTGCTATTGAGCTGTCTGATGAGACCTCTGTATCTCCACAAATCTCAATGTCTTCTGAGAAATCTCATCTTGAAATAGTCATTTAGTTAATATCAAAAGAAAATGACTGTACAAGAAAGATGGTCCCATTTTGGGCATAGGCTTGCCTGAGAAGGACATATGTTCAAGACCATTATTTGTCAGGACAGGAGACTAGGCAGTTACCCTTCCCCTAACCAGTTCTTTTTTGAGAGGGAACTCAATGAAGCCATCTTATTTAAAAGCCAAGAAAAAGAGAAAGATGGGCAGATTGACCCTTTTGCATGCACATCAGCTCTGGCTCAGCAGCATTGTGCCACCAGTTATCCTGTTCCTCAAGCAATTGATAACTCCATCATCTTACAGTACAAACTCCTGAGTCATCATGGTTAGCTCATTCCATGTGATCATTTGGATGGTACTCAGGCAAGGAAAATCTGTACATGCTCAAAGACTGATCTTCATAGGATAGTCTACCTCCATTATCAATACAATATGAGAATGTAAGTTTCCTTCTAATGTAATGTTTTAATTTTAACTTAATTTTAAAGTAAGTTTCTTTCATTGGGTTTTAAAAAATTATTTGAATGTTCTTGATTAGCCAAAAGCAAAGTTAAAAATGCTGTGTCCTTTAAAAAACTATCTCCATTTCATTCTATTCCTTCTTATACAATAGTATCACTGTGTGTGTGGGGGGATGGACAATTGGTCTATAGCTAATGAACTAGGAATTTTTTTAAAGTTAATTTTTAAAAATCACTTTCATTTCTAAATACATCTCTCTCACTTTCCTTCCCACAGAAGCCATGTCCTATATTGCATAATTAAAAAGAAAGAAAAAATTGGTTTAATAAAACTACTACATTAATTAAATCTTATAGCATATTCAGCATTACATTCCCATTCCCCACCTTTTCAAAGAAGAGAGGGAAATAAATTTTCTCCTCTTGATGGCAAACTTATTCACCATAATTACATAGAAAAAAGAATTACATATTATTCCAATACAGTTTCCTATAAAAAAATTAAACCAGAATCAAAGAGAAAACAGACAGGTAAAGTGAGTTTAATTTGTTATGGGTTCACAATATTGTTTTAGGGCAAAGGTAGCTGTCATGGCACAGTGGGAAAAGCCTTGTACTAGAAGTAAGGAAATTTAAGTTCCTTCCCTAGTTCTGCTATTAATTTCCCATTTGACCTTGGGCAAATTATTTTACCCTTCTGGGTCTACATTTACTCATATATAAAACAAGGGAATTAGATCTGGGCATAGGTCCTGGCTAATCTCTTTGTATTTGTACTGTTTTTTGTCTTCTGTTTCTTAGAAGTCATCTCAAACAACCTCCTCAGCACAAGCTCTTTATAATCTTTCCCTCCATCTATAATTTCTTCCTTCTCAGCTCCATTTTCTTCCTCCTATACCACTTCCTCTTGTCCTATCTGATGTATTTCTTTTTCATATCCTTGGCACTGAGGTTGATCATATTACTAGTTTCACCAGAATGGTGAAAGAGATTAAGACCTGGGGATATATATGACCTGGACAATAGAATACTAAAGGGAAATGATGATCTGGCCTTCAGATATCTGAAGGGTTACCAAGGGGAAGAGAGATTAGATTTGCTTTGCTTAGGCCCAGAGAAGAGAAATAGAAAAAATGGGTGGAAGCCACAGGGAAACAGATTTCTTCATTGTAAGAAAAAACTTTTTAATAATTAGAGGTCTCCCAAAGTGGGATGGATTGCTTTGAGAAATAAGTTCCTTATTGTTAGGAATCTTTAAATAGATGTGATCTCTTGTTCAGAAATGCTATAGAATAAATATATGCTTTGGGCTCCTTGAGCTCTCTTCTGGCTTTAAGATTTTATAATTTTATGACTATGATTAGTGTTGCATTGTTTCCATGTCATCTTACCTTCTCTCATGTGACAAAGACCTAAGTTTAAATATTAGACAAGAAATGATGTGATGTAGTAAATATAGAGCTGGCTTTAAAGCTAAGATCCTAATCAAGTTCTGCTTCTTACACCTACTGGCCCTGTGAACCCTGGCATCTAATGGTGCACTGGGCCTGGAGTTAAGAAGACCTGAGTTGAAATGTAGCCTCAGATGCTTACTTGCCATTTCATCATGGGAAATCACTTAAACTCCATCTGATTGTTTCATCATCTATAAAGTAAAAATGATAAGAATACCTATTGTTGTAATGATAAAATGAGATATTCATAAAATGTAAACCTTAAAGGCACTACATAAATGCTAGCTATTATTATTATTATTATTATTATTATTATTATTATTATTTTATCTCTCAGTAACTCGGGAAACTCTCTAAAACTGGTTTTTACTAAATTTACTAAAACTTAGTAAATTACTAAGAACTGTATTGATATAGGGAGTTTCCTCCTCTGGAAGTTCCCCAAACTAATGAAACCATAGGTCCTCTAGACTGGTCTTTACTTGAGACAGAAAAGATGTAGTTAACATTCTCCATATATGCCATAAAATGGCATTTTGGAGATAGAAGCAATCTTAGAGACCACAGAGGTATGTGTCTGTGATTTCTTATCAGAGGTAGGTACCAGAGATCACAGAATTACAAAGTGCCAGAATTGGAAATGACTTTAGAAGTGTTGTGATAACTGAAAAAGACTCCCTCTATAAATCCCAAAAGTGGTCATTCAGATTTTGCTTTAGGATCTCTAATGAAGAGGAACCCACTTTTGGGTAATTGCTCCTGATATGAAGCCCAAATCTACCTCTTTTCAATTTCCACCCACCCCATTTCCACATGGTAACCCTTTGAATATCTAAAAATAGCATTCACAATCTCCAACTCCATAAAATTTCTCTTCAAACTACTAATCTCTAGTTCCTTCAATTTATTGTCCCATGGCATAATTTCAAGTTATTTCACCATCCTGGTGGAGTTAGTAATGTGACTCCGAGCCAAGGATTTTAAGAATAATGAAGTTAAATCAGGAAGAGAACTTCTAAAGAAGGAAGAGAATGGAGCTGAAGAGATTAAGAACAGATAGAAAGACAAGGAAGATTTGAAAGGCCAGTGCAATCATATTCTCCATAAATTTTCTTTTTTTTTTAACCTTAAATGCCTTCATTTATTTCTATTTATCTTCATATGACAATGGTTTTTTATCTGCTCAGTGCCCTGATTATCTTCCTCTGGATGTTTTCAAAACTGGCAATTTCTTTCCTAAAATGTAGTACCCAGACACAGACACAATACTTGAGAAGTAGCATAACCATGGCTGCGGAAAATAAGGCTATTACCTCCCTCATTCTGGATATGACTTTTTATTAATATAGCTTAAGAGCCCATTAGTTTTTTGGCTATGTAACACTTTTTTCTACCATATAGCTGAAAAGCATTTGACACCAATGTTAAAAGTATCATAAATTAATTTTGTAATATTTTTATAAATTTTTTCTTTTAATTATTAGAATTCTTTTTCATTTGTCAGGATCTTATTAATAAGATTATTTATATGTTTGTGTATGTACATATAAAAATATCTGAAACATAGGCTAGTCAACAATATTTAACTATGTTTTCATATTGCTCTCTCTGTGTTTATGTTAAAACTAGCAAAGCTCCATGTATTATTATATGCAAAAATGATTGTTTACCAATTGAAAAACCCTGTGGATGCTAAATGTGCACTTGGGACTAGAGTGTCAGTAACATAAAGAAAAGCTTGTTTAAGTGATCTGCAAGGCAGGGCCACAGCTGTAACTTTGCCTTGGCAGAAGCTATCAAGTAAATAGCATGATCTTTTCAAACAGAGCCATATTATTTCCTTCATGGCATTTGTAATTTGTTAAAACTCTCACTGTGCCATGCCTTTCTTCCTAATAACAATGGCAAATGGCCAATCTCGCTACTCATCTCTTGCATACACAGTCCCTCTATGTGTATTTGATCTATTTTTTTAATCTTCAAAGGAGGTATATATTGAAGAATGTGCTGAGCTGTGAATGATTTAAATAGCATACTGCTACTGGTAAGATATGATTCCTAAGGCTGTGGTGTAACACAAAAAAAGCAGGATAAAACAATTTTGTTTCAGAATGCAGTAACAATAGTCCAGGTGAAAATATCAGCTGCTGGCTCTGTTTAAAAAAAGACCATGTTTCAAAACTGCTGATATTTGATTTTATTAGATACTACATCTGGTGTTTATAGCTTGGTCTTATTTGCCAGAGCCCCCAAGAGCATCAGTCTGGGAGCACGGCCAGTGTCTACCAAGTTAGTGGTGAAACAGAGATTCAATCATTTTCTAATTTCAAACTCAAAGGCAAAATTTTCCATAACTTTGTTTTACCTATTGCTGATATATGGATATATTGAAATAAAAACCTTTGACATAATATATAATCAAAATTCATAAGATAAATGTCATAACTTTCCATTTCCAATTGTAAATTAAATTTCAGAACAAGTTGGAGACTTACAATGATTGAGGTAAACATACTAAACAATGCTTATTATTTTAAGCCTGTCTCTTATCTGTAAACATTTTGTCCTAATATGATGGTACCTCAGGTTTCTGCTTATTAAACCTTTCACATATGGCTAGTGATCAATATTTAAGATGTTTTGCATTGCAAAGCATACTGTTTAAGAGGTAAAAACCTAGTGTTAAATGAACAAAAAAAGTAAAATCTGGGGAGGGGGACCAAATTTAATCACTTCCAATAAAAGGTGAAAGAAAAAGAAACACATTCTCTATAAGGAATGGTCTACAATTCACATAGCACAATAACTTAATATTAGTATTAGTGGAAAATTTATTTGTAATAAAAATGGTATTTCTTATTTATGAAGCCAAATTTGCTGAAATCTGACATATAATCCATTTGACAAAGTTAAACTTTTTTAAAAAGCATCTTGGTGTTCTACTGATCTTTTTTTCAACTTTAGTGCTATTTTTCACATAGTTTGATATACAGGAAAAGCTTATCATTTGATTGATACCGAAAGTGAACAGCATGGTAGGTAGGTGAAAGAATATAACACAGATCATAGAACTTATAACACAAAACATTTTAAAGGGAAATAATTTTCTAATAAAATGTTCAATGAGAAAGTCTTTGAAATCAAAACATTAAAGAGGTTCTTAAACCACCTAATGTTGTGTGAAAAAGATTTTTATTCTAATGTGGTTTGGCTGTGTCTGTAATTCATAACCTGATTTATAAGTCTTTGTATAGGGTTGTGAATAGCAAATATTTTGACAGTGATTTAAGTGTTGGTAATTATCTCTTGCTAATTTGAAGAAAATATTTTGAGACATCTCAAGATAAATGAGACTCATTACAATGTGTATGATATGAATCAATCTTAAGGCATTTTACTAAATATATATATATATATATATATATATATATATATATATATATATATATACATTATTTCCAAAACTGAACAAAATTCTGCAAAATGTTTAAAAGTCCATTTTACAATTGTAGTTGGGAGATATAGTCATACTTTTAATGTTACCCTTTGATTAACTTTAAAAATATTCATTTAAAAGTATGTCTTCATTTTAGCATTATTCTTATAATCATGAATTGGAAAGTCATAATGTTAGAGTTGGAAGAGGATCACTGAGGCAAGTTAGTCTAATACAGATGAGAAAACGAAATTCAAGAGATTCTAAATGATCAGGTAGTAAGAATGATAATAGTTAGCATTTTTACAACTCTTTAATGTTTGCAAAGTACTTTACAGATATTTTATTTTGTCCTCCCAACAACCCTAGAAGGTGGATATTATCATCTCCACTTTGTAGATGAGGAAACTGAGAGAAGTTAAGTGACTTTCTCAACTAATTACTGGGACAGGATTTGAATTCAGATCTTCCTTGTTCCAGTTTCCGTGTCTCTCCACTACCTTACCTAGCTTCCTAATAAACAATAGAGCTGGGTTTGAACAATGACATCTAACTCTTACAGAGTCCAAATACCTACCTTACTATATTGATTCAGGATGGGTAGGGAGTAGGAGGTAAGTTTTAGCTACTGTTTTACTTCCTGTTAGTGTTGGTAATTTACATTTTTTTCTGAATAGCCTAAATAATATTTGAGATTTTAAATCCTGTTACATCTTTAGAGCTGTGTAAATTTTTTTCAAAACTATTTTAATTGTTATTTTGCAAATTGTCAGGTGTTGGGTGGAGTGCTGTTTTTTTTTTCCCCATGTGGGTTTATGTATGTCCACATGGGTCTGCCTAGATGTGTCTTGATGAGTGGCAGAAACAGAAATCTTTAGGGTCTCCTAATTTGCACCCTTCTTCTAGGGATGATTCCTGCCAGGAAGGAAAGTGAGAAGTTTGGACCAGAACCTGGTATTCTGATCTTCTCCGAGAAAAAGGGTACGGGATGATAACCATATCCTATCCATTCCCTTAAATAGTATTAGGAAGTAATTTTTAGGTTTCAGCTAGATGACCATTCAGAAACTGGGAAAGGAGAGCCCAAGCTTTATATTCAAGGCTTGACTTCCTGACAAATGCCAGTTCCACAATGAACAAACATAGCATATAAACTCATTTGTCCAAGTTGTTGACAAAAGAGATCAGAGGAAGCATACCATATAGGCTAGACAATATAGATTGAAGCAGCTCTTCATTTGGGAGCCATATAATTTAGCTCAATCAAAAGAGATATTCCCAGATATTACCCAACAGGAAATAGTCCAAAGTTTCTAGTGCAGTAACTGGTAACAGGGATATAGTTGAAGTTCTATACCATGGCTTCTTTCTTCCTTCCTTCCTTCCTTCCTTCCTTCCTTCCTTCCTTCCTTCCTTCCTTCCTTCCTTCCTT
>NC_058131.1:115456651-115547550 GCF_016433145.1 Gracilinanus agilis | reverse complement strand
TCTTTCTTTCTTTCTTTCTTAAACTGTTACCTCTAGGTAAATCTGTTCTGTGACAGAAGAGTGGCAAGGGCTAGAGCAATCAGGGTTAAGTGTCTTGCCCAGTGTCTGAGGCCAAATTTGAGCCCAGGTCCTCCTGATTCCATACACCATGGCTTCTTGATCTCCCTTCACGGATGTGATTGAAGGGTTGGAATTGTGCATCTTCTCTCTGACAGCTGGAAACCAGAAAAGCCCATCTTTTCCATAAGAATGGGACATTAAATAGTCAATCTCTACCAAGAAGGGAGAGACTCTTGCAACTGGCCCTGTAAATCATGGATTACAAATATAACTGGTTTCCTTTATACTCCTATGTTTTTTTATTTTAGGCATTTAAAAACATTATTCTCAGAAGAGTTCCAGGGGCTTCAACAGAATGTTAAAAGGTACCTAACACAAAAGGTTAGGAATACCTGTTTTAGAGTAGCACTAAAATTTATACAGTATAACTACGAATTATTTTCAAATACAGAGAAAGACATGACAATGGTCTCAAAAGACAGTGAAAATAAAATTTTGGCAAATAGAAAAATTCTTCTATACCTCAAATGTTAAGCAAATTAATCCCTATTAATTATTGTAATAGAGTCCTGGAAGACAGTAATTATCCCCCTTTGGACAGCAGCACTGGCAGAGAAAAGCAAGAAATTTAATTTGGTAGGGTCATTGACCCTTCTGGGAAAATCTTACATTGCTAGAATAGCAGCTTCAAATTTTGTTGTTGTTGCTGTTTTATTTTGTTCTGTTCTATTTATTTAGTGATTGTGGGGAGGGGAGTGGGGGAGGCTCTATGCAGTGATCTGGATAACTGACCAGTCAGTCATTTGACCTCTTAAGCAATTGTTTCCCCTTCTCAGTTACCCAACATTTTCTTATTCTTTCTATGATTCATTGTATCATTAGTGATACAATATTTTTTGAAAAGTGTATTTATTTAATTAATTTAAAATATTTTTTCATGGTTACATGATTCATGTTCTTTCCCTCCCCTTCTCCCATCTCCTCCCATAACCAATGTGCAACTCCACTGGGTTTTACATGTGTCCTTGATCCAGACCTATTTCCATATTATTAACATTTGCACTACAATGTTAGTTTAGACTAGAGTCTACATCCCCAATCATATCCCCAACGAACCATGTGATCAAGCAGTTGTTTTTCTTCTATGTTTCTACTCCCACAGTTCTTTCTCATAAGTCCCTCAGAATTGTCCTGGATCATTGGATTGTTGCTAGTAGAGAAGTCCATTATATTCAATTGTACCACAGTGAATGATACAAGCTTTTTGAATTCTTATTTCCAGCACTTAGCAGAGGACCTGGCACGTAGTAGGTGCTTAATATTCTGTTGACTGACTGCCAGTAACAGCACTTCCCTCCCCAGTAAGCAGGGTTCTTGTTCTCTGCTTATTATTGTCTGTCACGCCATTGCTACTGTACGGTCCCCAGGTGGAGGAAGCGTGTACGCCATGGGGGCTTGGCTTGTCAGCTCAGAAGGAAGAGATGGGGAAAGGAGGGAATGCCCCACCCGGCCTTCCTAGCATTTCCTAAGGCCCGCCACCTTCGTTTTCAAGAGGCTGCATTGGTCTGAGGGTACTCCGGGCAGAATAGGGGGCATTTGGCGAGGGAGAAAAACTGGCTTCTGCACAGGCCTTCTAGGATCCACCCAAGGCCTCTCTGTTTTCCCAGCGGCTAAACTTAAGGCCTGCGTGTGACTTTTTGGTCACGTCTCTGGACCTCAGTTTTCCAATCTCTAAACAAAGGCGCTGGACAGGACGACATCTCAGATTCAATTAAGCTGCTCAGAGTCCAACCGACCTAAGCAGCAGGGTCCAGGTGACGGAAGGGCCCTAAACGCGCAGGCGCCAGGGTCTAGCCCTCGGCCCCGCCCCCGGGGTTGCCATAGGAACCACCGCCAGCGGGAGTTGGGGGAGGAGGAGAGCACCGGGGCTTCACTGGGAACTGTGGCTGGAGGGCTAGTGGGCTACGGCGGCCCTAGAGCAAAGCCATGGAGCTGCCCGATCCAGTCCGGGAGCGTCTGGGAAACTTGAGCCGAACGCTGTTTACCGACACAAACCGGACCGGACCGGAAAACAACAGCAACATCAGTGAGTGGCCAAGGCGTTCGGAAAGGGGACAGTGGACTAGGTAAGGGAGGGCGTGGGAGGTGAGTGGACGGGAAATGACGTTGGGGATATTGCCCTCACCTAACATGGCGGCCCAGCCTTCTAAGGGGTCTGGGCGGGAAAGGGAGAGGAGAGGAAGGGCCCTTTCTTTGACAACTCTTCCTTACCCAGTAGTAACGGGGCTTGGTCTGCCAGAGTTCCATTTTGGGAGAGAAATGAATAAATTATTTAATTAATAATGTCCTATAGGCTAGTCGTACTCGTCCCACCCTCCCCCGCATGGTTTTAAGTTGGAGGACGAAGATTCCTAAACTCAAGTTCAGATCGAGTGGCCCTGGATAAATCTCAGCACTTCCTGTCAACTTTTTTTTTTTTAAGGCTAGAAATTACTGACCCGTTGCGGGAATATAACATGGAAGAAGTCCCCTAAAATCGTATGTAAGGAGCGAAAAAAAGAGAAAAGAAAAATCCCTCATCTCAAAAATCCTCAGCTCTGTATTTGGTCTTTCTGGGAGAAAATATGTTTCTAAGTCGCTCTCCCTGTTTTCCGGCAAACTTTACGGTGTCTGGTATTGGGGAAGGGAGAATATGGATTATTGGGGGCAACTAGGTGGCTCAGTGGATAGAAAGCCAGACCTAGAGAAGAGAGGTCCTGGGTTCAAATTTAACCTTAGACACTTACTAGTTCTGTGACACTTAACCTCCAGTGCCTGGCTCTTTTATCTTGGAACCAATACACAGTAGTAATTCTAAGACCCAAAGTAAGGATTTTTTTTTTAAAGAATATGGATTATTTCAAAATATGTGCCTTTTGCACATAAAATCTAAGCTCATTATGTTATTCTGAAATTTAGCTAATTTGGTACACAGATTTTCAGAGTCTAGATTATCTCCTTAGGATTTCTTTTAACAAAAATAAAATACTGCATCACAGTTTCTAGCGACTGACTGGAATAATTTCTTGGCAGAATAAATTTACAGATGGTCTAGTCCTTATAACAATATGGCAGTCAGGGCAATTTTGTTACAGAGAAACTGGTTTTAGATGTGAGACATTGTCTGGTGCCCAGGTACATTTCTCACATCACTCTCCAACCCACCCCCATTCCCCACAGGCTGGTGGGGAGGGGCCTACTGAGTGTAACTATGTATTAGACACTGAGGCCAACACTTTGTCTATGTGAACAGTGAAAGACCTAGTCCACAGTAATTACAAAGCAATGATATACAAAAGCTACACTATCCCATTTTGAGTCATCAGATAATGTATCTTTCAGGATTGTTAAAAAAAAAAAAAGTCCTAAAGAAGGCAACACAGATTCTACAAATTAGAGTACAATGTTATCTAAGTTCCAGAATAACACAAGACCAAATTTTATATGCAAAAGATACATGTTTTGAAATAATTTATGTTCTTTAGTTGTTGAACATTCTGAAAGTTTTAAAATTTTTAAATAAAGTATCACCTCTCTATTATAACTCCACAGGATTTTTGGCGGGCAGGGAGAGGGACTGTACTAAGGAAGACTGGATCTATGATTATATTGGTTTAAGATCTACCAGTGAAAATACTGCTTCTAGGTCAGCACTTGACATAGAAGTTAAAATCTAAAGTGTTTCCTGGAGCAGGAAGTGTTTAGAATGGTGACTTGTCCCAGGTCACTGTGTTAGTATGTTTCAAAGGCAGAACTTGAATTCAGGTCTTCCTTCTGTAGGTTGTAAGTTAGCACAAAATTTGAATTTTAAAAAATTGTAAGTCCAGTTCTGTTTACTATTTCTTGTGTTAATAATGTAAACTTTGAGGGGTAAAAATGTAATGTAAAGGAGTAAAAATTAGTAATGTAGACTTTGAGGAGTAAAAATAATATTTATGAAATAATTTCTGAAATATTATAGCCTTTTTCTTGACTCCTCTTTTCTTCTTTTCTCCTTCAGATAATGAAATAGTTTCCAGTTTGGCATTACAGATGTCTCTCTATTTCAATATTTATTTCTTCCCATTTTGGTGGGTGTCTA
Source organism: Gracilinanus agilis (assembly GCF_016433145.1). Taxonomy (NCBI): domain Eukaryota; kingdom Metazoa; phylum Chordata; class Mammalia; order Didelphimorphia; family Didelphidae; genus Gracilinanus; species Gracilinanus agilis. The sequence continues at coordinate 115,543,370 of NC_058131.1, read as the reverse complement.
GTATTATCATGCTCCTGCTGAAGGCAAGTATAAAATCTAATTGCTTATGCTTAACTTTCTCATGAATTTCTCTATTTTATTATTAAGTTGTCAACAAGTCAGAAGTCTGCATTCCTTTATTTTAACCTGGAATGTCAAGGCTCGATGTAAGCCAGCTATAACATTACTGCCAGAAGGATGATGTTAACTAATAATAATATGTTCTCAATTTGTCTTTGTCTGCAGTATCCCGTCTTGCCTGATTATTATAAATTCATTCTAGTCACTGTTGTTATACTAATAACCTTGATTGAGGCTATCCGATTGTATTTAGGATATATGGGCAACCTACAGGAGAAGGTAGGAACCTGTTTCATATCATTAATCTTATTATCAGTACTATATTTGAATTCAATAAGACTTTTTACTTTTATCAATAAAATATTATTTCTACACTAAATGGAATCTTTGCATCTTGAGTCTGAAAAGGAAGGGGAAAAACTCATTAATATTTCCTAGATTATACATATAGATTACACTCTTACTCATTTTTACCTAAATAATTTTCATACCATAACAATAATAATAACAATAATAGACATTTATAGAACACTTTAAGTTTTACAGTCATCTACATAAATTAACTCATTCGATTCTGACAAAAGCCCTTATAAAGTATTATTGTTAATATTTATCAATGAGTAAACTCAAGTTCAGATTAAGGGACTTGCCTGCTCATGATTACATCATTGCTGAGTGTCAGCAACAAGATTCAAACCCAGGTCTCTATCAAATACATTGATTTTTCTTTTATAACACTTCCTCCTTGTGATTCTATTAATATTGGATATATATATGTTCATATATATGTATTTTATAAATATATTCATATTTACTTATAGTTGCCAAGGTCCTTCATAATCAGGCCTTTACTCTTTCTATCATCAATTCAAATTTCCTCTTTCCTACTGACCCTAAACCCTAAAGTAAGGCTAGTCTTGTAGTCTCTGATGCGCATCATACTTAAAGATATCTGAACTCTGATGGCACCCTATACCATACAAGTTATTACTTAATTATGTGCTATTTTGAGTTGTTCTCACATTGTTTAATTTCCCTTAGCTTTATCTTCCTAAATGAATTGTAAGTTACTTTATGGCAAGGACTGTATCTCTATTACTTTTTATCCTCTATATTGCCTTACAGTGCCAGGCCCATAGGAGGTTCTAAATAAATACTTGCTGACTCTTTGATTATGTGGTTATACCCTTATCAAAAATTAATTTCTTGTTAACAATATTTTTACTGTTGCAGGTTCCTGAACTGGCTGGCTTTTGGCTTTTGAGCTTTCTGTTGCAGTTGCCCCTAATTCTCTTCTTGCTCTTTAATGAAGGTCTGAAAAGTCAGCCCCTGGAACGAGCAGTCCATATCATCTTCACCATTTTCCTTGCTTTACAAGTTGTCTTGGCATTTTTTACCTTGAAAAAAATGGCAAACCATTTGGCTGCCAGTTTTCAACTACAAGACTTTGACTGTTTTGATCAGTCATCTTCAAGAGGCATGATTAGAGGCAAAGACTAGGACATAAATTCCTAAGTTTTCAGATCCACATTTATAGAAGATTTCGGTCCACAGCTGTTGAGTAGGAGTCTGTACAATAAACCAGACAGATTGTACCAGAAGATACCAAGTATTGAGGCAATGATCCTGCCTGAGAAAAAGAACAAAGCAAATAATGTCCTATATTTTTGTTACTCTGAGAAATTCCGTGGCGTGAGAGAATAGGCAGCTGTATTCAGACTTTACCTCCAGAATGCCAAAAACACAGATAAAAAATAGTTCAAAAATCAAAGTATTATCTGTATCATGCTTAATATTATTTCTTGAAAACAGATTTTTTTGTTTTTTAGTTAACATTTTTAGTCTTGCTCTTCCTGTATATTTGATACATTATAGCTACAGCATTAAAGTAAAATCTGTTCAGTATCCTCTAATAGTAGAAGAAAATCTCTTAATCTGTATTTGCATCATATTTATTTTAAGAACTATCAATATGGTTTTGTGCTTTTTGGGAGAAGAGGGGCTTGCCTTTTTTTTTCTTTAAATAGACATGACTATTGTCAGCATTTCATCCATCTCTGAGAATATGTTTTTTTGAAGCATACAAAAAAGCATGTGCTTATCCATATTCTTTGCTTTTAGAATATTTGCAGAGAAGATACTAGATAGGATTTTTATGCCCACAGTGCTTCAATTCCTATCTTGAATATAAGAAGTATTGGGGAGAAGAGGGCAGCATTTGATACTATAGCATATTATTTATAATAATATTGCCATTTAAAAAATTGTCTACTATATTTTTCCAGTGTTGTGAAAATGTTTTCAAAATAATCGATTTTTAAAATATCCTTATATTAAAATATCAGCAAATATTCATTTTCGTGTGTAATTCTTTAGATCTTGGGATGCTGATGACTTCTCTGAGATTTCATTTTTTTCCTTTTATAGGCCAAGAACTGTGTTGTTAATTCATCCAAGATTGGTTAGGTCAAGGGTTATTAATGTGGGATCTGTGAACCTTCAAAAAATTTTTTGATAAGTGTATTTGAACAGAATTAGTTTCTTTTGAAATCTGTTGTGTTTTATTTTATGCTTTTAAAAACATGATTCTGAGAAGTGTCCATAGGCTTCCCTGGATTGCCAAAGGGGTCTGTGACAAAAAAAGTTTAAGAATCTCTAGGTCAATTTGTGGAACCGTTACCAAATTCGAGTGCCCAGAGGGCAAATTCAGAGAGACTTGAGGGAGAAAGTGTTTGCTTTAGGCATCTGGATGGAGGGGTGAGGCATGCAAAAAATGTCATCAAGCAGAAGAAGGCTCTGCACTTGTGCCACATCTTTGCTAAGCTGCTCTAGGTTATCCTAAATGAACTAATATACTATATAAAGAAACTTGATTTGTGAAGTAGGATATCTGTTAATTTCTAGTTTAAGGAACCATGCTTATATGACTAGTTCAGGAAATTCCCTTCTCACTAGAGGAAACCTACTTGGTAAATCCAATTAAGATCATGAAGTTGCTCAATGACTATAAAATTAAAGAGAAATTGGATGATTTTAAAGGGTTATTATATTTTCATCAATGCTTTTATAAAAATCTGATGTTACCTTTCTCTATTAAAGAAAACATAGCCTGCTTTGAAGACAGTGTTAGGATTACACTGACAAATTTTACTATTAAATTTTTTTATACAGTTCTTGCGAGCTCACTTATTTACGTGGTTCCCTCTCAATTGTTACATTTGCTTAATGGTTTTCAATTTCTTCACCTTCACTAAACTTTAGCTTCTTCTGTATCATTTTCCTTTTGAGATCAGTTTCTTTTAGATATTTTCTCCCTAAATTTTGCCTTATTTATTTTTTTCCCCTAATGCATTATTTATTTGTTTGTTTACTTAAAAATCTTTTTAATACTTTTAGCTGCAAATTTTCTCTCCCTCTAGTCCTTCTCCCATTCACTGAGAAGGCAAACAATATACTAATTATGCATTTCCATATTAGCCATGTTGCCAAAAAGAAAGAAGAAAAGTAAAAGAACTGAAAAAATTATGGACTCAGAGTCCATCCGTTCTCTCTCCAGAGGTAGAGAGTATTTTTCATCATGAATCCTTTGGAGTTGTCTTGGATCATTGTCTTGAGCAGAGTAGCTAAGTCTTTCGCAGCTGATCATCTTTATGATATTGTTGTTGTATACAGTGATCTCCTGGTTCTGCTCATTTCACTCTGCTTCAGTTTATGTCTTTCAGGTTTTTTTTCAACCCTTAGTCCCTGTCCTAACATCAATTCTAAGCCTCAGTTCTATGGCAGAAGCAGTAAGTTCTAGGCAATTAGGATTAAGTGACTTGCCCAGGGCCCCACAGCTAAGAGGTGTCCAAGGACATTCCATTTCCAGGTCTGACTTTCTATTCATTGAGCCACCTACCTGTCACCACTTTTTTTGGTTTATATAAGTCTACTCAGGCTTTTTTTTTAAACCAACCCTCTCATCATTTCTTATAATAATCATTCAGTAAGTGTTTACTATGTTTACATAATATAAGGAAAATGAAATATAAAGAAGACAATCAACTGCTTAGATCAGAATTTTTATGTTTTCCCCTCTATTAGCATTCTAATCCAACTAGTATTCATAGTTATGGAGGGAAAAGGATCTAGCCAGCCTTGCATAAGGTCACTGCTCTAGGCCTACCTGCTACTCTATTTTTCCCAAAGATCCATATTTGATCAATGTTCTTCAACATGGCATTTCCATATCTCACGGAGAAGAGTTTTAGCATCATCAGCCACTGTCTCAAGGAAATAACTCATTATGTAGTAGAGTTCAGTGACAAGTACTTCTAGAGTTGCTAAGCAAAATGTCTCAGCACACTTCAAAAGTTTCTCAATGAGGCTTTCATCTTTCTTAACTGTGAACAGATGTGGAGACTTGATGAGGGTCTTCACCTCTTCATCCTTCTTAACTGTCAACAGATGTGGAGACTTGATAAGGGTCTTCAACTCTTCTACAGACTTATTTGATTCCTTGGAGATCTTAAGGAGAGATGCATCATCTACTCCAAAGTCTCTTTGATAATCATTCAAATTCTTCTGCAATTGAGCAATATTGTCCTCTCTAGTCATTCCCACCAAAGAGAAAAAGGGCTGAAGAACAGATGTCAAAGCCCTTAGCCAGATCTTCTCCTGAAGAGTAGTTTTCTTTTGGTTAATTATATCTTCAGAAATATTGGGTAGGGATAGCAAAAAGACATGGCGTTTGTGCTCTGGAAGCTCTTTCCCCAAAATATCCTGCAGCTTAGGGAAGTCGAAGGATTCTAATTTAAAGTTGTCAATTAAAAAGACTTGTGGTTCCTCAATTCCTACTTTCTGAAGATGTTGTGAGCAGTTCTTTCATATCTGCTGCAGAACATTCTCCCTGTTGAAGGACTTGGGCTTAGCCTTCCTTTCATTATCCAAATCACTGTCTACCTTGGTTCTAACAAAGTAAAACTTCTTCCCCATCTGTCTGATCTCCTGAGCAAGTTTTGCATCATTGTCTCGAAATCTTGATGAGGAAATGATGAAGAAGAAATCATAGTCACTGAAGTTCACTTGTTCTAGATAACTCTTTGATTGGAAATTAGGGGTCCCAATGCCTGGCAGGTCCCAAAACTTTACATTGGGAAACTTAGGGTGTTCATAAGAAGAAATGTTTGTTGTTGTCTCCACGACCCCAGTGCTAGCTGCATCATCATCTTCATGCCCAATCCCTCGGAAGGCATTGATGAAAGAGGACTTCCCTGAGCCTGACTCCCCTGTTAGTGCGATGTTCAGATGGGCATTTTCAATTCTTTCAATTAGCTCATTTGTTATAGCTACTGTGTCTTCAAGATTTCCCTCCATCAGGACTGATTTGAGTAAAGTGATATTATCTTGAGACAGGATGCCCCTCCCCCCAGTTTCTGTTTCATAAATGTCTATCATACGTAAGACCGAAATACTTGGGTTTTCTTCAGAAGGTAAAGAAGATGATGAATGTTCCATGACTGGTCAATGGAGATTTCTCTGGGGCTGGGGGGACAAATGTTCTGGCTTGCCTTATTTATTTTTAATCTAATTTCTGAAGCCTACTTTTAAAAAATTATTGAAGTCTTTTACATCATACTTATTTCTGGAAACACTCTCCCTCTAGATTGAACAAAGAAAAACAAGCAAAAATATGAGATACTGAATTTTATCCTAGTAGTCTTATTCTTTGCTGTATAAAAAGTTTGTTTTATTATCTATTCTCTGGGACCATTATTTTTTCAATGACTAAGAGTTTGGCTTCCTTTTAGTGACTTTTTCATTTATATTGTTATAGTCAGTGTCAAATTGCTAAATACTGTCAAATGGTTCCACATCAGCAACTGATTAAACATTAAAGAAGAGATTTCACCATCTGCTTTGCTACTGTACCCTAAAGTCCAGGAATGGGACCTTTATATCTGACTTGCAGCTGAAACCATCCATACGTATTATTTCCCCCATTAAAATATGATCTCTTTGAGAGGAAAACTGTCTTACTTTTCTATTTGTGTACCCAGTGCTTTGCATTGAGTAAATATTTAATAAATGCTTCATTGTATATATTGTCCTTTGGGCTGTATTTTGATCCACATCAATTCATGCAAATACAGGGCCTGGTATCAGTAAAGGATATGTTCCCAGAACTACCCTGGATAACTGACATCCCCGATATAAGGGAACACCTCCTGACCCCATATATACATATATACTCTCTCTTCCTACTCCTGCCCCTTTGGGGATCCTACTGCATCACCAAAAAGGGGGGGGGAGGAGAAAGTGAAAGTGAGTGAAAGTGAAAGCAACAGAGGTGGAGAAATTCTAATACTTGATGGTTGACTATAGATAACTCAAACCTTGGAAAACAATACCAAGGATAAGAGATACCTATTATATTCAAATTATTCTTATTTCTTAGGCAAGATAGTATTCCATTCATTTAATTTGCCATGGTTTTTCAGCCATTTCCCAATTGATGTTTTATTTTCTGTTCTTTGCTAAAACAAAGCATTTTTAAATTTTAGGTTGAACCATTGTTTCTGACTTTCCTCTTTGAGTTAGTATTTGCCAGGAGTGAAATTCCTGGCACACAGGGTATGAATAGTTTATTGACTTTTACATAATTCTAAATGTCAAAAAAGGCCAAACCAGTTCAAAGCTCCATCAACAGTAAATTTGTACACTTTTTCCTCATGGTGTACATCCAAAGCCCCAAGTTCAAATACTAACTCTGGTACTTACTTTGTTTCCCTGGGAACCACAGTATTTTGCTCTTCCAGATGATTTTCTTATTATTTTTTATAGCTCTACAAAGTCGTTTCTTAGTAGGTTCATTTGTGTGGCTTTGATTAAAAAATATCAATTCTGATAGTATTTATTATATTGGTTTGACCTACCCATGAGCAATTGAGAAAATAAATGATCAATCACGTAGTTCTCTAGAGATATGATTAGGGTTTTGATGTTAAAAGATCACTCTATTGCAAATATTGAATAACATGGAAATAGTTTTAGAACAGTGATGGGCAAACTTTTTAAAGAGGGGGGCCAAAGGAAAGGAAATGCTCATCTGTCAGTCTGTTTCTAAGGCAACTCTTTCGAAGTTTCATTGTATTGTATCCTCCTCATTGTATTCATCAGATTAGGAATAATGTCCCACAGCCAGACAGAACATTTTAGGGCCCCCCCCCCCATCTGGCCCGCAGGCCATAGTTTGCCCATCACTGGTTTAGAACAATGATACATGTATAACCCAGTGGAACTGCTTGTCAGCTCCAGGAGAGGGGAGGGAATCATAAATCATGTAACCATAGAAAAATATTCTAAATTTTAAAAAGATTTAAAAAAAAGAAAATTGTCTATTCATGTCCTAGGACCATTTGTTATTTGGGGAATAGTTTTTATTCTTGTACATTTGAATCAGTTCCTTATATATCTTGGTTAGCAAACCTTTATAAGAGAAATTTGTTGCAAAATTTTTCCCCCAGTTCCCTGCATCTCTCCTAATTTTAGCTCTTTTGGCTTTCTTTAGACAAAAACATTACTTTTATATAATCACAATTTATCATTTTATCTTTTGTCATCTTTTCTATTCTTTGGGCATTAACTCATCCTTATCCATAGTTTAGGTAATTTCTTCCCTGATCCTCTAAATTGTCTTTGGTCAGTAATTTCTTGTTTATTCTTCATGTACAAAAAAAAGAGGACATTTGGAACAAATAATACAAAATGAAGTGTCATATTACAACAGATAACAAGTTGTTTTATAAGTATTTCATATAGTAATATTGTAGTAGATTGGTCATGAAGTATGTGGAAACATACTTATCCTTCCATGTGGTGCCCTTCCCCAAAATGTAATCCTTTATTTTTATTCCCTCCAATATCTTTTCATAAGATATTCAAAACAGGTAATAAAGGACTGAGCCTGACACCAATACATCCACAAAGAAAAAAAGGGGAAGGAGAGGGCAGAGATTGGACATCCCAACTGATGGATAATCCTTTTCAGTTGTTAGAGTTTAAATTTCGCAACTTGTCTTAAGCAGTCTTTTCCATTCAAAATAATATGGCAAACAAAGTAGACATTTATTCAGATAGTCACATACAGTATACACACTTTCCTGTCTAAAGAGAAAGCATATACTTTGATAGAGAAATAGATGGCTATCCAGTAAACATGAAATGCACTCTCTCAGAGCAGATTAAATTTTGCTTTCATATGTCTGCCTTGAGGTGATACAGTGAAAGGTAGATGATTTCCTTAAAAGTTTGATTAAACTTGCTAATAAAGTTCACTTTCTGAGTGGTTCACAATAGTACCATTCTGTGAAATTATAAACGTCTAAGAGGGTCCAGGTTTAATTATAATTTTTTAGGAAGTATACTCTTTGGCAGATCCTTTCAACTAAGGTCTTCATAAACTTAATACCCTACCAACTCTAAAACCTTCCCAAAGGGCAAAAGCAGAAAAGCTGCATATTATATTTTAAAATGGGGAAGGTAAGACTCAAATAACTCAACTAAAACAAAGTTTTTTGAACCCACTTATTTTAATAAATCTCTTAATCCTATAGTAATCATTTTCTGCTTTACATGCACTATGTAGACAGGCAAAAAAGCTTATAAAAGTTTAAAAGACCATATATTTTTTTAATTTTGTAAAGCTATCCAGTCTTTTTTCCATGGGTCCTAAATTTATTCCCTTTTACCAACTTCTCTCCCCTGTCATATTAGAAATCTGAAAAGTTAAGTATAAAACTATGTTTTATTTTTAAAATATTTTCTCATTTTCCTATCTCCCATGCCAACCCCCAATATCTTATGGGGAAAAAAATCTAGCTCAGGACTTAATCCATAAAATATTTCTTCTTAATACCAGATCCAAGAGATATATAAGATAAATATCTAAAACTTCTCAGTACTGGTACTAACTTCAGCATATTTATTCACATTAAGGTGTCATATAAGGTAGAAGCACAAAAAACATCAACAGAACCAAAAATAAGGCACCTGCCTTTATAAGATGACAGCCAAAAACTAGTTGTAACACCAGCACACCTGCCAGTGAGGGACTATAGCTGAGAGAGAAACATTATTATTTACTCTTTCAATAGATGAACTAGCTTGAAATTCTAGAAATAATTTTTTGGTTCTAATTATGAACATTTTGCCTCAAAATCCCATTTAACACAATGGTTTTTCAAGGGAAAACATAAACTTACTCTGTGAATATAAAACATGAGATTAACTCGTGAACTTGTCACTTCTTTCTAGCAGAGCTTTTTGTCAATATTTTTCTGCAAAACTAAAACTGAAAAGCTATCAAAATGCACAATCTTTCATTTCCCAGGAATCTTTTGAAAATTGTAAAAGAACTACTAGATTTGGTTCACTTAATTAAACTCTTCATGCAAAACAATATTTGTGGTAATTCCATGCCCACTGCCTCTGATTGCTCTTTGCGACATATAAATATCTATTGCTAAGATCCCATTTTATAACAACTCAAAACCTTGGTTCAATTCAATCTCCCATTAATTTTAGATATGGGTAGATATGGACAGGTGGTATGAATAGCAGGCTGTGTAGAACCTGCCTACATCAAGCTTTTCATCCCTTCTTTTAAGGCTACAGAAAATCTTGACACAAGGAAAGGCAGCTCATTGTTTTATTAGATAGACCTCCCCTGATCTTCCCCTCCGCCCCCTAAAAGTAGTCATTTCCAGTGAGGGTTCCACAGAAAGTTCATATTGTATGACATTTTATTTAGATTCCATGCATGTATTTTCCTGTGTAGCCACAAGGTTAAGATCCATTCTTTCTGGAAACTCCAGCTTCTCACATACTGCCTCCTTTACAGGTAGGTATTGTGATATTTCATTGGGCTGTGTAAAGAGGGCTGGTGGAACATGCATTAAATTGGCTATTTTGCTCTCCCTTGAAGTGTATTCTCTTAACATGTAAGTCTTGTCAGCCTCATGGTAGAGCCTTTTGTCATTCATCCTGATGAGCACGCCACCAATTCTTAAGAAAAATCTCAATAACAGGAAAAAGCTAGAAGGCATCACTCTAATTTTCACACTTAAGCTTGAAACTCCATGATCATGAAGTTCATCTTCAAACAACAGAACTTCTTCAAAAAATTTAATCTGTTTCCTGGCTTTCAATTTCTCTGTGTCTATATGATCTGTTGTAGGCACAACCTTTAACTTAAGAGCTCCACCAAGTAATGTTCCTTTGTAATCTGTTGTATAGGTCCAGTCATATGGTCTAATAATCTCTTTGGAGTGCTCGCCCTCCATCCTGCTCTCTTGCCATTCTTTAGCACATGCCACCTTGAGTACTCCTTGGTAGTTCTTTACACACTTTAAGATATCAGTTGCATTGAACTCAATTCCAAAGCCAGAAACATGTTAGATTTTTAAAACATTGTCTCCAAACATCATTTCAAGAAGAGATGGCACAATATGGAGCTCATCAGCTAATTTCTCCACATTGGCCAACTTCATGATGGGTGTCTTGGCCACCGTCAGCTTCCAGGGCCTGAAGGAGAAGTCCTGGTGGCTGCTCTGGAAGCCGTAGATCATCATGGCCACGGTGGCGGGGCAGAACCAGCATGAGTGGTGAAGGCCTCCCTTCTCTCCCGCCCCCTAAATTGTCTTTGTTATTATCCTATATGTTTAAGTCATCTACCTATTGGAGTTTATCTTGATTTATGGTATGATTTTGATCTATAACTAGTTTCTGCTGGAGGTGCTTCCAGTTTTTACAGCAGTTTTGGTTGAATAGTGAGTTCATAATCCTGTAACTTGGAGCTTTGGCTTTATCAGTTATAAGGCTACCATGTTCATTTGCTTCTATATGATGTGTACCTTGGTGGTCTATTGACTATCTTCTCTAGTTCTTAGTATAATGTAGTTTTTAATAATGTCTGCTTTGTAGTATAGTCTGAGATCTGGTAATGGTAGGCCGTTTTTCTTCCCACTTTATATATATGATTTTCTTTACTGTTTTTGGCCTTTTGTTTGTCAAGATGAATTTCATTTTGAATTTAAATTAACTTTAGTTAAAATTTGTTCTAGTTCTAAAAAATAACCCTTGAATAATTAGGTATGGCATTGAATAAAAGCAGATTTAGTTAGTATTATAATTTTTATTATATTGGACCAATCTATTCTTAAATAATAGATATTTCTCCAAATTACTTAGTTCTATCTTTATTTGTGTTACAAGTTCTTTTTCTTTGTATTTATATAGTTCCTGTGTTTGTTCTGGCAGGAAGACTCGGGGGTATCTTATACATTCTGCAGTTATTTTTAAGTAGAATTTCTCCTATCTCTTCCTGATAGGTTTTGTTGATAATATATAAAAATTCTGAAGATTTGTATGAATTTATTTTGTATTCTATTACTTTGTTGAAGTTATTTTTTTTCAATTAAATTTTAGTTGACTGTCTAGAATTCTCTTGAGTAAAAAAAAAAAGTGCTAATTTTGCTTGCTCTGTCTATGCGTATTGTCCCAATTGCTTTTTCTTGTCTTTTTTGAAAGAGCTAGCATTTCTTTGTTATAATTTTGTTAAACAATTTTGTTAATAATGAACATCCTACCTTTATCCTTGATCTTACTGGAAAGGCCTCTATTTTATCTAAATTACATAATGCTAGCTCTTGGTTTTAGATAGGTACTATTTATCATATTAAAGACAAGCCTGTTTATTCTAATACTTTTTAGTATTTTTTTTTTAAACCCTTGTACTTCGGTGTATTGTCTCATAGGTGGAAGATTGGTAAGGGTGGGCAATGGGGGTCAAGTGACTTGCCCAGGGTCACACAGCTGGGAAGTGGCTGAGGCTGGGTTTGAACCTAGGACCTCCTGTCTCTAGGCCTGACTCTCACTCCACTGAGCTACCCAGCTGCCCCCCACTTTTTAGTATTTTTAACAATGGGAGTTGTAGTTCTTCAAAGTAGATATATCTGTTGATACAATGAATAGATTATTTTGGGGGGGTTATTATTAATATGGTTTATTATATTCATAATTTTCCTGATAGTGAATCAGCCCTGTATTCCTGGTATAAATTTTCTCTGGCTATAATATATAAGCTTTTTTATAATAATCTTTGCTAATAGTTTCTCTAAATTTTTTGCTTTGATTTTCATTATCAATATTGCTCTATAATTTTTTCTCTGATTTATCTCTCCCTGGTTTAGATATCAAGACTATATTTGTTAGGGGCAGCTGGGTAGCTCAGTGAATTGAGAGCCAGGCCTAGAGACGAGAGGTCCTAGGTTCAAATCTGGCCTCAGACACTTCCCAGCTGTGTGACCCTGGGCAAGTCACTTGACCCCCATTGCCTACCCTTACCACTCTTCTGCCTTGGAGCCAATACACAGTATTGACTCTAAGACAAAAGGTAAGGGTTTAAAAAAAAAAGACCATATTTGCATCATAAAAATAATTTTGAAGAATTGCCTTTTTATCAATTTCTAAATAGTTTATTGAGTAATGGAATATTTAACAGAATTCATTTGTAAATCCATCTGGTCCTATATTTCCTTTTCCTTTGATACTCCATTTGTGGTTTATTCAAGTTCTTTACCTGAGAGTGTGTTATTTAAATAATATAGTTCTGTTAATCTGGGTACTTTATATTTTTTTAGATGCTTGTTCAAGTCATTTACATTGTCAGTTTGTTAGCATATAATTGGACAAAACACTTATAGATAATTTCCTTTATTTCTTCCTTTGTTGTGATTTCTCCTTTTTAAATTTTGATTTTGACAATTTGGGCTCCCCACACTCCCTCTTTTTTTAAAAACAGAGTATGGAATATTTTATCCATTTTCTTTCTTTCTTTTTAATATATTCTTTTGTTCATTTAATTTGTAATTGAATTATTTGATTCAATGGTTTTTAAAAAATCTCCCTTTTGATTTTCAAAATTTCTATTTAGATTTTTAATTGAAGTTAAAATATTTATTCATTTTCTAATTTTTTAGTGTTGAATTCCTTATTCTTTGATCTGTATTTTTTTCTCTTTTATAGATGAAATTTTTCAAAGATGAATTTTTTTCTCCCAGGATTTTTTGGCTGCATTTTAAAAGTTTTTTATGTTATATCATGACTTTTTTTTCTGAAACTTTATTTTGTTTATATTATTTGTTCTTTGAACCATGAATTCTTAAGGATTGTTACTTAATTTCCAGCTAAGTTTTATTACTTTCTTTAAAGGTCTTTTACTATATTTAGCATTTTATTACATCATGGGTGGCAAGTTATATATTTAATATGTCTGTTTTCTGCATTTCTTTATTCTATTTTTATGTCCTACTACAGAGTTTGGCAAACTATTACTTGAGGGACAAATCTGGCCTGCCACCTATTTTTCTATAGCTCTTAAGCTAAGAATTATTTAAAAAAAACTTTTTAAGACAAACTAACTGTGTGACCCTGGGCAAATCACTTTACCCTGTTTGTCTGAGTTTCCTTATCTGTAAAATGAACTGGAGAAGGAAATGGGAAAACACTTCAATATTTTTGCCAAGAAAGCTCCAAATGGAGACACAGAGTCAGACAAAATCAAAATGACTGACAACAACAGACAGTAAACTTTATTTGAAAATGTAAAAAACATTCTACTTCCGCAGCTGCCATGGGCAAGAGTTTGTAGACTCCTGGTAGAGTTCATTGGCAATCTTTGTAAAGGTGCCATATAAAAAATTTTAAGCCCTTACCCTCTGTCCTAGTATCAATTCTAAGACAGAAGAGCAGCAACTGATAGGCATTTTGGGTTAAGTGATTTGCCCAGTGTCATATAGCTAGGAATTGCCTCTGGTTAGTGAGAGTGAAGCAGAATCACTTTCTCTCACTGGGCCAGTTGTGTAAATGTCTTGGAGACAATTGATATATAAAATCAGTATCTCTTTTATTATAAGAGGGGATACAAACTGAGGATCAGAACATGGGGTCCCTAACTCTAAGGCAGTGATGGACTTGGTGTGTCAAAATTTGCCAAAAAACTGAGCATAATTCGGGTGGTGTGTCACTTTGAGGAAAAAAAAAACACCATAATTTTGCAATATTTATAGTTTTAATAACAAAAATATGTAATTGTAATATATGACTTTAATAAACCAAAATAGGTAAATTAATATATGTAGAATTGTCATCAATAGTGCACAGAGTGTCTATACTACACTACAGCAAATGTTTCATCCTTGGCATGTGGCCCCATACTTCATTGAAAATGGCTACGTGTGTTGGTGGGTCATAGGTTTGCCATCACTACTCTAAGGGATCTAGCTATTCAGCAAAAACCCCTCTACATCCCTTGCAAAAGGGAGCCTTTGAGTTTTCCAGCTAACTTACCAGCTCCCTAGTTTTATCTAGTTGTTCCCCCAAAGCTGACTAAACCATCTATTTATGACCCTCAGTAGTTAGTTTGATATAGTCCAAAAGCTGTCTCCAAAACCCATTATGAGGATAAGTCCACCCCAAGGGGTCTGACCCCTGAGGTAAAACCTCAGAGCTGATATGACAGGATTTTTTAGATAAAACTCTTCTGGAAAGCACAGTCAAACAGAGTACCTCCAAAGTTGATATAGGGGTTCCTCCTTCTCCACATTCAGGTTGAGGTAGCTAAGCTCCTACAAGCCACCTTTCTTCCACTATTCCAGACAGGAAGAGATCCACTTCCTCCTCCAGGAAGTCACTGACTCCCAGTTGTCACTTCCAAACTTCTTTCTCTGCCTAAGATCCTTTCCCCTTGAGTTCATAGTATGTGCCTTAAAGACAGCCTTCCACTTCTCTTAATTTTATTCTATATCTTTATCCCATTACAGAACCCAATTTGAGTCCAGTTCTTCTCAATTCCAGGGCTAGAGCTCTAGCCACTGTGCTACCTAGCTGCCCATAAAATACCTTTTATGTTTGAAAAATACTCGTCCTTTCTGTTCTCATTCAGTAATCATCATTCTCTCACTGTCCTGCCCCCATATAAAATCTGTTGCTAAGGTATGTTGATTTTACCTTTTTAAGATCTTGCTCATATCCCTCCCCACTTTTGTTCTATGACTTCCATTACCCTGGTGTAGTCCCTCATTACTTCATGCCTAGACTACTACAATAGCCTGCTATTGGTTCTCCCTCCCACAAAGCTCTCCTCTTATCCCTAGGATCAAATATAAAATTCTCTGTTTAGCATTCAAAGTTCTCATAACCTGTCCCTCACAATTTTCCAGTCTTCTTATACCTCTTCCCTCCATATCCTCTGTGATCCAGTAATATTAGTCTTTTTGCTGTGTCTTGAATATGACACCCCAACTTCTGATTGAACATTTTCACTGGCCCATGCCTCAAATACTCTTCCCTCCTCATCTCTGCTTCCTGGCTTCCCTGACTTCCTTGAAATGTCAGCTAAAATCTTGCCTTCAGGAAGCTTTTCATTATTCCCCTTATTTCCAGTATCTTCTCTTTGTTAATTATTTCAACTTACCATATGTATATATTTGTACATATATGTATATACCTTATTTGAATATTTTTACATCCCCATTAGACTATAAGCTCTTTGAGGGCTAACTTTGACCTTTTTTTGTATCCCTGGCACTTTGCACAGTGCCCAGCACATAGTAAGTGCTTAATTTTTGAGTGATTGACTAAAAATTCTAATCATATCCTTAATTTTTTTCTTACTTATTTTATGGTTAGATTTATTTAGAGATCTTAGAGAGAGCATGTTGAGATTACCAACTATTATGGCCTATTTTATCCTGTAAATTGATTGTTTTCCTTTAAGAATTTAGTCAATATGTCATTTGGTACATATATGTTAAATATTGGTACAAATTCATTACTTATCATACTTCAAGCATTATATAGTTTCCCTTTTAATCTTTTAAAATAAAATCTTTTAGAAATTGTTGCTTTGTCTGAGATCTGGTTACTTCTTTTAATTCAGTGATTCCCAAAGTGGGTGCTACTGCCCCCGGTGGATGCTGCAGCAATCAAGGGAGGCGGTGATGGCCACAGGTGCATTTATCTTTCCTATTAATTGCTATTAAAATTAAAAAAAAATTAATTTCCAGGGGCACTAAGTAATATTTTTTCTGGAAAGGGGGTGGTAGGCCAAAAAAGTTTGGGAACCACTGTTTTAATTCTTTTTAAAAATTAATATATTTTATTAAAAAACAACAATAAATTCTGAATGCTGTATAATT
This sequence comes from Gracilinanus agilis, assembly GCF_016433145.1. Classification (NCBI taxonomy): domain Eukaryota; kingdom Metazoa; phylum Chordata; class Mammalia; order Didelphimorphia; family Didelphidae; genus Gracilinanus; species Gracilinanus agilis. Next base: position 115,527,072 of record NC_058131.1, on the reverse strand, counting down.
ATAATGACCAATAAAAGCCTCAGAAGAGTTGAAAATTTTTTTATCTTATTAAATACTTCCCAATTACATGTAAAACACTTTTAACATTCATTTTTTAAATGTTTGAATTTCAAATTCTCTCCCCCTTCACCCATTGAGAAGGCTAACAATTTATCTATTACACACATGAAGTCATTCAAAACATATTTTCATATTTCATGTTGCAAAAGAAATCATAGATACACTCAAAAACAACAAGAAAAATAAAGTTTAAAAATATACTTCAATTTATACTCAGAGTTCTTCAGTTGAGACCAGGATTACTACTTTTCTTTTTTGAGTTCACCTGAAGCATACTAAATTTTGCTCCAGGAAATTCTAATCATACATGAATCTTTGTCTCATTCTGTGACTTACAAACAATATATTGTCGGATTGAGCTACTCAGTAACATTATGCATTATGAATGACTGTCACTGTGAAAAGTGAGGTCACCTTTACAATTATGATTATTTACTGTATATTTCCTTCCATTCTATACTTTTCTGTTTCCCCTATATGTGATGAATTACAATATAAAATAAAATGGACCCTTTTGATGGCACACTAGTTGCTAGTTTGTTGGAACACATTCTTTTAATGTAAACTGTCTATGTACCTCATCTTTCCTCTAGTTCCTACAAGTTTGGAAAACAGTAGCCACTTCCTACCTTTTACCTGCCCACTTTCCTACCTACACAATGCCTACTGAAGCCTGTGCGTTAAATTTCCTGTTTCAAAATAAGGGCGATGGAGTTTTTGACAAGAATAGACTTTTGGACCTTAGTTATCTGTCTGTCTTTGTGTTTCTAAGTGGCTACTGCAGGAGCATCAAGTCTCCTAGGGAGAAAAAAAATTTTTGAAAGCTATGAAAGGAGAAAGGCACCGAATAAAAAAAAAAGATTTTTGAATTAAGGAAAAACTGATAAGGGGCAGGAAAAAGGATTAGGCAAGCTGGTAGCAGTCAGCAACTGACAGTGAGATGTGACACAATAAAAACTGGGTCATTGAGTTGGGTCAGCCCTAGGACATAAAAAGACTGAAATGAAGTAAAGCTCTGGATTACTTTGTTCTTGAATATTGAATTTTTTCAGAAGCATAGGGCATGAAATATTATAGTGATAAGCCAAGATTGGAAACATAGCCAAGAAAAAAAGGTCTTTAAGGGATTGTTTAAAATGTGCTGAAAGAATAATTTGGTTTGGTGTTAAACTTCCCCAAAAGTAAATTGACACAAAGATTTTGCATACCAAATAAGCAAGGAAGACAAAAAAAAAAAAAAAAAAAAAAAAAAAAAAAAAACACAACAAGGAGGAAAGCTAAATAGCCCTATAAATTTGGTGGCATTAAAAGTGTCAGATTTTAGCCACCGGGAGATTATCAGTCTTCATAAATACATTATTTTGCATGTACAATTAAGGTTCATTTGTTTTATGTAAGTACCTGTATTCCATTTGGAAGAGACTGTAAATGCTGTGTTGTAAAGTTAAGAAAAGAAAAAGTGAGGAATGAGGGGACAAGATGGATAATAAGAACTCATGAGATTTTTTATAACCTTTCTCCACCTACCACTACCAATATTTGATCTTAATATGAAAAACAAAAACAAAAACAAAAACAAAAAACCCAACAACTCAGCTCTCTTAAAAAATTTTAAATACTAAATAAATATGGTTCAATGTTTAAGGCAGCATGTTGCCAAAGGGAAACAATGACAATAATTTTTAAAATGTTGTATTTTTTTTAAGTCAAGGATTATAACACTTAAAAAAATTAACAAACCAGAGGACAAAGCCCTTGTTGGATAGTATAGATTTTATATTCTATGTAAACAAACCCAAGATATTCTATAGAAGTTACTCATTCGTATTCTACTTAGTCCAAACAGTTCAGTTTAGTAGCTCTGCATCTTTGTTAAAGAAGCATGTTTAGAATATTCTTTTTTTTTATGGAGTAGTGCAATTCTGTCTACAAGCATTAACTAATTAGCTAATTTCTTAAATGCAATTTACTTAAATTCCTAAAATGCACAAAAGGTTTTATTAGTTACAGGAGGAGATTCAAAGATAATTAAGATATAACTCCTGTTCTAGCACCTCTGTTTAATAAGGTGATACTATGGTATGTTTATATATATGTAATATATGTGTTTATATATATATTCAATAATTATAAAGGAATTTTAAAACAGAGCAAAATATTATAAAGAAAACATAAAATGTTATAGTAAGTCTGAAGACATAAAGATTATTTCCAACTGGAAAGACCAGAAGGCTTTAAACCTGGATCCTTGGCAAAATCCTCCTCTGATGCTTTGTAGAAGCACAGAGTTGATCCTGAGTTCTTTTTTTTATTATTCTTTTTTTTAAACCCTTAACTTGCCCAGGGTCACACAGCTGGGAAGTGTTTGAAGCCAGATTTGAACCTAGGACCTCTCATCTCTATGCCTCATCCACTGAGCTACCTAGCTGCCCCACGCCCCATCCTGAGTTCTTAAAGGTTTTTTCTTATGGAGTATAAACTTTATCAGATTCTACCATATTGGACAGACATTTTGTATAGTGTTCTGGTAACTTTCTGAAATCTACTCCAATGTAACAACAGTGGATGCACATGTGTGATTTCACATGTCCTTTCTTCCCTACTCCCTTTGGCCATTGGAGATGTAATCAGTTATACTACAATTTATAATAATAATTTGCTTGTTTTAATACTAGGAGTAATGTAATGTGCCCTCAGGTCCACATGGTTCCCTTCGCTGCTGTTTGTATTAAATTCTTATACTTAACAAATGAGTTTATATTAAATGAAAAGTTAGGAATATGGATCATAATCACAGCTCCCAATTAGGACAATTAAAATTTAGACAGAGGTTTGGTTCCTTGCTTTAATTTATGTGTAGCTAATTTCTAGCTTCTTTGTGGTTGAAGCAAAATTCAAGTTATCATAAACATTTGGGTAAAGAAACCAGAAGAGTTTATTCTGGGGCCTGTTAACAGTTATCTGGGGAATTTGGAGAAATAGCAGACTTTTGGAGGAACTTTTCTAAGTCCATGAGGCAGTGGGAACATCTATTGCTATTAGTTCTAATCTTCTGTTCTGAGATGATTGTAAGGCCAATGATGATCTCCACCTGATTTTTCTCTGCCAAAGCTCAGGACTATATTTTATTCATCCTTTTACTTTTTGCTCCCAGTTCCTTGCTTTCCTGATGCCTAACCCTCCAACCAACCAAGCTCAAAATGTTATATAAATAAGTCCCATAGGCCTTACCAGTCCACCACCCAATAGGCTTCCTGGTGTATCTAGTTGAAATATCTCTGATTCAAAGAGATGTGTAGCCTTCGTTCATACCTAGTTCTAATTGATGATTCAATCAAGAAGTGGTCTTATTTGACATTACATTTTTCAGTAGGGTGCTCCCCACCCCCAACCCCATCCCTCCCTTTATAGAAGATAAGGTTCATCACCAGGCCAAAAGCTGGTCACTTAATGATGAATTCTCTGGCCATGGCAACACATATGTGATCTATATCATTGAAAGAAGTACCCCATAGTGATGGTTCAAAGACTTTCAAAAACCAAAAATGGGTTAGGGGGAATTGGTAACTATTTTGAGATCAAAATAATCTGTCCTTTGATGTCCAGATATAAATATTTTATTAAACAAGCAGGCTTCTAAAAATTGTATTACCACTAAAATGGTGTTATTTTTCATTTTTCCAGATTTCTAATGGGTCTATATTCAGCTGATTGATTCATTTTTTAAAGTTTCCTAGTCCCTGACCTTGTGTTATTTATATCCTGATTTGCAACTGCTTTGAGGACACTGCTCAATCTTATAGAAAATATTCACATTGTACACATATTTAACATTAATTCTTTAATTTGCTTGATTTAGTAGTACCCACAACTACCATAATAATGGCCAGAAGCATTAAGGCTTTATAACATCAACACTGCAACTTTCAAGAGAAATGCTGAAGTACAAAATTATATTTATTGTTGAAATTCTAAGAACTTTTGCATTACCATGATCAGTTTGGAGGAATTAATTTCTTGCACTGTTGACCATTCCAAATCAAGAATTTACAAGGAGTAGAGTAACAATAAACATTTTCATGTCTTACATTTTTGATGTGGTATGGTCTGGCCCTAGAAACAGTGCCTAATAGTGCATTGCATTAATCTAGATATAGATAATAGAGGACAGAGACCTAAGAAGTAAGTTGTCTCCCACAAATCTAAGACCGGGTTGGACAGAAGATAAAACACCAAGGTCAGGATGAAGGAACCTGTTATCAGGGGCAACTACTTTAAAATATAACTAATATAAAGTAATCTTGTAAATTGTAATATCATAAGATGGAAGATTTAATGATAGACCACAGTGACTTCACCAAATTGTAGTCTTCCCCTAAGACCTACTCCAAGATAATTGGTCCACCATACATTTACTTATTACACAAGTTATTAGGATGAGCTAACTTCACATGAGAAATGAAATCAGGCAAGTATTTAAGAAAATCAAATAGTAATTTAAAATGTATAACTTAATGTGTTATATTAAAGTTCTTAAAGTCCTCCCTGCCCAGAGGGAATAACTTTCATTTTAAAGTTAATTTCTAAAAGATATATTTTCAAAAGTCGGATTCAATAGCTATGTTGAATATTAGCAGGTAAATCTTAAAACAAACAGTACAGATGATCATTTATAGGATACTCTATAATCCTTAATATAGAAAATCTTATAATTCAGAGCAACACCCTTATCTCTCAGAATAAAGCGGAGGCTCTGAAAACCTTAGTAATAGATGCCAAGGTTGCATGACAAAAAGATGGCCTAATCTAATCCAAAAGTCACATGAGTGTAGTCTACTCTATTTCAGGGATTGTTGCATTAGATCTTGGTGCTCCCAACATCTGTTTATAATCACAACCATGGCATTTTCTATGAATATGTATGTGCTTTTTCAGTATATTTTAAAGGTGATGTCCAACAGGAAAATATGCCACATTTACTTGCATCTGAATCTTTATGGCATGAGAAGTAGACTCTTTTCAAAGCTATGACATTACCATGCTTACCTTATGCTTTTGTTACTTGTGGTCTAATAGAGCTGAAGCTCTAGGCTTGTATCAGCCTGATTGAGTCTCAGGGGTTCTTTTTGTTTCTCAGACCCACCATATTTCCCTTGGGAGTGAGAGATTTAGCTCTCTACAACAAAAATCTCTTCCAAGCACTCAGGTATGAAAACATCTAAAATTGAACAGTATTTATTTAACCTCACAGAACAAACATAAAAGACTCAGATATAAATCCATAAACAGTCAAGAAAATCCTATTTCTCCCTTGTTAGTGGATCTCTGTCTTTCCAAGAAGTCTTATCAGTCCCTGGAATGTATATTACTCTCTGAAAGTTGGGGCCCCACAATGGGCAAAAACAGTCTTGTTAAAGACCCTGCCTGTATTTACACATCCCAAATAACCTTAGTACTGCTAAAGGACAAGGACTAAGTTTGCTCTCACTACATTCTGATTGTGCTGCTTGCTGTTACTCCAATCCAGCTCCTGCTTGAACCAAGAAATGGTCTGATTTAGGAGTCTTCCACTGGATTCAAGAGAGATAACCCAGGGATTACACTTTAACTTAGCCATTGCCACTCTGCAGCTACCAGTTAACATGTCTTCAGCTCCCAATGGGCTCAGAAACTCTTATCCTGTTTTCATCCCCTGCCATTTTGGGGTCATGTGGTTTCCTAGAGAAATAGGCTGCTAAAGCATAAGCTCTGTCTCCTAAGAACTGAGTCCAAGTCTCTGGATATATCTCCTCTCTTTTCCATTCTTTCTGATGTGACCTCTGGTTCTCTGTCTCTATTATTTCTTATATATAAGAAATCTCTAGAGGGGCATGATAACTTTCCTGAAAGGTTCCCATCATTTCCACCCTGGCACCCTGTTCCTCCCTCTTAGTGAGAATCAGTTCCAGTCTAAAATTTCTCATCGTTGTTTCCTCTACCTTTTGAAAGATGAGATATCATTAGGGCAAAAAGTCACTAGCTGTTGCTCAGCTTTTAGCAAAGAAAACTCAAGCATATATGCAGATAATTGAAATCTACCTTCACCAAAGAGGCAAGGTGCAGCTATGAAGCCCAAAAAAGCTTTCGTTTAAGTCTTGCCTTTGGTACATACTGGCTGTATTATCCTGGATGACTCAAAACAACCCTGTTTAAAGTTGGGACTAACCTATGATCAGTTGAACTTTGCTGATAACTACACCCATATAATTATCAAAGAATACTTTTTTTATGTACTCTATTTACAAAAAAGCAATTCAATATGTTTAAATGAATGTGATGCAAACTAAAAACCTAAGCCCAAAAGAGGACAAAAATCAAGAAATTATTGATCAGTCATACGGGATTTCTTATCAAAGGAGGGGATTTTTTTGAAGAAGGAGTACTTTGGGTCAATGGTAGGTCTGTACCAATTGAGTTAGCCAGCTGCTTTTCATCCTCCCCTCTACCAAATGGTCTAGCACAGTGGATGATTTAAGAACCCCCCTGACTTTGGCACCTGGCAACTTCTTAAGTCCCTTTTAATTTTATGAGTTTATGATTCTGACATGCATAAGACATGTGTCCAAATTTGTAAGCTTCAAAACACTGGAAGTTACCATGCCTCCTGCTTAAATACATTCAATATTTACACCTAAAGGGAACAGATACAAAACTTTCATACATCTTACTCCTACTCATGAAAACAAAAAGAGATTACCCTCCAGTGATTTGAGATTGCATAGATAAGAAAAACAGGGCTTAATCATTCCAGCTCATACCAAACACAATGGCAACATTTAGACACAGGGATTTGGTTTTGTTTTGCTTTTGCTAAACACACTCGCACACACCTCTTTTTCAGTGGAGTCAAGAGTAAAACATACATGCACGAGGGGAGGTTATTGTGTTGAATATTCTTATCACATGAGATCTTAATAGCATATACAGCTGGCCAAATTTCTTTTGAAGGCTTGAGCCTGCTCGGTTATCAAAAAAACAGTTCCAAATCTGGGTGAACTGCTGCCTTTCCTCTATGGAATGACACGAGTCAAATATTTGCTCCTTTTGCAAACAAATCAAACAGGCCTATGGTTTGGAGGAAGAGGAAAGAAAAGGATACAACAAAAACACACGAACACTCAAATACCCTCCTAAAATGCCCACACTGATCACAGAGTATGTCTTGTAGCCAGTCAACTTGAGCGTCAGAATAGGATCCTCACTAGAGACAAAAAGCAATTGACTCAAGGCAAAGCCAGCTGCAGTTAATGACATGAACAATGTTCAGGGCAGATCTGAATGTGCACAACAGCATGGAGATTTTGATGATTTCAGTTGAAAAAACTCCACCTCTATCCATCTGGAGCCAAGAGCAGAATCAGGCCAATGGAAAATATGTTAGAAATATGCTGGAACTATAGAGCATTCATTCAAAGGGAAAAATTCCTACACCTTCCATTTTAACCATATAATGCTTTAGAGTTAGTAGGTGAAGACTCATAATCCTATAATCTCCACAGAGGATTATAGGCCTTGAGGGAATATGCTCACTAAAATGATTGGGTGGGACCACAAAAGGCACCAAAAAAATATCAAATCTCCCTGCCCACGTTTTGAAAAATGAAATGTTTGGAATCCTCAAAAGACTCTAGTAAAACTTATTTTTTAAAAACCTGAAATCTGGCCTCAGACGTGTCCTAGCTGTATGATCCAGGGCAAGTCCCTTACCACTCTTTTGCCTTGGAGCCAATACCTAGTAACAATTTTAAGACAGAAGGTAAGTGTTTAAAAAAAACCCCTGAGATCCACCAGCATTAACCATTTCCCAAGTCCCAGTAGGATAAGTGTCTTAGGGATCCCATTTTCCAGTTTTCTCAGAACCAAAGGATGAAGTTCATATGGACCAAATGATTTGAATTCATGAAGGCTGACTAGATGTTCTCTTCCTATCTCCTTACTTACCTTGATCAGCAGTTCCTGAAAGTCATGTTTTGGTTGTCACTTCTAGTCCAAAGGACATTCTCTTTAAAAGAGGAATCAGAACAGAATAAGATTTGAGCCTCTCTATTGTCAATTATTATCAATCCAACTATCTCCCCTTCTAATGTGACAAGTTGTCATAACATTGCTTTGGGAAGAAGCTGGCCTGTATATACTCTAAGTTGTTGGATCAGTTTTGGGCAGGCACCATTGTTTTCAATACTCCAGTGTTGAAAGTTAGTTTATATATTAAGAGTTAGCTTTATAATGTTTAAAATAAGAACCAGAGACTCCAATTGGGTTTATTTCCAGGACATAGATGCTGAGCAAAAGTCAGGCAATTTACTTTAATTCCACAAAAAAAAGAAAGAAAAGAAAAGAAAAAGAGAGGAAGAGAAGAAATGGAGGGAATTCAGATAAACAGTAGCTTAAGTGAAACCTTTTACATTGGTTATCAGGTTAGTGCTGTGGTGATTTTCCATTTCTCGTCTGTGGGCTGGATTCCCCAGCTTCCAAAATCAAAATACAGAAGGATTTTAGCACATTGGTAGACTTGTAGAATTGGGTCCTTTATGCTTTACTAATAATGCTAGCATGAACTCCAGTCATAGCAAACACCCAGTCTCTTTTAGGATTAACCTAGATTTCACAGGTTTTTCTAATCATTTCTCAGAAAAGTTTGTCCCACATCAAAAGGCAGTTTATCCATATGTAGATTGCTTGTTAGAAATTCAAGTTTATCCTTCCTCTATGGAAAATTCAGCCAGGTCAGTACCTTATGCTATCTTCTTTTTATTCTCTATTCAGCATCTTCTTCCTGTAGCATACATTTCAAGAAATACATACAAAACAGCCTTATCCTTATTTAATACATATCTTTTAAGGATTCCAAGTATGATTTCTATGACTCATTTATGAAATAACCCAGAAGGGCAAAAAGGAAGGCAAGTATCAGAAAGTCCTCTAAACCAAGTGACAAGGGCAAGTTACAATAATGGCAGACCAAAGGCCTGAATGGAAGTTTCTTAACAGTGGCACCTGTAGAGTGTTCACAAAAAGTGCTCATTTATAGTCCTCAATAAACAATGTTAACAAATGCTGGTGTCACTCAGATGTTGTTGCTTTTACCTTGGCCCATCCACATTCCACTGCAGAATAAAAAAAGAAACCAGCTCACAGTAAGACTATTAATGTCAGTTTTACATTTTCCTTATTGTCAAATGAGGACTGAATGATCCCCTAAAACTGTGAACCTATGGCACCTATGCCAGAGGGGGCTGCTCACCTTCCCCTCTCTACACATACCTGAGGACATTCCTCACTTCATCCACCCTTCTGCCCAGCAGCCCAATAGGAGTGCTTCCTCCCTCCCCCATCTGGGGTAAGGCAGGGGGTTCACATGCAGCATGAGAGTTTCTGTTTGGGTACTCAGTCTCTAAAAGGTTCACCATCACTGCCCTAAAAGGTTGTTCTCATGATCACATGCTATATAGTAACATCTCCAAAAATGCTTTGAAAAGGAATAAAAGTTATATAACAACATAGAGCATTATTATCTTTTTAAATAATTGAATTTTTAAATGCCAAGAACTTCTTTTAAGAAAAAGAAAAAAATGTAAAAAAGAGAGAGAGAGAGAGAGAGAGAGAGAGAGAGAGAGAGAGAGAGAGAGAGAGAGAGAGAGAGAGAGAGAGAGGTTGACCTATTCTTCATGTGTCTGCCTTGGCTATCAGTTAAACTAATTCAGAGAGTGTTGGATAGCAAAACTTGAACCAAACAAACCAGGACTGACCTGGAAATATTTTGCTGTTTTGAAACGGTGACACCCTAAGAGGTCATAACCAGGGTAACTAGAAAAGCTGGGCAGGTTTCTTGAAGGCTGCTACAGGAACCAGGCATCAAGACAGTGACTCAGTAAAGCACCTTTTGGGGAAAAAGGAGATGAACTGGGTACAGCTGGGGATATAGGGGAGCCTACAATGTCTTCTTGAACCCCTCTAAGGTCAGCTCTAGCTGGGTTATTCCAGTTCATCTAACCACTAACAGAGAACAGAAAGTAAATCAACTATTCCTTTTCTCTCTACCTGCTGAAAGATCCGTCATAATTCGTATGTATCTCATCAGAGAGCCTCCAGGGATGGGGACAGAGCAAATGCCAACTTTCAAAATGACTTTTCTCCTGCAGTGCATTAACATTTAATTTCAACCTGAACCCAAAGGCTGCTCAGAGGATTCTGAGAAATGGATCAGGGCCATGCTGGTTCTTTATCCATTTTTTGTCTTCCCACCCCAACCATTTTGATCCCCTAGTATCCTTTTAACTAGGATGGAAATGTTGGCACAGAATACCTTTCACTTTTGCAGATTTACACACTTGTATGCATTTCAGGCCAGACCAAATAACTGTTCTCCCCAGAACTCCGGGGCCAAATCTGCTTTGCCAGGACAATTTGCTTTGATCCAGCTCCCAGAGCATATTTCTTTTTTTTTTTTCAAATTAGCAAATTTTAAGCAATTACTGAAACACTGGCCACGTTTCAGAACACTGAACAAGGCATTTACATGAGGGCTAATTTGACTAAGCATTAAGTCTATTCGCAGAATGGAAACACAGAAATAAGATTGCTTTTAAAATTAAACGTTAACTTTACCTTTTTATTTATTTTTTGTTTATTTGTTTGTTTGACTGGACTTCAAACTATTGAAGAAAGGTACAGTGCAAGAAGGGTTGAAGTGTAATATGAGACAGTGGTAAAGGAGAGCCCTAAGGTATTTATTTATCCTTTGTTGAGTCATCTATTAAGTAAAAAGGAATACTCTTTACATGCAATATGAAAAGCTACAGGCTTTGGAGCCTGTAAGTAAGTCTATGAGTCTTCTGTAAGCTGCCACAGCACCACCCGGGAATGACTGGCCACTTATAGTGTATGTTAGTTGGTGAAGTAGTCATTTAAACAGACCACATTCTCCTATCGTGAAATTTCAATAGCCTATTCATCATGAAAAAAGAACAAAGTCTAATTTTCCATGTAAGAGCATATGCCTAATACTGCTCAAAGTATAATTTGGCACTCCTCATTGGCAGAAGAGAATAGCCAATCCTCTTTTCTTGGCATTTTGCAAGCCCAAAGCCACAATTTGGCTAGTTTCAACATTCTGCTAACCTTGGATATCCAATAGTGTTTATTAGGGGCTTAGGTGTGCAGGGCACTGTGCTGAGGGCTATATTAAGCTGGTTGAATGGACACATTAGATATTTTCTGCTGTCTAAGAAGACAATAGAATGCAGTCTACATAAAGCATGCTTGTAATTATACAGCGACAAGAAAACAATGCAACAGTCAGGGCAGAACTCAATAAAACAATAAACTTGTGCAGTTGGAGGAAGAAGAAAGTGAGGAGAAAACATACACAGTGCTATTACACCATAATCAAACCCCTTTTGTTACTTGAATATTGTTTATGTAGAAGTTTTGTACACTTCCCCTGAGAAATAGTGGCGATCAGTTTGATCTGAGGTCTCTAGGAGCTGGGGAGGGAGAGAAATGTGAAAGCTGCAAAGTCACTGGCTAACAGGTTTTCAGAGGCCAAGAAGAGGAAGAAAAAATGACCAGTACACGTTTAGGCTAATTTTTCTCCCTTTAAAATGGTGGGTAGCATCTGAGATAATGGGGAATCTCTTATTCTAATTTCCCTTATTTTTTTAGATTGCCTGTAGAGTCCTAAAACTGACTCTTTAGTAAGTCTATATTTTTTTACCCAGAGAAAAAAGGAACCCTTCCATTCAAAATTCGCTAGACAAATTAGATAACAGCCAGATACAGTATTCCAAAAGAGGGAATTGCAGACAAGGGTATTAGATAAAGTTAAAAAATAATACTGATCCATCGCCACTATCAGCCAAATAAATACAAACTTAGAAAGGTGGGTTATGGGCAAGAACACTATGAAGAATTTAGGATCATGGTGGCTCACAAGCTAAAAAGCAGTAAGCAATTCAATGATGTTGTTTAAAAATTAAGAGTGATATTAGAGGATTAAAGAAAACAAACTCAAGAACAGAAAAATGCAGAACTGTGAATCACAGAGAATGGCAGAGCTGGAAAAAACCTCCAAGGTCTTCTAGTTTCCTTCTACCTCCATTATTTTACAGATAAAGGAATGCAAGTCCATTGAGGTAAAACAATTTGTTCAAGGTTACACAGCTATTAAGGAACCAAGCCAAGATCTGAACCCAGATTCCATAACATGTTGTTGCCTCTAATCTTCCCTATATATTTATCCTCGAATGTATTGCTGCAGATGTATGATTTTGTGCTTGGCTGTTCAAAATATGTCTAGTCATTAGAGAACTACTGAAATTATAAAAATATTGGGAAATGATTATTTTGAGAAAAGTAAAAAAATGCTTTGAGATAATTTTGAAATCTTTAGAGTAGAGGAAAAGTCAGAAGTTATTTCATAGTCTTTAAATATTATCTTGCACATAGGTGCTTAATAATATATGTTTATGTTATCTTACAGCTGGTCACCAGGTGTTTTATAGGTATTTGAACAACTAATTCAGTGATAAAGCACTTTCTAATGCAAAAGATACCATCAGATTCACATTTGTAATGAACCAACTGAGGGATCTTGTTAAATCTAGATGTCTAGAAACATTTAAAAAATAGGATAGCTACCTGTCTGCCTCTGATGATTTAGTTGGCATAGGCTAAGTTTAGAAAGCTCTATTTAACCTCATAGTTCTATTATATGGATGCATAGCTATAGCTTTCTCTTAAATGTCAATCTGGCTTAGCCTATTAATAAAGCATGATAATGACTATATCCCCCCCACCCCAAATATTGATTTCAGATTGGAATTCCCACATCAAACCCAAAGATTTTAGGGATAGGAGTAATGATAGGAGTTACATATCATCTTCAGAAACCAATTTAGGGGGTACAAAGTACTTTCCCCCACAACAACTGTGAAGTAAGTAGTATATTAGAATCTATAATCAGTATAATTAGCTTCATTTTAGAGCTAAGGAAAGTAAGGTTAGAGAGATGGAGGTATGGGAAGAGAGCTACGATCTGAATGCAAGTTTCCCAAATCTAGATCCTATATTCCTTCTCACGGTCATAACACAATGAATGAGTGTGGTTTTGACTTGGCCCCTTCTTCCATCACATACACTTTATGAGCTTTAGGTGCTTCTTTAGCATCGTCATAATTCCAAATACACATTATCGTGAGTCTTGGCTTCTAATCTCAGCCATCCTTATCAAAGAAGGGACTGAATTGGGTGGGTTGGTGATGGTATATATGGGAACATTGCCATGTGCTATCCTGTTGTAGCTGGAATGATTTAGGGAAGGATCTGTTGGACTTTTGCTGACTCAAATGTTCGATCTTCTCCAAGAAATGGAACAGATAGAGAGCATCTTAACATCATAGGAGTTTTGTGATTGAACTTGTTAGACACTAACTTATCTTCTCCCTTTTTTGTGAAGAGAAAGATTTCCATGATAAGACTAAATAGGGATTAGTCTGGAAACTGTGATTTCATTGGCATCCTTCAGATGAGGAAACTCCCTCTTCCAATGCAGGTATATCCTTTCTCTTCAACTTATATTTTAGAAAGTTGCCTGGGGCACCAAGAGGAAAAGGGGGGGTGGAATTAAGCCTCTACTTTGGGCCATACACTGTACTAAGCCCTTTACTTTTTTATTTAAAATTTTTCTAGCATTTCCAAATTTTCTCCCCCTTGCCTCTCCATTTCCCATTGAGAAGACAAGCAATATCATACCCATTACACACGTAATGATGTGCAAAACATATTTCTATTTTAACTATATTGGGAAAAGTGAGAAAAATAAACTGAAAAAAATATGGTAAGCACTATGAAAATATTATCTCATTTAATCCTAACAACAACCTTGGGAGATAGGGGCTATTGTATCCATTTTACAGATAGGGAAACTGAAACAGACAGCAATTAAAGTGACTTTCCCAGGAACATACAGCTAATAAGAATATGAGGCAGATTTGAACTCAAGTCTTCCTGACACCAATGCTGGTACTCAATCCCCAAGCAACCTAGCTGCCAAAATCAAGTTCATCTCTACTAACAGGAAAACAAAAAGGGCTTTCCCAGGGCCACTTAGATTTTTCTGGCTTTGCCCCAGCTTTTAGCCACTAAATCATGTGGCTTCTCTAATTTATTATCTTTTTTAAAAGAGCCCTTTCCTTCCATCCTAAAATCAAAACTGTATATTGCCTTCAAGGCAGAAGAGTAATAAGAGCAAGGCAATGAGGGTCAAGTGACTTGTCCAAGGCCACACAGTTAAGAAGTGTCTGAAGCCAGGTTTGAACCCAGCATCTCCCATCTCCAGGTCTGGCTCTCAATCCACTGAACCACCTATCTGCCCCCTCAATATATCCTACTTTAAGACATGAACTTTATCCCTAACTCCTTTGCCCTTTGTTTTGGAAGTGAGAAAAAACTTTGTAATGAATTGAAATCATATTCTCCTTTCATTCTAATTTATACCTTCCTTATTTGACCTAGATGAAATCATTCCACTACTTTGGGTCTTAGCTTCCTCATCTTTAAAAATAAGGGGGATGGTGGTAGTTGTTAATTTATAAGATTTCCCCCCCCCTCCAACTCTAAATCCCATGTTTATAAAAGCAGCCTTCAAAATAAACCTTCAAGACTTATCTAGAAGTCAATATGGATATGAATTTGATAGGATGAGTTCCATGATGGGAACTATATGAAGAATAAATAAACTCTTTCTAAAAACTAAGAAAGTATAGGGGAGAGAGTGCCCATAGGAGCTAGGGAAAACATTTGTGTTTTTGTTATTGTTATGGTTTTTCCAAAGAAAGAAAGGAAGAAAGAAAAAAAGAAAGAAAATAAACCCTCACGTAGTGGATCAATGAAATAGATTAGGCATTCAGTATACAGTAGTAAATGACCATGGTAACCTGGTGTTTGACAAATCCAAAAATCCAAGCTTCTGGAAGGAAAACCCATCATCTGAAAAAACTGCTGGGAAAGCTTCAAAACAGTATGGCAGAAACTAGAGAGAGACCAACATTTCATACCATATGCCAAGATAACATCCAAATGGATACATGATTTAGAAATAAAGGATTATACCATAAACAAAATAAGGGAACACAAAAGACTGCACCTGTCAGAACTATGGCTAAGGGAAGAATTTATGACCAAACAAAGCACAGAAAACATTAAAAAATATACAAGACAACTTTGACTACCTTAAATTACGAAGTTTTTGTACAAACAAATGCAACCAAGATTAGAAGGGAAATGACAAACTGGAAAAAAATTTTATAGCAAGGGTCTCTAACAAAGGCCTCATTTCTCAAATATATAAATAACTAAGTCAAATTTGTAAGGAAACAAATCATGCTCTGATAAATGGTCAAAATATATAAACAGACAGCTTTTGGATGAAGAAATTAAAAACATCTTTAATCATATGAAGAAAATGCTCCAAATCACTATTAACTAGAGAAATGTAAATTAAACCAACTCTGAAAATTAAAATACTTTACATCTATCAGAATGGTTAATATAACAAAAAAGGAAAAATGATAAATGTTGGATGGGATGTAGTAAAATTGGAACATTGTTGGTGAAACAACCATTCTGGAGACCGATTTGAAACCGTCTCAAAGGGCCATAAAACTATGTATATCCTTTGACCCAGCAATGCCACTACTAGGTCTGTATCCCAAAGAGATCAAATATAGGGGAAAAGAATATACAAAGATATTTAGAGCAGGTTTTTTCTGTGGTAGCAAAGAACTAGAAACTGAAGGGATGTCCATTGATTGAGGAATGGCTGAAAAAGCTGTGGAATATGGTTGTAATGGAATATTGTCATACCATAAGAAATAATAAACAAGACAATTATTTAAAAAACTGGAAATACTGATATGAAATGATGCAAACTGAAGTGAGCAGAACCAGAAGAATATTGTATGTGGTAACAGCAATAATGTATGATAATTGGGGGCAGCTGGGTAGCTCAGTGGATTGAGAGCCAGGCCTAGAGACGAGGTCCTGGGTTCAAATCTTCCCAGCTGTGTGACCCTGGGCAAGTCACTTGACCCCCATTGCCTACCCTTACCAATCTTCCACCTATAAGTCAATACACAGAAGTTAAGGGTTTAAAATTTAAAAAAAAATAATGTATGATAATTGACTGTGAAGGACTTAACTATTTATTATCAGCAATGTGAGAATCAACTACAGGAGACTCATGATGAAAAAGGCTATCCACTGCCATGGAAGAAACTGGTGGAGTCTGACTACAGATGTTAGCATACTTTATATTTATATTCACTTTATTTCCTTCTTTAATTTTTTCTTACATAAGCAACTTCTTTCACAAACATGAAAAATATGTAGTGCACGATAGTACGTGTATGTCATGTTATCTGCCATCTTGAGGAGAGGAGGAGAAGAGGGAGAGAACACAGATCTCAAAATATGAAAAAACAATTGTTAAGACTTGTATCTATATGTAATCAGGAAAAGAAAAATATAATTTGAAAAGAAAAGAAGCCTACATTCTGATTTCCCTGTAGGAGGCACAAAACTCAAGAAATATTGAACCAAAGTTCTTTCCTACTCCCCCCAGCATTAACTAATCCTTGCTCAAGGTGGTCAGCTCTTCATGGACTCTGCAAAGAAGCCCTAGCTAAGGGGTTAGCCTTTGAAAGGCCAGAGGGCTACATAAGGCTAGAGCTAACCAAAGCCCAAGAGACTCATCTAGGGGACGGAGAAATGACCACCATTTACATAGGGCTTAAAAGTTTGTCTAGTGCTTTATCTATGTTAGCTCTCTTCTAACTTCTCATTTGATACCATTCAGCCAAAAAAGGCTCAGGCACTGGCTTTGTACCATATGCATGCACCCAGTAGTTAGAAGTACCAGGGAAGCCCCAATCTCTTTACATTGCCCAGAGACCAGACAGCCTTCTATCTCCCAGTTCTGCCTTTCCCTGCAGGGCAGTGCCCACTTTTAATGTAGGATTTGTGGATTTACCAAATCAAAAAATCAGCGATGAGTACTCACCTATTGTATATATTTTAATGAGCCTTAATCACGGGATCTTGATTGAATGGAGCAAATGGACATGCTTGGATACTTTATGCAATATTTATTCCTAGGATAGTAACAATCAAAATCGATGAATGATATATAGTAAAGCATACACTGAAAAGCTGCAGACCCGTAGCCTTCTTCAAACAGTGAAGACCTAGGATTGCTTTGAACATGAGTTCTACAGAAGGCACAGTTTGATTTGTGCACTTCTCCATGGTTACTTTCCCCATGAAAAGTCAAGAAAAAAACATTACAATAGAGTTACCACTTGATGTCTAACTTGCATTTCCAGTTGGGTCAGGCTTTAGATGAAGGCTAAGAAACTCAGCTCCTGAGACTTCTGGCATGAAGGAAGGACTTGGGATATTGGTGGGAGATGACAGAAGCTTGGTACATTTCTCAATCTTGACTGTCCTGCTGTTGCCAGAAGCATGTGAACGAATATTGTTGTTAAGTCATTGCAGTCTTGTCTGACTCTTTTTTTTTAACCCTTACCTTCCATCTTGGAGTCAATACTGTGTATTGGCTCCAAAGGTAGGCAATGGGAGCCAAGTGACTTGCCCAGGGTCACACAGCTGGGAAGTGTCTGAGGCCAGATTTGAACCTAGGACCTGGCTCTCAATCCGCTACCCAGCTGCCTCCTTGTCTGACTCTTGACAGTGATACTGGAATGGTTTGCTATTTCCTTTTCCAGTTCATTTTACAGATAAGGAAAATGAGGTAGACAGGGTTAAATGACTTGCCCAGGATCACACAGCTAGCAAATGTCTGAAGTCAGATTTGAACTCAAGAAGGTGACTTTTCCCGACTCCAGATCTGGCACTTTACCCATTGTAACACTTAGTTGCCCAAAAGAATTAATATTAGTGAATACTAGAACTGCCTTGCTCTGACAATTAAGCTATCTGCCTAGCGTAATTGTGCCACATCATTTCCTTTTTTCCACTTTCTAATTGACAGCTAAAGTAGATTACTTTCTCATCATCCCCCAACCCTATAGTTATGTGGGGAGAAGAGTGGTGGCATGAGGTTGTCAGATCTCTTTAAAGTCCCACAATAACCCTACGAAGTAAGTACGCAAGTATTTTTCATCTCTGTTTCACAGATGAGGAACCTGAGGCTCAGAGAGAATAAATGGCTTTCTCATGCATACACAGTGTCAGAAGCAGGACTGGAACCCAGATCTTTCTGACTAAATCTATCTTACTCTGTCTACTAATCTCATGCTGCCTCTTAAGAGAAGAAAGTAGATGGATTTTCTACTTCTAGGAGGAAGATACTCTCTTGCCAGGTAGGATGAGAGCAGAGAAGCAGAAAATATTTTGCTAATGAGGACATTCCTTATATAACCTTTCTTATTTCCAAAATAAACTCTGATCAGCAAAAGCAAAGTTTCCTTCCCATTCCTTAGTGTCTGAGGTTGATGGGTGAGGTTATGAGCAGCTCCCAAGAGTCTATTACCTCAGAATTAGCTCTGATTTCTCCTCTCCCCTCCCCAAACCTACATGTTCTTCCTGCCTGTGTGACTGCCTGGGTTTGATCAGATGCCTTTGGACCTTCTGGGATGTCTCACACCTGACCTGGATACCCTGGCAGAAATTGTTGAAATAGATCCAGACAGGGATCAGGGATGGCTGAAATGGCCTCACATTATGAGTTCCCTTCCCACTCCATCACAAGCTCACTGGATTTCCAAACTTCCACTCACCCTTGCTCTAGGACCAAAGACTGAAATTCCTTTGTCTTCTCAAAGGCTCTCTAATTCCACAGTGAAGCAGATTCTTCTGAAGGCCGAGAGCCAAGAGAGTCAGAGGGCCTGGCTGGACGGGTTGATCTTGACTGGACTATACGTTTCATTTCAGAGAGGGAGAGAAGGAAAAGGGGGAGTGAGGAAAAAGAAGGAAGAAGAGAGGAAAAGGAAGAGGTAGAGGGAGGGAGGGAGGGAGAGAGACAGACAGACAGACAGACACAGAGACAGAAACAGAGACAGAGAGAGTCACTTCCTAAGGTCCAACCAGAACCAGGGATGCCTCTTCCTGCCAGTCCAATAGTATGCAAAGCAATAAAAATAAAAAATAAAAAGAAATTGCTTGCACCATCATAGACTGATAGAAGGATACACTCTAAAGAAACATACTTTTTTCCACTTTTGATATTTTACATTTTCTATTATAGTCACAATTAGGAGTACCTGAAAAGATTTCCCCTGAGTGTTCTCTGTTAAGAATGCTTTATCCTGACGTGCAAGGCCCTCTCTAATCTGGTCCAAATTGACCTTTTAAATTTTCCTTCCCACTTCTCCCTTCCACAAACTCTTTTTTCAGCTCTTCACTGACCCACATTCCCCAGTTGGGTAATTTTTTTTCATACTCTTCACATTTTATAAAGCCTCCACTACCTCTAACTCTCCAAATCTTATCCATCCTTCAAGACCCTGCTGGAATCCCATTTCCTTCATAGTGCTTTCTCGGAATATCCCAACTAACAAGTTTCCCTTTTTTCTCTAAGTATTCAAATATTTTATTATCTGTTACATTCATTTGTATCTCATTAGGCATCGCCTTATATCATTAGCTATCTTGTTACATACACTTTTGCTTTATCTCCTGTATAAATGGAGATTTTGAACCTTGGACTTCATCTCCCCAAAGTCCTTAGTTTTCCCAAAATTCCCTTTAATCTCTCCTGCACCTCCACAGTTACATCGTCATGTTATTGTTTTATAGTTGGCTGTAACTCCTCCCTCTTTCTCTTTTGGATTCCTGGAAGCAAGCTGGTTAGTACCTTTTAATTAGTCTCTTTTGTTAGTTTATTATTAATAAAATATTCATAAATATAATATTTAGTATTTTGCATATTAATTTTAATCTCCACCCTCCCAAACTGAACTGAACCTGAACGCTAGCTAGATGTCTTCTAGAACAACTAGAACACTATGCCTAGCCAATTACCTTAAGTGCTCAATTAACATTTATTGGCTGATAGAGCCTTTAGTATCTGAAAAACTATGAGACAGTGGTATACTCTCTGCAAGAAGTGAGGATGGAAAAGAGACTCGAATTTCCTTTTTCTTCTTGCCCTAGTCTGTTCCCTATGTCTGACCTGCTGTCTGTGAAGCAGGACCACCTTATTGAGCTCTGGTGAAAACTAGAATGTCTGGGGAAATGGCTGTGCCTTCTTAAGATGCTTTTGGGTTCAAGTGGAAATAAACACACTATGAGAGCAAAGGAGCTGGTTGAATTATCCTCCAATTTTAAAGTCTGCCCTGCCCCAAATCTGAACACCTATACTCCTGTGATCTTTGAGGCACTGGGCAATACAATTCCTAAAAAATGAATCTCATTAAGTAAAGACACAATTTTGCTGAAAAGAGGGGCACAGAGAGATTTAATGAAAACTATCAAACTGGCAGACTAGAGACAAATTCTTTACTCAGTAACAAACATTAAAAACCCATCTATTTTCAACCAAGTTATTAATTTGTCATTAAAATATTAGTGGGGTTATGGCCTCTCAAAAATATTTATAATGTAATGCTAATATTTTTAATAAAAAACTTTTAGTCAAAGGAATGAAGCTATAATGGTAAAAACACAGGTATCTCTATCATTTTGAGGACAGGATTACTACTTGCTGCCCTCTCAAATCACACCATCTAAGTGGCAGTATGTTCCACCTACAAATTCTCACTGTACTCTCCAGAGTTCACTTTCAGCCAACTCTACCTCCTAATTTAGAGTAGATGAAAGTAGTGTAGATATATTTCAGGCTGCACCCCTTAAAGAAATGACTCAGCAGCTGGAGTGATGTTCCCATTCAACCCTTCAGTCCACCAGAATGGGGCTTTCTCATGGACTTCAGCAATTTTCTAAGGGTGAGTTAGGAGCTTTCTACAGGTAAATTAGATAGTTGCTTTGCCGTCATAGGATCACGAGGTCATAGATTTAGAATCAGAAGGGACCAAAAAGGATATAATCTAATTCAGCTACTTCCTTTACAATTAAGGAAACTGAGGCTCTGAGAGAGGGGTTATGTCATTCCCAAGGTCACAGTATTAGCTGTTAATAAGGGATGCCGAGGTATCTTGAAGATGTTTGGAACAGGGACAGAATGATTTACTTCTCCCTCATTCAGCATTAGCCAGCATCATAACTCTCAGGAAAGAGCTGTCCTCAGTGGGTCAGGCAGCCTAGACTGAGGAGGCAACTTTTAGTTATAAATAGGGTTGCATTTCCTTCATTAAAGTGAACCTTTTCCTTGGAAGAGAAGGGGTAGTCCTTCACTGACCTTTGAAGCTGTTACATCTTAGGTTGGTCCATGGGGAGACTTGAGGGAAAGGATGGGAGGGAAGGGAAGAGGATGTCAGAGACAAACTTCTCTACTTCATAATTGTGCCTCAGCCTATTCTATATGGTTGCTGAGGTATATGAGTATATGCCAATCAATAAATCAATCAACAAGCATTTATTAAAAGAGCTTGCCATGTGCCAGGCACAACATTAATAATAAATGACAAGGCTTTTTTTAATTGCAATTTTTTTTAAAACTGCTATAATTTGAGTCCCGTAACAAACTTTCTTATTATCTTTGCTATTCCCGTGGGTGTGAGAATCTCAGAAAACTTCAATTTGCATTTCTCCAATTAGTAGTGATTGGGAACTTTTTTCTTCAATGACCTTCGATAGACTGGGTTTCTTCCTTTGAGAACTATCTGTTTATATCCTTAGTCTTTTTTTCAATTGGGGAGTGGTTTGTTTTCTTAAACATTTGAAGTTGTTCCTTATATATCCTGGAAATGAAACCTTTATCAGAGAAACTTATTTCACACAAAGATCAAAGCTATTGCAACAAGGACTCCTTATTTGGCAAAAACTACTTAGCTACCTGGAGAGTAGGATGAAAGAAGTTAGACCAATGCCTCATACCTTGCACAAAGATAAGCTCCAAATGGGTACATAATCTAGATGTAAAAAGATTACACCAAAAACTAAAGAAACATGGAAAAAAATTAGTTACGAGATCAATGGGTAGGAGAAAAATTCATGATCAAACAAGGAATATAGAGAATCACAGAAGAAAATGGATCATTTTGATTCCACAAAATTTAAAATATTTTGCACAAACAAATCAAATAATTTTGCACAAATATTTTGCACAAACAAATAAAATTAAAGGGGAAGCAATTGGGGAAAATTCATGGCTGGATCTCCATGATGGTAGTTGCAATGAATGTGACATCAAGAGATCCTCGCTGCTACTTTCTCCATACTGGAAGAAATGGGAGTTATTTCCTTCAGTTTTGGTGATATATGCTAGATACAACTAGGTGGTTGTACCAGTAGATAGAGTGTTGATCCTGGAGTCAGGAATCCCTGAACTCAAATCTGGCCTCAGACACTTACTAGCTGCTTGACCATGGGCAAGTAACTTAACCTCTGTTTGTTTTGACTTCCTTATCTTTAAAAAGTGGGTAATAATAGCACCTGTATCCCAGGGTTATTGTGAAAATAAATGAAGATAATGTCTTTGAAGTGCTTTTCAAATCTTAGAGCCCATAGAAATGTTAATTATTTTTATTTTATACTCTCTCCCCTTTTTAATAGATGAGGCATAACCAGTGACAGCTCTTTGCTAAGAAAAGAATCTGTGGCCATCTGTTCTGAAATATAGTGAGGCATATGATTTGAAGAGGATTTAGAGAAATGGTGGGGTGGCTTTCAGAAGACATGAAGTATGTTTTAGAGAAGAGAGAAATTCCCTTGCATTCATAACTAGAGCATTTGCCTCACTGCTCTTTCTACATAGGAAACCCCCTACCCCAAAATATCTCTCCTGGAGGTCTTCTCTATTCCTTGAAATTCCATTATTAGAAATGTATTTGTTTGAGCTTCTAAATATCCTCTTTAAAAAACAAACAAACTAGAGAATTAAAATATTAAACTCAATTTGGACTTTTGTTTGAATTAGTTTACTCAGGTCTTTTTTTCCTAATAGGTGAGCAAAGAGCAGCCAAATAACTGAATGTAAGAGTTCAAATAAACAGATAGGAGTAGTTTGGGAGCCTGTGGCACTAACTAGGGAAAGTCATTCTGGGTGGGACAATGTAGATGAGATGAAGGGAAGATGTTCTGGACATACTAACAGTAACTAAATGCTCTACAAACACATAGGAGTGGAAAGAAAGCAAGTAGGGGAACCTAGGTAGCAGTGTGGTTAGAGCACCAGGCCTGGAGTTGGAACGACCTGTATTCAAATCTGTCCTTAGACACTTCCTAGCTGTGTGATCCTGGGCAAATCATTTAACCTTTGTTTGTCTAAAAAGGAAGGAAGGAAGGAAGGAAGGAAGGAAGGAAGGAAGGAAGGAAGGAAGGAAGGAAGGGAGGGAGGGAGGGAGGGAGGGAGAAAGAGAGGAAGGAAGGGAGGGATGAATGATGGAAGGAAGGAATGGAGGAAGGGAGGGAGGAGGAAGAGAAGGAGGAAGGGAAGGAAGGAGGGAAGAAGGAAAGAATGGAGGGAGAGAGAGAGGGAGGGAAAAAACAAAGCTATTGGGAAATAGAGTCAGAATTTCAGAATTGGAAAGGGACCTCAGAGTGTATTTAACCCAAAGTCCAAGTGAACAAGAATCCCTTCTCTACAAGAATTGGGTCTCTTTTAAGAGACACTCACAGAAAGAACAGTGGGAAGGGCCTCAGAAACCTAATTTCAGGTGCAATGTTTCACAGTTTGGCCTAGGGCTGCCCCTAGTATAAGGTCTTGTCTTTCCTTTCTTTCTATCTCAATCTCTCTCTGGCAAATGACTCAGAGTTTGCCTCAGAGTCCATGCTTAGAATAAGTGCTGTGGGGAGAACATTGTACACAGTAACAGCAACATTATGCTATGACAAACTGAGAAAGATTTACCACTGTCAGCAATACAAGGATCCAGGAAAATTCCGAGGGGCTTCTGACAAAGAATGCCATTCACTTCCAGAGAAAGAACTGTTTGAGTCAGAATGCAGATGAATAAGAAAAAGATTTTTCACATTATTTATGTTTTTATTTGGGGGTTTTGGTTTTATATGAGTATTCTCTTACAACAATGCCCAAAATGGAAGTATATTTTGCATGAAAATACAGGCATAACTGATGAAATGTTTACTATCTCTGAGAAGGGAGAGAGAAGAGAAGGAGGAAGATATAATTTGGAAAACATTTAAAATTGATATTATATGTAACTGGGAAAATAAAATATCTTTTAAAAATAAATAAAAATTATTTTTAAATGAAAGACAAAATAAAAAGGAGTCCTGTGGGTTCTAATACACACAAGTAGAACTATGGTACTGTCTGCAACAACATCATGTTGTCCGTTAGCAGCAAGAAAACAGAGATAGCATGTCACATGTAGAACTCCAATAAATACTAATTCTAGGTTAGAGCTGGAGGAAATCTTAGAGGTCATCTAATTTAATGCCTCTTGTTTTGCTAATGAGGAAACTGAGACCTAGAACATTTAAGTGACATGCACAAGTCATCTGGAGTAGCAGACCTAGGATTTGAACCCAGTCATTTGACTCCAGATCCCCAGTTCCTTCTAAAAGCCAAGTATTTATTTATTTTTAAGCCCTTATCTTCTCGCTTAGTATCAATTCTAAGACAGAAGAGTAGTAAAGGGTAGGCAGTTGGAGTTCAGTGACTTGCCCAGAGTCACACAGCTAGGAAGTGCATGAGGTCACATTTGAACCCAGGAAAATCAGGTTGCTAATGCTTTTGAACTCAGTGTACTACGGAAAGGTTGGCTGCTCACAGAGTGTAAGAAACACAGGCATGTACTTGACATGTTTGTATGGACAGTTATATCGTCCGAACTCCGTCCCTCCCACCTGCCTAAGCACTTCCCCCACCCCCACATTCCAAAACAGGCTAATTAATTGTTCTCTAATGTCCCGCAGCCTCGGCGTTAGCAGCCAGGACTCTACATTGCTTTGTTCCCAATTTAATCAGTGACCAAAAAAAAAAAAAAAAAAAAAAAAAAACAACTTCACGAAAAACAAACAAACAAAAAACCAGCTGCAGACCCAGCTGTCCGTTGGCTCTAACACTCGTCGAGGAGAGTGCTCATGGGAGGGGAGAACAGCGGTACCCAAGACAGAGCCCATTCTTCTCTCCTTCCTCCTTACAAGCAACGAGCTCTGGGGAAGGAGAGGCAGTGTTCTGGGCTTGGCAGCCAGGCCGAGAGGCTCCTGCTAACAGCTTGCTTTCCTGTTTGTACACGGTCTGGCAAAACTGTTAATTTTCCTCTCGGAGATGACAAATGGGAAAACCAAGAATGCTTGGGAGCCGCAGGCTCAGAGGGATGCCTATGTATGCGCTGGTGGGCTCGGAACAAAGCCAGGCAGGCTGGAAGCAGATAGGAAAGGGCTTCTTTGTCACGGCTGGTTCCCAGATTCGGTAATGGCTTGAATGATCAGCCATTATTTATAAGGAAAGCTGCACTTAGCTGATCATCAACTCCCTTTTCTAAATATTTACTAAGCACCCACTGTGTGCCAAAGAGGATCCTAGGCATGCTTCCCTGCACCTCTGCTCTCTTCTGCCCCCTTGCCGTCTCTATTTTGATGTTTCATGCCATCCAAATAGCTATGGAAAAGAACTGGCGCCACCACTCAAGTCTTCCAGGACTGCCAAGCAGCAATTAACTGAACAACACATCTGGCTTTAGTCCCTGGGATGGCCCAGTATACCGAAGCTGCCCCCAATCACACCTTATGCAGCTGTAAGGAGACTCCAGACACGAACCCATCCTTGAAACATTAAGTGCACAGCATCACTTAGGGACCATCTAAACAAACTGTGGCATATGTACTGAATGAAATATCAGGATGCTGCAAGAAATAACAAACACAATGAATACAGATAAGCATGTAAAGATTGATGGGAAGCAATCGATCAACATTCATTAAGCACTTACTACATGCCAAGCACTAAGAGGATATAGTAAGCATATATATATATGTATATATATATATATATATATCTTGCTTTGTAGATATGCCATATATATCTGTTTGTACGTTGTCTCCCCCATTAGACCATAAGCTATTTGAAGGCACAATCTAATGGGGGAGACAACATACAAACAGATATATAGAAAGCAAGGTATATATAGGATAAAAAGGAAATAGCTGAGAAGGAAGGCACTAAAATTAATAGGGTTTGGGAAAACTTCCAGTAAATGATGGAATTTTAGTTGAGACTTAAAGGAAGATAAAATGGATCTTGCAAACTTTTTTAAAAAAACCAAGCTTAGACCCAGAAATTTGTGTGTGGGGGGGGGCATGTTTTATCTTACTCTTTTGTAGAGTGAGGGTAGAGAGTCCACAAGTACAAAAAAATCATATAAAGTCAGGAGTTTTTCCCAGTGGAATGATAGCTTTGGGTGAAATTTTTTTCTCTTCTTCTTATTCATTTTTCTTTTTTTAAAAAAAATTACTTGTTATAAAGTATGGCTCTCTGGGAAAGGGAGAGGATATAAGGGAAATACAAATGATTAAAAAAATAAGTTATGGATAAAAATCTATTTTAAAAAAGAAAACAAGTGGACAGAGGCAATACATTCAAAAGCATAATACTAGTTGTTTAAAAATCTAGCTGAAATGGCAAATATTTAGGTCTAGATTCTTTATTTTTTACCTTTATCACCATCAAATTCTAAGGCAAGGAGGATTTGTCTGCCATTACTTAGAACAAGAATTAGTATCCTGGTGCTTTTGTGGAAGAGAGGGGAGGCACAGTTATTTGTTCTGGGAATAAACTCATCTTTAAGGCAGATAGGAATCGAAATGACAGGTTTACAGACTAAGTTTTTTGGGGAAAATGTTTGCATTCCTGAATTACTCAAAGTAATGTGGCTACAATAAAATAAGAACTTGGAGCTATTTCCACTTTGAGCACCTTGCCTATCATCTCTGCACAAAACTCACCATGCCTCAAAGTAGCAAGACTGAAAAATGGGTTGTGTTGGAGTTGTTTTTCCTGTACAAGAAACTCCAGAATTCACTGTATTTTTCTCTTCTTCAGATGAACTTTAGTTTAAGTGAGAAATTTACTTCTATCATCTGTATTTTTTCTTTGACATTTGTAGGCTTTCTGAAGCCTAGCATTCAGAGTTCTCTACAGTCTGGCTCCACTCTAGCTATCCAACCATATTTCCCACTATACCACACATTTTAGCACTTAGTTTTAGCACTTGGTAGCTTTGTATTGTATGCTGATTGATGCATCTGTTATAGTTTTGTTTCTTTTGAGTAGATTATAATACCTTGCTTTTCTTTTGGTATTTTCTACAGAACCTTATGCAGAACTCACATCAATTATGTACTCACACAATGTAAATCAATCAATGTAAGCAATATCTCCCCTTTTCTCCATATTTACATGAATTGAGATCTCTAGTCTTTATCTTCCAGGCTGGTCATGGGAGATTACTACTCTAGAAGTTCTTTAAAATGTAATAAAGATAATAACTCTTCTTTTTCTTATGTAGGGATGGAAGTAGTAGTGGTGTCTGGCAATAGTAAGTGCCCAATAAATATTTGTTGATTGCTTTCCAAGGACTTTCATCTATATCTGTAGACCTTGCATAATATAATATAATTCACTTTTCCCATTACACAGCATTCTGATGAGACCAAAAATAGTCATGCTAATGGAACCACCATAACCTTGGCTCTGGGACAGACAGAAGAGCAAAATCATCTTGTCTTGGATTTCAGTCACTTGTGAGTCGGTCATTTGTGGAAATGGTACAATATCATCAGTAACAACCCCTGTTAAGGTCTCGATGAAATAATAGTGACACCAACCAAGGTCAGTATCATGGGATTTATAAATTTATTCAGTGGTACATTAGTAATTATGTATGACACCAGGTTAAGTAGAGAAGCTAAATATCCAAAATGTGACTGTATTTTCACCTTCTTTTTTTAGGGAAATTGGACATCCAGTCACTACATGGATATAAGATCTGTGATATCTAACAGGGACCCACAGGGACCAGAGATCTGTTTTTTAAAAATTATTCCATCTTATATTCATGGTTTTCGACCAGTCTGTGTCATCTTTAGCAAGAATGGTTGAATAATAAATGGCACCTCTATAGACATTTTTGTTCCATGAAAGAGTTCTAAATTCTAATTTATTATATTTTTTCTTATTGTTAGATAGGAAGTTAGACAGGAAGAGAATAAACACTTGCATAGCCCCCCTTATATGCTAGGCAATGTGCTAAATGCTTTACAAATATTATCTCATTTGATCCTTACAATAATCTCGAGAAGCCAGTGCTGTTGTTATTATCCCCATTCTTACAGTTGAGAAAACTGAGGCAGAGAGCTTAAGTGACTTGTCCTGGGTCACATAGCTAGTGTCTGAGGCTATATCTGATCACAAGTCTTCTGATTCCAGACTCAGCATGCTATTCGTTGACTCAGCTGCTTCAACAGTGATACAGTACAGAGTCTGGGCTTTTGGAGAGTCTGAGTTCAAATCTTGCTTTTGACATTTGCTCCCTATGTGACCTGGGACTATTTACTTCCATAAGTCTCAGTTTTTCCATATCTGTAAAATAAAGAGGTTGGAGGATATGTCCTTTGATATCCCTTCTCACTCTAGGTTTTTGATCCCCAAATCCATATATACACAAGACATTTAAAGACAGTGTAAATCTCAGCATCAGACTTTGGTTTCTAGGTCAGGGAAGAAGTAGCAGAAACAAGGAAGGCTTTGGTTTAAGAAGATTCTTCTCTTTGGCCTTATGCAAAGTATCTGGATTCTGATGCTTACTCATAGGCACTGAAAGTACTTATTGACTCAGGCGGAAATTTCATGTAGCAGCTGGAAAAAAGAGACCTGCTGCTGGATCTAATGGGCTCATCCCTGAACATTTTAGACAGAGTCTTCCAACCACATCCCAGTGGCTGGGTTGTCAGTCTCCTGTGAGACAAACAAACAAACAAACAAAAGATATCTTAATGGATCTAGTAGTCTTCCTGCCAGGTGGATTCCCAAGCTTTCTGAAGTCAGCAGTACTGAGAGAGGAACTCAAAAGCCAAATGGTTTGACTGGCACAAGTCCTCAAAGCAAATAACATAAATGGATGACTCACAGTTCCCCACACACACCAGCTCATTCCCAAGTTGGTTTCTTTTCTCATATTGGTCTGCCTGCCTGGAATGCCTTCCTCTCTCCTTTGCCCATTCTAAGTCTCCCTGTCTTTCAAGGTCAGCTTCAGCTTCACTTCTTCCATTCGTCTTTCTCTATTAATAACCAAGCTTTACTGATTTACCTCCTCTGTATTCTTGAGAGACTCTTAATGCCCTAAGATGTTTAATATGGGTTAATTTTTCCTCCTCAACTAGACAGCTTCCCAAGAACAGAAAATGTATTTCTTCGCATCTTCCTGAGATAGATCTAATATCTATCAAAGTTTTCCTCTTCCTCTATCCCTAAAATAGTTTAGAAAATGGTCTCAAGTAAAAGACTAATGGCATGGAGGTGGGCCAATGCTTGAGCTGTACCTTCCTTGACATAATGTCCTGGTGATCTCTGACTGTGTTGAGGGGCTTCCTTGTCACCTAGGGGCACAAAAGGTTCCACTGACCTGGAATTGCACTCCTCTGACATGGTAGATACTTGAAGACCACAGGAGTCAGCAGATTGTCCTGCTGAATGAATATACTTCAATATGGAGGTGAGAGATGCCTTTAGGAAGCCAAGTGCCAATGTATTCTTGTTATGTTGGGTATATAACTTTTGTTAACTGCTCAATCATCTAAAAGTGCTTCATTTCAACCCAATATTGAAACTGAATTAACAGAGTGCCAAAGGCAGGCTCACCCCTACTACCCTGATAAGGACCCCAAACAAATACCTCTCAATTCATTATTTACTAGATTTTAGAACTTTCACAATACCAAGAAGTCACATCATCCATGCTCTAGGGATTACTACTCTTGGAGTGGCCGAGGGTGCCACAGAACCTGGAATGCTACTTATGAGCTTTGGCTTCCTCTATGGACCAAGTTTCATATCCATCTTTTTCACAAAGTTTTGAAATCTCCATTTATTAAATGACTAACACTTCTTCTTCTTTGAGAATAAATGTAATGGGGGGGCTGCATATGTGCTCAACTCCATTAGCTTTCTAAGCTGGAGGAAAATTAGGAGTTTGCTTCAGGGAGAATCATAATGTATAGAGGAAGTGCTTTGGAGAGACAGTGAGGCATGGTAGGACATTTCATAATTCATTCTAGTTCACTAACCACGTGGTGAAGGAGAGGCTCTCAGATTAGTTCTGCAGGCATTAATAAAAAGTATCGTCAGCTTCCACTATCTCCTCTTGTCTCATCATCTTTTGACTTCTTTCATTCATTAATTCTGCTTCAGATACTTACTAGCTGCATGAAACTGGGTAAATTACTTAACCCCTGTTTGCCTCAGTTTCTTCAACTGTAAAGGTAAGATAATAACTCTTATACCCCAAGGTCATTGTGAAGAGCAAAAGAAATGATATTTGTAAAACATTTTGCAAACTTTAAAGCACCAAATAAATGTTGTCTTCTCCATTGGAAAGTAATCTCCTTGAGAGTAAGTACTGTTTTTACCTTTCTTTGAAACCCCCAGACATACAATAGTGTTTAGTCCATAGCAGATGCTTAATAAATGTTCACTGACTTGAGATGACTGGAAGAGATGGGGAAAATCCTGGGTTTGGTTTCTAGAGGAAGAGAACCTCTTTTCAAGTCTCTCTCCTTCTATCTCTTGGTAAGGGATTCATTAGGAGTTCCCTAATAAATCTGATTAAAAATGTTTGAGACTGGCTATCTTTTCTTCTGGAGTTTGGTTGTCTTGTTGACCACATCATTTAGAGGTGATGTGATTACTGGTTTGAGTGGGATGCCTGTCACCTTCCTCTGAAATTATTATATCCCCCCATAACACCATTTCACTTGTCCTGTTTTTGTGAAAATAATTAGAAGTGTTAGGCTGGATCAAATTGAATTAGGAAAGTGTGAATAGAGGGTGGAGAGAGTGATTTCTTACTAATTAGTTTAATAGTCTGATTTCACTATCAATATGTTGGGCTTCTGGTCTGGGCAAGGTCAGTGAACGAGGCTGATATGAGATGGTCTTAGAACAGGAGTGATATACTTTGGTTCATGCCCATTAAGTTTACCACATAGCATGGAAACAGTGGAAAGAATACTGATTTTGTAATGAGAAGGCCTGGGTTCATTTCCTGGTTCGGTCACTCCATCACCAAAGCTCTCTGACTCTGTTTTCTCATCTGTAAAATGAACATGACAGCAACACTTGTACTAACTACTTCACAGGGTTGCTGTGAGAAAAGGTCTTTATGAAGTGCTGAATAAATGTAAACTATTGTGTTTTTTTTATCATCTTTCTCAGAATGACAGTCCAAATCTATTACTATCTATCCCCCCCCAAATTAACACAGTGCCTTGCATGTAGTAGGCATTCAACAAATGTTTGTTAAATAAATTATGTCAAATCACAAACAAGTGTATGCAAAAGAATAATCAAATCTATTATTCCAAATTAAATTTTAAGTTAAATTTTTTTCATTAAAAAAATCTATTTTTTCCCTCTGATTTTTCCCCTCTCCCTCCCCTCTTTGGATAAAAGGGAAAAAAAGTAAAATAAAACCCTTGCAACAAATAGATATGGTTAGACAATACACATTCCTACACTTGTCATGTCCAAAAAATATATGTCATTATATATATTTAATCCATCAGTTCATTGTCAAGAGGTGGGTAGCATGAGTTATCATCTATCTTCTATTCTAAAATGATATTAAAATATGACTTGGAATCCATTGGGAACATACACAATATGATATGATATAATATGATATTGTATATGATTTATAACCTAACATAATAGAATGACATGGTATGATATAATTATTTCTGTATTTGTTGTTATACACCATCATATCATATTATAACATGTTATGTTATATTATTTTATTTTAATTTATGTTGTATTACATTATGTTACATTACATTATATTACGTTGTGTTATGTTAATGTTATGTTATATTATGTTGTTGTGTTATGTTATGTTATGTTACGTTACGTTACGTTATGTTATGTTATATGATATGTTTATTGAGTTCCTTCAAAATGTAGTCAGATGTGAAAAGAAATTGCCATATAATGTAACTGAAAAAGAAGAACAACATCCATCTGAGACAGCTCCATTGTGGATATTGTCAAAGATGCAGTCTAGCTTTATTTATGAGTGAACCCTGCTCCAAGTTCAACCTTTACCCCCAGCAAAACTGCGTTCAAGATTTCTCCATCTCTACCTTCCCTAATTGCCTTCCACCCAACTCCCATGCCTCCTTTAGTCTGACCTCTCAGTAATTAAAGGTTAAGGATACTGATGTTTGCTTATGGATGTTGTAATGTTTAAGTGTTCTCAAAACTTGCATGTCTTTCTAAGTCTTGTCTAATCAGTTAGACTATAAGAAGGAGAAACAATCATGCATTCATTAAATGCCTTCTAGGTGCCAGGCACATTGCTGAGTGCTTTACAAATAATATCTAATCTGCGTGGAGGAAATTATGGCAGGCAGAGGATAAATGACTCATGCAGGATCATATAGCTCATAAGTGTACAAGGCTGGATTTAAACTCTTCTCCCTGATCTAGGTCCACCTTTCTCTCAAAGTATGACACTAGAGAGCTGCCAAAGACTCTGATTCTTTCTCTTGGTACTGCGCTCTGCACATAAAAGAGAATCGACACTTTCTGTCAATTGATGTTCTCTCTGTCACACAGACAAACACACATCTCATCAAGTGGATGACTTGATGTACTAAGACAAAGCCTACAAGATAACCCATCCCAAATCAGGGTACAAATCACAACAACTAACATTTTCCCTTCCATCCCAGGGCAAGTGCCAAGTTGGGGTGCTGGATCTGTGGTTCTAGAGCTGTAATTTTTTTCTTTTGTTAAGAACTGCTATGTTTTTCCCCCAAAAGCATCAATCAGCACTTTCAGGAATGTGGGCAGATCCTGCAATGTGCTGATGAATCCTCCCCTGATCCCCATAAGCCCAGTGAAGTACAATCAGCCTTCTCTTGGCCTGTGGGCTCACATCCCAACAACGGCCTCTTTAAAGAGAAAATCAAGTAGGTGGTTACATTGGAACTGCCTCAGCTAGGTCACATGGAGCCCCAGGACTTGGACCTCCTCTGCCAACTGAGCCAAGCCAAGAGCAAAATGAAGCAGAACTTCCAGAAAGGTAAGGAAAGAAATAGCCACCCCAATCATCACCGCATGGGTGGTAGCTTCTCCTCTGTCTTGGCTACTCTAAATCTGGTGCTGTAGCCTTCGGGGATCATAGAGCACAGAACCAAGTAGAGGATCATCAACTAGCCACTAGCCCCTTTATGTTATAGATGAGGAAATTGAGCCTCAGAGAATGTGAGTTATTGCCTGAGGCCATATAAGCTAGAAGGGACATAGCTGGAATTCCAACCAAGCCTCCAGACTCCAAGCCCAGCAATCTCCAAAGCTGATATATTATGGCTTATTTCTATTATATGGAATATCATACTAAAGGCACCTAAGGGTTTAATATCTCCTAAGTGTATTTATTCTGAACCAGTAACGACACATTTTCAGAAATGATACCCGAATTTACAAAGAATCTAGAAGTTTTAAAAAGAATAATAGCTACTATTTCTATAGTGCCTACTATGTGCCAGGCACTGTGCTACATGCTTATAAGTATCATTTCATTTTATCCTCACAATAATCCAAAGAGATAGATGCTATTATTATTCCCATTTTATAGCTGAGAAACTAAGGCAAGTAGAGGTTAAGTGATTTGCCCAGGAATAGACAGCTAGTGCCTAAGGCTGGATTTGAACTTAAGTCTTTCTGAGTCCAGGTTCAGTACTCTACCTACTAAGTGACCTAGCTGCCCACCAAATACTAAGGAGGCAGACACCTGCATGGACACAATAATGGGGAAAACAGCTCAAGACCCCCACCATCTGGCCCTCTGGAGAGCACCTGATCTGAGAATATTTGTCCTCTAATGTTTCCGATGCTCAGAGAGCCACCCCACAACCTTCAGCCATGTGTGACTCACCACTTCCACACCCTCACTGTAACAACAAAAAGAACTGCTGAATTCCCACCAAAGGGTTTGCCTAGGGAAAGAAGGAACCAAATATTAATTAATTGATGGAAGGTCATGCAACAGAACAAGATAGAACAAATTGCTAACAGAATATTAAGAGGAAAGAAAATCATCAATTAGTGCTGAAGACAGAGGCCAAAACACGGACTCTCCCTGGAGCAAAGAAATTGGAAGTTCCTGGCAGTGGTTTGTGGAATCCTGATCCCCACAGGCCCTTTGGCAATAATTGCCTCAGAAAGTTGAGAGAATGAGCCTACGGTCTCCAAGGACTTCTGGGGAAGTAACTCCACATAGGTTCTAAAATTTTAGAATAGGACAGTGACCTTAGCTTAAGCCATTAATGTAAGTAAAATATCAGTTAGGACCCACGTCATAAAAACTACCTATTAATGATGCTCAATTTTCAGAAAAATATAAAAAGTCCCTTCTATCTAATTAAACAATCCCTTCCCCTTCCAGTTTCCCCTTTGACAGATGAGGAAAGGAAGACTGCTGGGGATTAAGTGACTTGTCCAAGTTCACCCCAATGGTAGGAGCAGTAGACATATTTCTGACATCCAATTTCCAAGACAAAATGGGATGTCTTGAAGTTACTAGATGTTGAAGTTATGGGAAAGTGGCAAAGGAGTTTCCCATAACCTCATACTAGACCTAGTCTAACTAACTCGCTTAGCACTAGCCATCAACATGCCAATAGAGCAGGGAAAATGTAACCAGTGGATTAGGGTGACACGGAGCAGAAAGTGAGGGAGCAGATTCCTTCTTCTCCAAAAAAGTAGGGACCTTGACCAAACATCAGGAACTAGTATATTATTGATGAACCTCCACCCATGCAAATGGCTGGGATTTGACCTTCCATACTCAGGTTCAATGTGTGTTCAAGTCCCTGAGACACCTACATCTTTAGACAAATCATATTTGCATGGTATTTAGCCTTGCTTCCTAGCAGTCTTTACATATATTCATAACACAGGCACACACAAAGACAGAGATGGACAGAGAGAGAGAGAGAGAGAGATAGAACCGAGAATGTGAAAGAGAGAGAATACAGAGAGCGACAGACAGACAAAGACAGAAACAAAGACTGAGAGTAAGAGACAGAGTAAGAGGGTAGAGAGACAGAGAGAGATGGTAGGTAAGTAGGTAGAGTATTTATTAAGCACATTTATTAGTATGTGCCAAGTACTTTATTAAAGTGGCTGGATGCTGAATCACTGGCCCTGCTTATAGATTTTAAAGATCCAAGGCACCAGAGCAAAAATTTCAGAAAGCTTTTTCCTTCCTTAGCTTGCTAGTCCTTTGGTCATTTTAAAGGTTGTTTCATAATGAAGGAGCCCCTCCCTGTCTCTGTGGGCTCCTTGTTATGAAAGGATTCATTTGGCCATATGCCCCTGGGTGTCTATTTTCTTTCACCCCAAAGCATCAAACAGTAAGTCTATCTAATCTAGGAGATCATAACATGGAGTCCATAGACCCTAAGGGGTACATAGATTTCAGGCAGTCTGTGAACTTGGATGGAGAAAAAGACACTTTTCTTTCAATATAATTAGTTTACTTTGTTATATTCTTTTTTATTTTATGCATTTAAAAATTATTCTGAGAAGTCTATAGGTTTCACCAGTCTGAGTGGTTCATGATAAAACAAAAGTTAAGAACTCCTGATTTCTAATTCAACCCATATTCATCCTTGCTCAGTTGTTTTCAGTTGTATCTGACTCCATTTGGGGTTTTCGTGGCAAAGATACTGGAATGGTTTGCTACTTCCTTCTCTAGCTCATTTTAGAGATAAGGAAACTGAGGCAAACAGGGTTAAGTGACTTGCCATTGGTCACACAGCTAATAAGTGTCTCAGGTCTGATTTGATCTCAGCCTCCACTGAGCCACCTTGCTGGCCCAGTTCAACCTCTACTCAACCAGGAAATCTCTACAGCTCCTAGTGGAAAGAAGGCAGTACCTAGACTTAGAGGACCATGTTTGAATCTAAGCTTTACCACTTAACCTGTGACCTTAATTGGATGAGTCATTTGACCTTTCTTTGACTCAGTTTCCACTTCTGCAAAATGAGGGGACTGGACTAGATGGTCTCCAAGGTTCCTTCCAGCTCCAAAGGCACCATCCGAAGGTCTCCTTCAAATGCAATGAGAACACTCATATATGGTAGGGAGCTTTCTTCCCATGTGTTTAAACAGAGCTGGCTAGGGTTACTTTTCCTGTTGGTTAGGTGGGGGAAAACTGGCCCATTTGAGGTCAGAAGAGAATAAGAAAAATGAGTTACTGAAGTTAGATCTCCTCTTCAATAAACAAAGCAATGAGTAGATCTAGTGGTGAAACCTCAGCCATGGTGTCAAATTGGGGGTCCGTAGAAAAACAGAAAGGGTTGGAGAATCCAAATTCTTGAGCCGAGCAACAGGCCAGCCACTCTTTGTGTGGGGGATGCTGACCCCTGCTGGCCACCTGGCAGGTTGCAGTTCTCCCTTAAAAATAAGTGTGGATTTGCAGAAGGAAGGAAGGAAGGAAGGAAGGAAGGAAGGAAGGAAGGAAGGAAAGAAGGAAGGAAGGAAGAAAGGGAGGGAGGAAGGAAGGAAAGAAGGAAGGAAGGAAGGAAGAAAGGGAGAGAGGAAGGGAGGAAGGGAGGGAAGGAGGGAGAAAGGGAGGAAGGAAGGAAGGAAGTGAAAATGGTAAGAAAGGAAGGAAAGAAGGAAGGAAGAGAGGACGGGAAGAAGGTAGGAAAGGAAGGAATAAGTATTAAATATCTATTGTGTCCTGGGCATTGTGCTATGTACTTAAAAATACTATTTCATCTGATCCTTGCAACAACCCTAAGAGTTAGGTGCCCTTTTATTCTCAGTTAACAATTAAGGAAACTAAGGCAGAAGTTAATACTTGCTAGTTTGTCCAAGGTCACATAGCTAATAAGCCTCTAATGTAGGTCATATTTGAACTCAGGATTTCTGACACCAGAACCAGCCCTCTATCCACTACACAGAAAAAAATAGCTGGTGGCAGAGGTGATTGCTTCCTGCTGGACATCATCATTTAAATTCTAAAGAAGAGGCCAATAGGAGTATTCAAGCACTGAACCCTGGCTAAAAAGTAAGAGCCTATAACATGTGGTTAAAGCTAACCTCATGCACAGCCAACTCCTGGAAGCCCCAAAAGAATTGGATCATGATTCAGATCATGATTAGTGCCCAACTATCCATAAAAACAATCTTGTGTAAAGGAAGGACTCTTGAACTAGGAGGGAGGAGACTTGGATTTTTGTTCTATTTGGGCAACTTAGAAGTTGTTAATGCCCCTGGACAAATCACAATCCGAAGGCCTGTTTCCTCATTTGTAAAATGAAGGATTTGAAATAGAAGAGCTCTAAATTCTTTTCCAACTCTCAAATTTCAGCAAACACCTTTTTGCTTAAGGTAGGAATTCCTAACCTTTGTGTGTCACAAACCCCTCTGGAAGTCACAGACCCCTTCTCAGAATAATGTTTTTTTTAAATATACAAATAAAATACTTGGGCTCACAAAGTAAATTAAATCTGTTAAAATAAAGTTATAAACATATTAAAAAAACAAGTTCTCAGACCTCAAGTTACCAATTGTGAGTTACAGAAAGAACAGAGGAGAGTGGGAGTACAATAAGTGAGAAGGAAAAGGAAAGAAGAAAAGTGTACTTCCCGGAGTAATGAGTGAAAAATTATCCCTTGTTTGTGACCTCATTATCATAGGATTAGCAGATCTAAACTTCCCTCCTTGGCTTGTTATGCACCAAGTTCTATAGGGACTCTTTAATGATATAAAGTATGACTGTCCACCTGAACCCTTCAGCAATGGAAGGCCCCCATCACTGACTGACAAAGTTCATCTCTCATTCCTTCCCCCTTACATGTTTCCCCATCAATGACTCTCTTCTCTGGGCTAGCACTACTTTCCTAAATGTCAACCAAAGCACTGATTAGGCTTGACATTTGAATACTGAATGTAGGGAGACTACTCCTGAAAAGTTTTCAAACCCTTGAAGAAATGAAATTCTGATAAGTGGTTAAGATGGTTAACGACAATGGGATAATTTCCTTCCCATCTCCTTCATCAATGCTGCCCGTCACAGGTGATTACTGGGTACACCTAGGGTTTTAGAGAGATCACCTGTGCATGTATAAGCCCTACCCCACTCTTCTTGGAGGCTGAGCTTCTTCTGCTTCCTCCAACTGACTAAAAATGCCTGGGGGGTGTATGGCTGTTCAAGGCGTACTAGAACTTCTGGTATGAGGACTTGCGGAACCCTTTTCAGAGCTGCTTATTCACCTTTGGGGTCCCATCTGGTACTCAACTCTCACCTGTGGCTCCTAGAAGCTGTAACATGCATAGCAGCCACATGCCAATAAACCATATTGGTAGGTGAACTAAACCAAGTTGAGGGTAACTAATGGGCCACAAACCCCTGTGGGTCAATGAGTTAAGGGTGGTATCTACCCCAAGCATATGAAGACTTCCCCAGGGGAAACCACTGGATAAGAACAATTTATACCAATGACCATGAAGGCTGCTGAAGCAAGCATTGTGGAGTGCTTAGACATAGAAGATGCTGATGTCATCGACTGCATCCCAATCCATTGTCAGTCATCCTAATTTTTTCTTGCCATTGGACTTCCAATGACTCCGGATGAGAAAGTGAGGCTGATCATTTTGTGCAGTTCTGCCTCTCTTAAATCCACTTCACATTCAACTCAGGCCATCATCCATGATGTCATCGGTCTTCTTCAAAATGAAAGAAAAACAATAAACGCCCATCAAAGCACCCATCTCTATTGTCTTGGCTCAAGGCTCCTCAGCTTCCACCTCTGGTTCCATACTTGATGTGAGTGACATACATTGGTGAAGAGGGATGTAAAGAGAAGCTAAGACTTACTTTCCGCTGCCCCCCTCCAACTGTTAGTCCTGCTTTAGAACTTTGTAGCATGCCCACCTGATCAGAAGGGCTTTTTGTGTATGATACTTTAAGGGTTTCTTTTCATCCTGGCTCCTGGAGTGTTTTCTGCAGAAGGGTGTCACTTAGGAGAACTAGCATATAAGACAGAAGAAAGGGGAGGACAGGGAAAGAAAAGTATTTCAAAATGCTTCTAGTTCTACTTTGTATCTCTGAGAACAGTGCTGTAGCAAGGCAATGAGTGGACACTCATCTTTCCTTGTGTACCTATTTCTAGAAGTATACATTATCACTATATCTGTGGTGTGGCCCTCATTTTCTATCTAACCCTCCTCTTCCCTGTCTTGGGTGGGGTCATCTGAATTCTTGCCATCAGCAAGGGCTCTAGATGACTTTGATCTTTTGTGAAACTCCCATTGAACACAACCAAGACTACTTACATTAGCCCTAGTTTTTAAAACTGAGAAACAATTATCAGTGTGAATTTACCAAAAGCTAGGATGGGTCTAAGAGCAGGTTTTCCATATCCTTCACAATGCCTCATAAGCTTATATAGTACAATCTCTTCTCTTGCCCTCTCAATAGCTTGTGCAAATATACCAGGGCCTACACTGGGATCCGATAAAAGATGTGACAATGTTGTATAATTTTAAAGAAAAACACTTTTTGCAAAAAAAAGTCTTATTTTATTTGGGGGATCATCTTCCAAAGAAATTACTATATCAGACAAAGGAACTTCTCTGAACAGTTAGGTGTAGTATTGGTTAAAAATGAACAGTAAGTACAGCATTTGACTATGGGAAATGTACAATTTCTTGAAAAAGAGAATTTAAAACAAAGTATTTCAACAGTACATTAAGGGAAAATTAAGATAGTCTTTCTATAAATATAACACTCCTTTTTAACTTCATTTTTAAAAAAGCTGGTAGGTACAAAAGAGAAAATTATTTTTGAATACCAAAGCTTTTCTCCCCATCTCTAAGAGGTGGAATTTTTTTTTAATTTTTTGTGTAAAACGACATTATGGTCAATTGGGAGTTTCTGAACTGTGCTAAATTAACACCATTTTAACTTGAGCATCCTCGAAAGTCACTGGATTCATTCATCAGCTTTGGAAATAAGTACGATGTATCCCCTCCATTTCCTGAATCCCTAGGTGCTTCCTGCAGACTTCAGTCAAATGGCACAACATTTTCCAGGTCATTAGAATTGTACTTTTGCTCATTACAGGAATTAGTGTGAAAAGTCTTGATGTTAAGACATAAACATGTGAATGCCTTCACCTACCAAGGCTGGGATTTAGAGTCACAAAATATGCTTCAGGTAGGAAGGAACAAGAAAGACAAACTGAA
Source organism: Gracilinanus agilis (assembly GCF_016433145.1). Classification (NCBI taxonomy): domain Eukaryota; kingdom Metazoa; phylum Chordata; class Mammalia; order Didelphimorphia; family Didelphidae; genus Gracilinanus; species Gracilinanus agilis. The sequence continues at coordinate 115,486,385 of NC_058131.1, read as the reverse complement.
TTACAATAGGAAATTCTCTCCTTTCAAGTTACCAGATAGACTCCCTTTCCCCATTATCCACCCCAAAATATTCAGTCTTTTCTTGTCCCAGAGAAAATGGTTTATTGCTCACCTATAACCGCTGAGAAAAGTCACCCCCTCCTTCATCTGACTCAACAGGAGATCAGAGAGACAACAAATAAATGTTCCTTAAATCATCATTAGAGACATTTGGACTGTTTCACCCACACACGGGAGCCTTTGCTCAGGTCCAGTATTTCTTCCAGGGAGCCATCTATGACTCTGGCTTAGGCTGATAGAGATTATAGACAGAATATTTATTACACTTCTTCAGGTTAAAATAAGGTTTGGTTTGGGTCAGTGGTGATGCAGAGAAACCCTCCAGGGATGTTGTTTCCTGGAGGCAAAAATCTTTCTTCTCTTGAGTTGTTCTCATTGCCTGCCACACAAAACCTATGATCAGCATGAGGATGATGGTGGCAAACAAAGAAGCACTGATGACAAGATCCAGATAATTAAAAGAAAATCCAACCCCTGAAAAACAGAAGAAAATGATTCAAGATTTTTTTGTCTTCTCCGATTTTGATTTCACAGTACATTTTTAATGAGTCATCCCTTTGACATGGGTTGTATTTTAATTCAAGAAGAGAAATGCCTGATGTGACTTTAGCCACATATTTTAGTATTTCAGGATGCAGATCTTAGTTAAAGGGGAATTAGAGAAAAAGATTTGGTTTTCCTGAGCTAAGACAGGGCCAGCAGATTACTGGCTTCTTCCTAAAAGTCAAAGCAAAAGACACAAAGTAAGGGGTTAATCACTTATTTCTGGTAGTGATGAAATGTCCTTTTTCAAGATGGCTTTTGGCCAGATCCACACAGTAACATGATATTCAGGCAAGCCACTCAGCACTGTTTCTGATTCAGAGCCTAAACCACAATAGTCAATAACTAATGAAAACTATCATTTCATCAAGAAAACTGGTGATCACTTCATCATTATAACTGTGTCTGAAACAACCTCCTAAACCTTAAGCCCTGCCTGGAGTGGGGAGGACCTCCCTTCAAATTTGGCCTCTTAGCTGTGTGACCCAGGGAAAGCCATTTAACCCTATTTGCCTAACCTCTTGTCTTTTTGTCTTAGAAGTGCTAAGACAGAAAGTAAAGGTAACACACAACACAACCACCTTAACTTAGGTGCTTGCTAAAGCTCAATGTTTGGGTCTATTCTTCTAGAATCCAGGCTTCTGGAAGAAAGAACTATTTTTTAATGTACCTCCAGACCTAGCATAATTTTTGACACATAGTAGGCACTTAATTTAAACTTTTTGATTCATTGATTTTAAATTCTGCTCTTGATATTCTCTTATGTATAGCACCTTAAGATTTCTTGGCTGACTAGATTTCACTTCTAACTCAAGGATGCCATCCAACATTGACTCTGGTAGTTCATATTTAGAAAGGACGTGCCTAGTATCAAGGATTAAAATGACAATCCCTTGTGGAGAAGTATATTGCAGGTGGTGAACAGCCTAATGCCCAAGTTAACAGACGCTTTCATGAGTTCTCATTAAGATTATCATTCCCAATGGACATACTCCAAATCTGAGTTTCTAAGTTAGAGATCTCATTGGGATGGATAGAAAGAAATCTCTCGTAAGGAACATGGCAGATAAAAGACAAAGCTATAATAATTAGATCAACCATTAGCTTGTAAAATATTCCGACTTAGACTGAGTCAGGTAGTTATTTGGTCCATAATTACCATACTTCAGAGAAAGTTGCTTATTACTCAGAGTTCCCTCTAGCCTGTGCCACCACCGTCAAAAGAATGTCAAAGCTGCATGAAGACTATAAAATCAAATTTCAAAATAGAGGGGGATAGTGAAAAGTTACCAGTATTGTTGCCTTCCAAAACAGTCAAGTATAGTGAAGAAGAAAGAGTTTATAGAAAGCCCAGCTCAGAGCTAACTAATCTAAATGATCTGATGAACACTTAAGGATAAACCAGAATTAGAACAAACAAGTGAAAAAGGAAACACATTTGTCAGCATTTCTATTACAAAGTACTTTAAGAAGCAGCAGCAACATGGCTTAACAGAACCTTTGTGCACTGGGAGCCAGAAAATGTGGATTCAGTACTGATTTTGTTATTATGACCTTGGGGAAATTTGCCTTCCTGGGACTCAGTTCCCTCATCTGTCAAATGCTGCAGTGACTATAATAAAGAAAACCATTGAAAGACTTCAGAATTCAGATTAATACAAGGACTGACCATGACCCAAGAGGACTTACTGTGAAGCATGATTCCATCTCTTGGTGGAGAGATGCTGGGCTATAAAGGTCAAGAGGATGACATGCATTTTCAGGAATGGTCAATGTATTGTCTTATTTTCCTTAAATATATCATAAGGGAGGCTTCTATGGTGGGAAAGAACCACCAATTAAATTTATTTTTATGTGTTGTTGTTGAGTTGTTTTTTTTTTTTTCATTCATGTCTAGCTCTTCTTGACACCATTTGAGGTTTTCTTGGCAAAGATAGTGGAATAGTTTGCCATTCCCCATTCCAACTTATTAAGTGATTTGCCCCATGGTCAGCCAACTAATGTCTAAAGCTGGATTTGAACTCAGAAAGAGGAGTATTTCTGACTCCCATACCAGTGCTCTATCCACTGTGCCACCTAGCTGCCCAGGCCAATAACAGTAAATATTTAATAAATTCTTATTGATTTGGCTAATTTTTTAAAGATTAAAAAGATAAAAATAAAGGTGTGACTAATGTTCCAAGGTCCCTTCCAACTCTAAATTTATGATCTTATAATCTACAACAAATTTATCTTGGGGGTTCTCTGGTTCCTTCATAAGTAGTATGCACCACAATAGGCACTGACTCTATAGTACCTAAATGTGGGACATGGACACATAGGATTCCAGTCTGCATCGGGGAACGATCTTCGTGGTCTTCTTTGCAATGGCAACTGTAAGTGCCAACTCCATTGAAACACTCAGCCCCTTCACCACAGCGTTCTAGGCCAGCTTCACATTCATTTACATCTAAGAGAAAAGATGTGTCAAATCACACAGAGGACAATGGTTACCAGTACAGTGGAATAGATGTATTTTATCACCCACTCCTCCCACAGTTGAAGAGATAAAAAGGGATGTAGGGAAATTATCTCCTATCCTGGGATAGCATGGAATGCCAAGTAATGTCCGTCTGTGACAATGCATCTGATATTAGATCAAGCCTACTCTAATAAACACCATTAAGATTAAACTATCACCCTCCTCATCCCACCTTCTACAAAGGGATTAGATGGGCACTGATGTAGAATATTAGTTTTTTTAAATTGTATTGATCAGTTTGGCTATATTTTTTATCTTCCTTTTTTCCCCTTCATTAAAAATTAATTTAATTTACTTAATTAAAATTTAAAAAAAACATCAAAATCCTTTGTGATAAAGGTTGCCTTTCTGGGAGGGAGAAGATGAAGGATACAAGAAGAAATCTAGGCAAACACAAAAACAAAAAACAAAAGATAAGAATACAATTCTTAAAAAAAAAAAAGATTAAACCATCACTGATACCCAAAAGGCCCATACCATCAATGGAGAAAGATTTCAGCTGAATTTGGAGAGCTTCTATGGCATCTCTGATGAGGGTTCTTAATTGGGAATGCGGTTTACTACTCAGAGAAGCTCCAAATTGAGGCATCAGATAGTTGGACATATTTCTCCCTCTAGACGTCAGATGTAGCCAGAAAACAAACATGATATTTGAGGTGTCCTTTCTAGAAGTATTGTGGAAGAAAAAAAACCCTCTAGTTGAAGAATGAAGTTTTATGATAAAGGAGAAACAAACCAAAAAACCTGGCTAAATTCAAAACATCTAAGCATGATGTTTTTGGGTATTTCTTATCTTTGCTATTTTAGATTTAGCTTTACTTTTCCAGCAAGCAAAATGGAAGGGTACATTAAGTCCCATGATTTCTATGTAGTAACTTTTTTATCATTCAAACTGGAATGCAGGGAAGGAAGTTAACATGCTTCACCCAGGACATTAGTGGCAGCATATCTCCTTGCTTCAGGCTCATTTAATTTATTCTCAGCCCTTTCTCTCTACTCCCACAAGGAAGGAAAAAAAAGTTATCAGAAACTTAGCTCCTGCCTGATCCTGTCCAGTTTTGAGAGCTGGTTTTTATGAGTTCGTTTTTATTGAAGGTAAACAATAATCATGCATGATAACAGCAAATAAGACCTCATTTATTTTTTCCAAAGAAGAAAATCATTATAGTAGTTCTATTTTGAATAAATCCATGACTCACAAGGCTAGAATACCAGTTTCCTACACTCACCTTTTAATTCTGGTTAGTTTGAATGCATCTGCTTCAGGTGAAAAGTGACCTAGATTTTCCTCAATCTGCAAAGAAGGACAGGGAGGTTTCTAATGAGGCCATCTTTACCCAAAACCTCCATCATTATGACAATTACCTATTCTGGATCAAAAAGGACTACCAAAGGCAGCCATATTCAGATGCTATAGTCAGGGATCCCAAGGTACAAAATGGCTACATCTTTTTGCTCTTATGGCTACATAGTCTCTTCCCATAACACCCTTTTAGGGGTGAAAGTGGTTACTTGCCTCCATTATTATTTTTCATATATGGCTGCTTAATCTCATTGGGCAATGTTGCCTTTCCAAAAAGATGGTCACTGGGGGGCAATTGAGTGGCTCAATGGATTGAGAACCAGGCCCAGAGATGGGAGGTCCTGGATTCCAATCTGGCATCAGACACTTCCTAGCTGTGTGACTCTGGGCAAGTCACTTAACCCCCATTGCCTAGCCCTTTCCACTCTTCTCCCTTGGAACCAATACAGAGTATTGATTCTAAGATGGAAGGTAAGGGTTTTTTAAAAAGATAGTCATTAAGCCAAACAATTCCAGAGGCTATAATAGTTAATTAGAAATTATAAGTAGTTATTTAAATAATTTTAATTAATAAGCTTTCACCTACAATCTTAGTAATCTGATGAGTCAAAGCTTTGACATGAAAAAGTAACATAATTTTCTCCATTTCCCATAATACATTAGATTTATTTCATCACATTTGAAATATTCATACCAGATTTTCCTTCTTAAAAAGAAAAAATACATTTTCAAGTTCTTTTCCTTAAGTTCTGACCCATTATTTTATGGACCAAATAAAACATCTTTTCTACCAGCTCTCCCATCAAGGAAGGAAGGTGGCACAATGGATTTAGAACCCTAGACCTAGAGTCTGGAAGACATAGGTTCATATTCAGCATCAGACAGTTAATAGATAAGTGACCATAGACAAATCAATTAACCTTTGTCCTTTTCAGTTTCCTCCACTGTAAAATGGTGATGCTCATAATAGCGCCTACTTCTCAAGGTGATTGTGAGGGTCAAATGAGATAATATTTATTAAGTGTCTTATAAACCTATATAAATTCTAGCTATCATTATAATCTAATGCAGGGCAGCTTGGTACACCAGATTTTCTGATGGATTGTTTTGGCAGCCTCTAGTCTATAATTTTGTGTGTATATTTACATGTGTGTTACATATGTGTAAGGGTATGTATTGTGTGTGTGAGTTGTGTATTGCACGAATATGAGAGTGAGTGAGAGTGAATGAGTATAAGTGTGTATGTGTGTATATGAGCATGTGCGTATATGAGAGTGAGTGTGTGTTTGTGTGTGAGAGTGAGTGTGTGTTTGTGTGTGTGAGAGTGAGTGTGTGTGTTTGTGTGTGTGTTTGTGTGTGTGAGAGTGAGTGTGTGTGAGTGTTCGTGTGAGTGTTCGTGTGAGTGTTCGTGTGAGTGTTCGTGTGAGTGTTCGTGTGAGTGTTCGTGTGAGTGTTCGTGTGAGTGTTCGTGTGAGTGTTCGTGTGTGTATATAGTATGAAATATAGATAGCCACGTACATGATAACTTGACAAGCATTGGAAGGTCTACCAATAATCAGTTTCTCTGCAGCCAACCCCACTGCCCTCTTACCTCTTGCTTAAGAAAGTCTACCAAGACTTTCTCCACTTCTGAGGCATTGTGCAGGATCTTCACCTGGTACTCCGTTTCGATAGTTACTTCAAACAGGATATCTGCCAGATAGAAAATGTACCCAGTATCTGCCTTAGTCTTAACCTGCCTTCCCTCCCTGTAAATCCTTTGGAGGGACCCGAGGATCAGATGTGTACTTCACATACAAAAACACTTTGGAGCACGACTCAGGGGGAACTGATGCCTTCACATCTGTGGTTACTGAGTCAAAGTCAGAAAAATAATGTCAGGCAGGAGCCACTAAGAAATTAGAGAGAACTTAGATTTTTAAAAGTCTATAATCAAAATAGTATGTTACTTGAGAGCTCTCATGTGACTAATCTTCTGGAGTAACCAGTTTAAGATCGTACCAGAGCAGTCACCAATGTTCTGGATCCCCAAACGAGGTGAGGTGAGGTGGGGGAGAGAAGCCTCAGGTCCCGAACCCCTTTTTATGGGGAGAGAATAGAGACTACTGTCCCATGGTTGGGATGCACAAACTCCAGGACACCAGAGGCTGCTGTCTGGGCTTGGGGAGATGGGTGAAAGAACAAGCAGGACAAGAACATGTTTGCTATGCTGAAGGGGAGAAGCTGGAAGTTTTCCTGTATTAAATATTTCTGATAGTGGAATTGCGTGTCGGCTATGGGAGGGGGATGGAAGGAGGGGAGGGAAAGAACATGAATCTTGTAACCATGGAAAAATATCCTTAACTAATTAATTAAATGTTTCTGATAATTAGGTACTACATTCAAAGATTTCTGCTAAGGAAGCACAGGTGCTGTTGTCCGGAGTATCTGTTGTCCCTTTTGTTTTCATATCCTTAAATTTTCAACGTGAGCATTTACATATCAGAATTAGCAAAGCTACAAATCAAAGCTTGATTTGTTTTGTTGATTGTCCAGACTTAAAGTATTAACAATACAGATTTATTAGCAGCCTCTCAATTTCAGTGCCTGGTGGCGACTGCCCAACCACCTGGTCCAGGGAAGACTGCTTTATGCCATAGGCGGATAACAATCCTGAGCACCAATTTGGCCCCAGTTTAACAAGTGAATGGGGGTCCTGATAAAATCCTTCGTGTGACAGGAGAGTCTCTCTTGCCTTTGAAATCTTACCTCCTGGATAGTGTTGGAAAGCTAAGGCAGACTCATTTCCAAAAGATTGGGAGGTTGTTCTTGCATCTGCATTGAGTGACAAGGATAGAGAATAAAAAATAGGTAAGAATGAACAACAGAAGTAACATTAGTTTTATATTCTTGTTCTACAAGCAAAGGCAGGGCTTAGCACACCTGCTTCCCATTAATCACCCATTAAGATGAAGATACTTTATGCCTGCTGGGAATCATTCCTACCATATTTCTCACTCCCCCCTACCAATCCCCTCAACAGCCCCCAGCTCAGGAATATATTGCATTTCATTTTCAAACATGAGTGTGTACTAACAATACACATTTGTATCATACTTTGTCTCGTAGGAAACGCTATATATAACTTTTTTTCTTCTTGATTTCGCCTAACACTTTATTTGGACCTCTAGATGCAGTCCTGATAATAGATAACGTTTATATATAGCATTTTAAAGTTGAAAAAATATTTTACGTACATTATATCCCATTTGATTCCCCCCCAAACCCTGTGAGGCAGGTTTTATTATCAAAAGTTTACATGTAAGGAAATTGAGGCAGAGGAAAGTTAAGTGACTTGTCTAGGGTCACACAGCTAGCAAATGAACGAGTTGGGATTTCAATTTCAACTTCTTTTGACTAAGTACAATACAGCACTGTCCACCATACCAGCACGCTGCATCTTATATTACCAACATTCCTCTGGCTATAGATTCAGAGCTGGAAAGGACATTAGATCTCTAGGACACTCCATTTTACTGGATGGGAAACTGAGACCCAGGAAAGTGAAATGATTTGATCATGTCACATGGCTAAGTTTTAGCAATGCTTCTATTTAAACCCAGATCTTCTGATTTTAAATTCAGGACTCTGTTAATGATATTTTAAGCCCTGGTGTTATATTACAGGACTAGGATCAAGGGCCACAAGGCTTCCTGTTTGTACCTAGAGTTTTTTACCAGACATATTATAATAAAGTGCTTGGTTTATGGCACTCTCTATATAAAACACTTGCTGGAGCCAATTCAAAGTATTTTTATATGTAGCAGCAGCAGCCATGTAGCAATTTAAAGCTTGTGAAGTACTTTACATATGATATCTCACTGGCTCTTCACAATAGCCCTGGGAGGTTGATGCTGTTATTACCCCCATTTTATGGATGAAGAACCTGAGGCTAAAGACAGTTAAGTGACTTGCCCAACACCACAGACATAGATAGTATCTAAAACAGGATTTTAATTTGTTCCTTTGGGCTCCAAGTTCAGAGCCACCTAGCTATCCACACAACATATCATTTGACTTGCTTATTGCCCTAGCCAACCACTGCCTCCATTTTCCTCATGAAAACTGGGAATAAGAGAGGCTAAGTTGTAGTTTTTAGAGGTCGTTGGCTCTTTCTATCATTTACACAATTGACTCTGAGATCAGAGTCATTAAATCGAGACCCCTGAGAAAGTAGAAAAGTGGGTAGTGAAGGCACCTGGAACTTCTTCAGTCACAGAAAGGAAATCAAGGCTATTAACCCACCTCCTCATAGTCCGTCCACACCACTGAAGGATGAAAACTAATCCAAGAGTCAAGATATTAAAGCTGCAGAGAGTTTAAATAAAGTGGCCCCTTAAAGTCCATTCATAGTTTACTTTTTTCTCCAGAGATATTAGAGACAAAGTCATACACAACCAAAGAGTTGGAAGGGATCTTTAGGGGCTATCCAATTTAATCCATGTCTGAACAAGAATTCCCCTGCAAGCACACCAAATAACTACCTCTCAGGCAGCCCATTCTACTTATAGATAGCTCTAATCATGAAGATATTTTTTTCTAACATCAAGGCTAAATTTATCTCTTTGAAACATCTACTTACGGCTCTTAGTTCTGCCCTCTGGGGCCAAGTAGAACACATCTAATCCCTCTTCCAGGTAACATCCCTTCAAATAACTGAAGACAACTATCATCTTTCTTCTAAGTCTTTTCTTTTGGCTAAACATACACAGTTTCATCCCCAATTCTCCCCATTATGGCATGATTTCAAGGATCTTCTACAGCCTGGTCACCATCCTCTAGGGCATTGGTTCCCAAACTTTTTTGGCCTACCGCCCCCTTTCCAGAAAAAATATTACTTAGCAACCTGGAATTTTTTAAAATTTTAATAGCAATTAATAGGAAAGATAAATGCACCCGTGGCCATCACCGCTCCCCCTGGATCACTGCAGCACCCACCAGGGGGTGGTGGCACCTACTTTGGGAATCACTGCTCTAGGGGATATTCAGCTAGTTAATATCTTTCCCCTAAAATATGGCACCCAAAATGGAGCCAGATACTTCAAATATGGTCCTTTTCCATAGGTTTTGAAAAAATGGCTCTCAACACAGCTTAAAATCAAATAAGGTTCTTGCAGGGAGAAAGGGGAATGGAGGGAGACAGATATTTTATTGCATTCATTTCATACTGAGCTATCAGCCTACTAAAACTCCAGATCCATTTCAGATAGATTGCTGTCTAGCCACTTCTCCTATCCTCCATTTAAAATATATTTTAGTTGTTTTCCCCTCTTTTTCCTAGACAAGTGATTCTTAATTTTTGTATGGGTGTCAAGAACCCCTTTGGCAGTCATTGAAGCCTAGGGACCTCTTCTCAAAATAATGCTTTTAATTTCACAATATAAAATATGAAAGATTACAAATTACATTGAAATAATTTCATAGACTCCTGACTCTAGGCCAGCAGTGTGCTGGTAAATGTTTAAGAACCACCTCTCCATGCACACAAACACATATATACACATGTACAATGCAAAGTTAAATCTGTGTTAACATTTTCTCCATCACTTTTTTTTTATATTAAACCATTACCTTCCGTCTTGGAGCCAATAAGTCAATACTGTGTATTGGCTCCGAGGCAGAAGAGTGGTAAGGGCTAGGCAATGGGGGTCAAGTGACTTGCCCAAGGTCACACTGCTGGGAAATGTCTGAGACCAGATTTGAACCTAGGACCTCCTGCCTCTAGTCCTGGCTCTCAATCCACTGAGCTACCCAGCCGCCCCCTCTCCATCACTTTTTAACATCTAGACAATGAACAATAAATTAAATACTGATTTGTAGCATTGTCCGATTTTGTAGTTGTAAATACTCCACCTGAACATTTAACAATGGAATTCACCAACTGGATCCAGCACACTCCAGTGAGCCACCTGATTTAATCGTTGATATTTTTCCCCTCTAACACTAAAATTTCCAGTTGGATTTTAATTAGGTTTATTGGAAGAGGAGAGGCAAGCAGCAAGGCTAGGTAGAGTATTCAACTTGGAGATCGGAAGAGTTGGATTCAAATTCTGCCTCTGACATTTAATAGATATATCATCAAGGTCAATTAACCCCTGTGAGCCTCAGGCACTCTGATTGTGTTGATTTAACTTAAGTTCTTGAATTTGTAGCTATTAGAGAAAGCAAGTTCCCAGGCCAATAAAATCACAGACCCTTAACCTATTTCCTCCATTTATTATAAAAATATGAAAGTTTTCAGAGCTATATATAGGCTCCAGCTCAGTGTCAATGACCAACAGGACCCTAAGAACACGATTATTTCTGAAGAGATATTCATTATACACCCATTCTGCCAAAGGTGCCAGCACTTGATCTCCACTAAAACTACCACTGTCTGAGAGGGTATGAAAAAGTGATAATGAATACAATTAACCCTAGAGTGGGTAGGAGGAGAAAGGAGAAACAGGCCGCCGACATAACCACAACTACCAGTCATTAACCTTGCCCAGGGAAGGCAAAAAATGTGGGAGTATGGGAAGGGAAGGGAGGGGTGGTAAAAGATTTTGGCACAGCCAGACCATTAATCACATCAGAAGGGGGGGAAACCTTCGTTAACTGGTCCCAGCCTGCTGAGGTATATAGTAGGGCTGTATATCCACAGAATCCCATAAACAGTCTCTCCTCAGAACAGCAATTCTTTAGCCAAAGGTAGTCATTGTTCCCAAGCCAGCCGGGCCATGAAACGTCATTACTTATTTAAAAAGTTTCTGAGTTGCTGTAATTCAGTTCCCCTCCTGTGAGAGGTGTGGGAAAATTACACCCACACAGCAAGCCCTACTGGTATAGGATAACCATGGTGCTTCTTGGAGTGGTTGACGTGGCTCATCTGCTAAACTATTGCCAATCAGAGAAAGACGAGTTCCTTCTCCTCCATATTTGTAAGGTTCAGTTTAAAAATGAGGTTTCCAAAGTAAGTTATCCGCTGCCCCACCATTCTCTTCCTGTCCTTGATCTATTTCCTACAAAGAAGGGATTTTGGAGGGAAAGGGCAAGTTTTAATTTTAGACAGTCAGGATATTAGATCCACTATTTTTTAAGGGCAGGATTGATTACAGGATGAATACAAAAGCATGAGGTCAGGTCCTATGCCTTTGTAGTACAATCTGAGATAGTGACCCTTTAAAAATCTCTCCCACTAGTTTTCTAGACTAGTTAAAATCCAGTTATAGATATCAGGAGTGTGCTGGTAAATGTTTAGCATCTGATGGCACACATACATAAAATGTACTCAGAATACATTTTTCAGCTGAAACTGAATTACTGACATTTTCTCCATCACTTTCTAGATAATCAATAAAACAATAAACCAAACCCTGAACGTATCATTTGCTGATTTCCAAAGCATAAATGCTCACACTGAAAATTTAACCATTGGCTCTCTAGTTAGGTAGCGCAATATGATAGAGAGTTGAACCTGGAGCCAGAAAGACTCATCGTCCTGAATTCAAATCTGGTTTCAGACACTTACTAGTTATGTAATCTGTGGCAAGTCACTTGACCCAGTTTGCCTCAGTTTCTTTATCAATAAAATGAGCTGGAGAAGAAAATGGCAAACTACTCCAGTACCTGCAAGAAAACCTAGGCAAAATGAACAGAAGTCCATGGACTTACGTAGAGTCCAGAACAGCTGAGCAACAAACAGCCAGTATGAGCTAACTCCAGCAGACCCCTAGAAATACCTTGAATAACATCTTTGTTTTGCAAAAGCACATGAGGTGAAAATGATTCAGGGGAAGCCAGTCCCATGAGAAAAGAAGTAAGCTGGAGGCAAGCCCATCTTGGGAGGGATCATGTTAGATGGAAGCATGAGCTGAGTTGAGTTGGGCTTATCTTGGGCTATCAGTCTGATAGTAGAGGATGGAACTTTGTGGTGGAGTTTGGTTATAAATGTTTTAATGTCATAAAAGTTGTAAAAACAACATTGATCAGGGCAAAGTTGTCCAGATATGGCTGTGCTCCATTGGGTTATGGCTTCTCTCCAGAAGGTGCCTGTTAAAACATAAATGTTCCCTGAGGGTCAGGAGGGGGAGCAGAGTAACCATGTGCCAAAAACACTATCGGATTGCTTTATCAGTTTATCTGGAAAGAAGAGAAGGTGCCCTAAGGAAAAGGGTGCAGAAAATGGATAAATTTTGATGAAGGAAAGAGGCAAAAAGTGTGATGATTATCATGGATCATTGTAGATAGAACAGGTGAGGGGATTACTAGAAGGAAAAACAAACCTCCTAAGACAAACTTTAGAGTGAGTTTTGCCTATAGTTTTGCTGGCACATTCTGAAGATGAAAGGAGAATGCAAACAAAATACTACATTTAGAGGTACTGTAGACACTTACCCATAACTCCAAAAACTTGTATACTCATTGTGCTCCCCTCTCTAACCCCTTAATAAAAGTAAATTAACACAGTATAGTCACCATACCAAAATATCCTGGGGTTAAAACTAAGCCTCCTTCAGGTGTCATATTCTTCCACACTTGCTCAGGGATCAAAGATAGCAAGGCCTTGGTCTGCAAACCTTCTTTGGCTTGGAAGTCAGGTCCTGGAGCACTTGTGTCAGCACCAGCAGTGCTTGAATGGAAATCACCTGTGACTTCTCTGAAGAAATTCTGGGGAGTGAGATGAGTCTTCATGAAAGGGGAAAGAGCAGTCGAGCTGGCAGAAGATATAGAATCTCTCACAAATCCATTGGAGATTGTCACTTTCCTAGAGCTTTCTAGACCTTGGAGCTCCTCATTGAGATTTTGCAAAGTGATGAATTGAATTGGATCCACACTGACTCCCTTGTTCACCAACTTTGTTGAGAACATTTCCCCACCTCTTTCTTTGCCAGTGGCACTGGATTCCAGATCTAACTGTTGAACATTGAACAGAAGATTTAAGGAAAATTCTTCTTTAGGGATATTTAAGGTGTCCACCATGAGTTCCTCACCTCTAGATCTTACTTCTAGAAAATTCTTTTCTTGAACCAGCTGAACATGGCTGAAACTCTGATAGAGGTGATCATGACGATTCACATCATCCTGGGGTTTCCTTATACTTTGAGCCATCAAGTGTGAATAAAAGTTAGAAGGCCTAATAATATCAAGGTTCCCTCGTAATGCAAGGGTCTCTGCTTCAGCAGAACTCCAAGACAATCTCTGTTCTTGAACAATGGCAGATGGAAAAAGCCTGTCAGAAATGCCTGCATGTTTGGGGAGCAGTTTTGTCAAGGACAAAGTCTCAGAAGGCCAATGAGAGTGCAGAATCAATGAGTCTACAGACAAGTCACCTTGAGTAGCTTCATTTTCTGGTTTATGCCCATACAAGGTCATTGGGATTAATGCCATCCTGACAGCAGAGTCTCTTTGAACTGAATTTTTTATACTGTCTGTGGGTCTGCTGAGCTTCTGCCTGAGCAGGATAGATGATGAATTTTTGTTCCTTATCAATGGCCCTTTAGTAGGGATCAGAGGAAGGAGGCCACACAGTTGCTTCCATTCAAGATCCTTTCTTTCTCTCTCTACTAGCTCTTTGTTCTTCAAGATCAGTGTCTCAGTGACTATTTGTCTTTTGTTCTCCAGACCCATACAGATGGTGTTCATGTTTGGAAAACTCCCAAAGAGCAGTTTTGTCACTAGGTCAGGATGAGAACCTAGGCTACTTGGACTCCTCTCTCTGAGCCTCTGGGAATTTGCTAAGGAAGACCCCAAGGCAGATTTAAGAGGAACTTGTCTCCCTGGGTCTATGAAGACAAAATACTCGCCTTCAAAAGATGGGATATGTCTAGGATAAGCTCTCACAGAGAGAAACACTATGTGGACAGCCAGGGCTTGAGTAGCAAAAGTCAAAGTTCCTTGCTTTCTACAGGCATAGAAGATTTTCCTTTCCACGCTAGATGAAACCCCTTGAAAAATTATTTTGTCCTGGCTTTGGTCACAGTTCTCAGGCCCTTCAAATCCTTTGATGTAAACAATAATGTGTTTCTTGGTCCCTGCCCAGATAGTCCAGTTACACCAGATGTTTGGCCAAGTACTACTTAGATTCTCTGGAAATGAAAAAGTTCCAAAGGTATCTTTCAAAACCACATGACACCTTCTTATAGGAAGATAGGTAACCATGCTGGATGGAGTAAAGATCTCTGTAGAGGGTTGGAGATAAGGTTAAGGGGGAGAAACAAAAAGCCACATCAGTAAAGACATAGTAAGACCTTCAAAGAGCCTATATTGGGGACCATTAACTTGAAATGAGGATGCCTTCATGGTTTCTCATAGTAGACAACTCTTAGTCAACCTTGGGACCATCATGGTATAGCACTCTAATTGGGAGTATTAGAGTCAAATTGCAATAGTGAGATTCTCCTAAAAAATTCCTTCTCTGGCTCAACATTATTTTCTGCCCTCCTTTCTCTCTTACACCAAATAAGAATAAAAATTATCTCCTCTCAACCATCCATATCTCATTCCATTTACTTCTAGGACCTCACACAACCTGGGCTCCTTGTTCTCTTCCCCCCCCCCCCCCCCCCGAAACCTCTCTTCTGTCTTAGAATCAATACCATGTATTGCTTCCATGGCAGAAGAGTGGTGAGGGTTAGCCAATGGTGGGTAAGTGACTTACCCAGGGTCACATAATTAGGAAGTGTCTGAGGTCAGATTTGAACCCAGGACCGCCCATTTCTGGGCCTGGCTCTCTATTTACTTAGCCCCTCCTAGGCAATATATATATATATATGTAATTTTTTTAAACCCTTACCTTCCATTTTAGAATCAATACTGTGTATTGGTTCCAAGGCAGAAGAGTGTTAAGGGTAGGCAATGGGGGTCAAGTGACTTGCCCAGGATCACACAATTAGGAAGTGTCTGAGGCCAGATTTGAACCTATCCTGTCTCTAGGCCTGACTCAATCCATTGAGCCACCCAGCTGCCCCCCTAGGCTCTACATTCAGTGATACTCTCCCCACATGATTAGTCTTGATGAAAACTGGAAGTTCACAAAACATCATTAGGTCTAATTCAGAATCTATGCTAAAGATAAATCCCATCTGACACTAAAGGCCATTTAAATGAGATTTTCTTAACCTGTGTGAGTGTTCCATTTGTTCTCAGAACAATGCTTTTATGTAATTGAAGAAATGCTAAATTTTAATCAGATGTTAGTGAAAATCAGGTGTAATTTTTTTCCTATAAATTCACAAACTCTCTAAAATCTATTTACGAGCCAAGGGGTCCATGAAACCCAGATGGAGAACCTCTGATTTAGGAGGAAGGTTACAGCAGAAATGCTAGGGGATACAGAAACCTGACTGGTGGTTTTTCTCTCTACTGTCTAGAACCTTGTCCTCTGTGCTCAATTTTGAGCATTAGAGATACTTGGATAGGGCTTAGATACCTTGAAAAAAGCTCATTTTATTGAAATTCCTTATGTAGGGATTGAATGTCTAAGTTTAACCAGACATAATACCAAAAAAAAAAGCTTACCAGAGTCTTGAAGCTTTTGAGTTTCCAAAAGGTCTGTATCCTTAGACCAGAGAGGTAGGGATGAGGAGACTGCAGGAAAGTCCCCAGTCTGGTCCCACTTACCCAAGGACATTGATGGAACACTAGGAAACAAAGATATAAAGTTGTTTTTGGTGAGATTCTGGTTCTGTCCAAAGGAGTTGAAGGGTTTCCAAGGCTTGCTTTTATTCACTGTTGCATCCTTCTTTGAGGGCTGAACAGTCATTTCAGTCTGAATTTCATCAGGCTTCCAATAAGTTTTAGAAACCAAGGAAATCTTACTTCCTGAAGAAGCATCCCTACCTTGTGAAAGATTGTCCTTAGAGACTAGTTGAGATACGCTCTGTGGTCCTTGTTCAATAATGGGTTCACCTTCTAATGGGTCAAAGAAATTTTTTAACCTAAGTCCAAGTCTTCTAGGACTTGATACAGAGGTAGTAAGATCTATATTCCTCAAAGCAAACAGTGGAAGCAGTTCAGTTTTTCCTACACTTGAAAACATCTCTCCTGGATCAGTCCAGGAATGACTTGATAAACTTCTCAGAATAAGCTCATCTTCATTTATGCTCAGTGTAGGAGTGGGGAGGAAAGCAAGAAATTCTGCAGTTGGATTTGAGAAATAATGTTCCATGTTGCTTTTAGAAAAATTTGGATGGTGGCTCAAGGGAATACCAAGAGAGAACACAGTAGCCACCATGCTCTCTTCTTCATGATGGACTGAACTAAAAGGTGTGGTTATACTTTGAACAACCAGCATGGAGTCTATCTCAGCTCTAGTCTCAAATGGGGCTATGGAAGGCTGCTTGGCTTTTAGCATGGCTCCAGGGGTTAAAAACAAAGAGATCCCCAAAGACTGCTCAGTTGAAACTTGTTCACTGTGATAGACTGAGGGACTGGACACTGGAATTTTTTGGAGAACCCACTCAGGCACACTTACAGACTTAGCCACTTGGGAAAGAGTTAGGGTCAACTCAGCAAAGGGGAGAAACCTTTCTTGATCAACGACAAACTTCAGGTATGATTCAGCAAGACTCATTTGATGTCTACTGGGGACTTCTTCGGAGGCCAAGCTTTTTGTCTCTGCTGGCCCTGGAAGTGATCTGGCTGTTTGGAGAAGTTCTGGCTCAGCCTCAGTTCTGACCTCTGTGGATCTATTGGAGATGGTTGAAGGCAGTTCAGGGACTAATTCTCTGCCATCTGGAGATGTCACCATCAGAGTGAGCCCTGTGTCACTGAAGACTTCTTGAGAGCTCAACCAAATCATCTTACTAGCTCCAGAAATTTGTGTGATTTCAATGGAAGTGACAGCTCCAAAATGTAAGTCAGCCATTAAACCACCATTTCTAAAAGTCTTAGAAGAAGAATCCATAGTTGTATGAACTGTTGGAACCACAAGGATTGAGTGCAAGGAACCTTCAAGGGGAAACGGAGTTTCACAGGCCAGGTCAATACTGCATATATGAATTTCCATAGAATCAGTGGATATTGTTAGAGCTTCCTGAGTTAGGACTTCAGTCTGCAGAAAGGGCTGCTGTTCACTTCCAGATAAACTACTCCATATCTGGGAGGGACTGATCTGAATCTTTTCCTTTTGAGAGTATTCAGTCTTTTCAAGGAATTCTGAATCTGAGAGAATACTCAAAACTGAATGGCTTATGGGAATTGACTTAATGTTTATTGTTGCATCCTCTGAAGTGGGAATTAAATAGTTGGTTTGATTATCAACTCTTTCTGATTTGATATATATAGATTCATCTCCCATTATAATTGGTTGCACAGGACCCCCAAGGTAAGGAGTATTTTCATAAAGGATATCAATGTCAACTGTTGAGCCATCCATAGTAGACCCAAGGGAAAGAATGTTCTTTTCTTGTGTAATTTCCAACCATCTAATATCAAGGACTGCAGTTTTCCCTAAAGCTTTGGAAAACAATCCATCCCCAAGGCTCGTCTTACCCACATCTAGTGTTTTTGTGACCATGATGCTGTCTACCTGGGACTTACCAGAAAACCTCTCAGAGTTCAGTGGAAATAAGTAAGGCAAAGAGATCTCAGAAAATTCCACCTCCTTTCTTCCCCATGTGAAAGATCCCTCTGGTTGAAGATCTTTTGATGGCATTGGTTCAGGAGAGGTCACAACGGGTAGTTCAACCTTTAGTCCGGTACTACTGTAAGTAAGCTTGCTGGAAGGTCTTTGAAAAGGAACTTCATAAGTTAGATCCCCTCTCTCTAAAGTTCTTTCCCTGGGATCTCGGAAGATATAATATTTCCCTCTAAAGTATTCATATCGTTGGTTCCGGGTATAGTTATTCAACAGCAATGCCACATTCACAGCCAAAGCTCGAGTTGCATAGACATGTACTCTCTTGTTCCAACAAGCATAGGCAATGGTGCTTTCTACAATAGAGGCAACAGCCTCAAATATAATTTTATCTGAGTTTTCTTTACAATCCTTGCTTCCCCTAAACCCTTGGACATAGATGATAATGTGGTTTCTGGGGCCTGCCCAGATGGTCCAGTTACACCAGATGTTCTTAAGACGGCGATTCCGAATGACTGGGATTGAAAACTCCCCCTTTTTGTTCTTTAAGATGGCATGGCAGCGTCTCACAGGGACATAAATTTCAGTCCAAGATAATCCCTTCTCTGCAAGGGAAAAGAGGTGGGATAGAGGTTCTTAATGAGATGAAACAATTAGATATTAATGTTTCAAATAAGTAAGCACTTATATTGGGAGGCAGTTTGGTACAATGGATAGAGAGCCCTGAACTTGCAATCAAAGCATCTGGGTACAAATCCTGCTTGTGATGCTACCTGGGTCACCTTCATTTTTCTCAGCCTCAGTTTCACCTATAAGAGTGCTGGACTAAATGAACTTGAAGGGCCCCTTGAATTCCAAATCCACAAGACTGGGATCATTCTATACATGGCCCAGCAGAGAAACAGTCTGTGATGGGGAAGGAGCGGGGGAAGAGGAAAGATAGAATAAGTGATCATTAAACGAAAACCTTACCATTTGATCCAAAGAGCACTTCTGAAACCACACATGAACAAGACTATATAACATATTTAATGGGTGTTCATCCAACCTTTGCTTGATGAACACCCATAGCCAGGGATTCCTTACCTCCCAATGTAGTCCCACTGTTAGGAAGTTTTCCTTATATCAAGCCTAAACTCATCTCCCTGTGACCATTGCTCCCAGACCATTGTCTTCTGGAGCCAAGCAGAACAAGTTGAATCACTTCCATATGATAACCCTTCGAATATTAGAAGATTGTTTTTATATCCTCCTCTCCCTGGAGCCAAGATCTCTTTCTAGTTTATATATGTCCTTTCTAAATTATGGTTCCCTGAAATGAAGCAAAGAAGCAGCTATCATTTGGGATTTTTCTTTTGTCCTTTGGGTGACCCTCATTTTAATTCTTTGGAGACTGTGGTATTCAATGATTTATTGCCATAGATCACTGAAAGAATATTTTTGTTCGATAGACAATTCAATTAAAAATACTGCACAAACCCCAAAGGCAATCTAGCTTGTTCTCTTTTTACTATCAAATTTTTTAAATTTAAATTTGTTTTCTATATTAAAATACCTAATTAATTCCCTCCCCATTTCCCTTTCCCCTTTAGAAAGGTATCATTTGACAAAAAAATATATGTCTATATAAAACTATGTCTTACTCATTTCTATTTGTCAGTTCTTTCTGTGGAAGTGGACATTGTGGACATACACAAGCCATCCTTCAAATGATATTTCTGTTGCTATATATAATGTTCTCTTGGTTCTCTTCATTTCACTCTTCATAATCTCATGTAGGTCTTCCCATGTTTTTCCAAAATTAACCTGCTTGTCATTTCTTGTGATGCAGTATTATTCCATCACATCACATGCCACAACTTGTAAAAATTTTGATTTTACTATTCAAATTCCAAGGAAGACAAAATCCATAGAAGGAGCTGGCAATAAAATTCATGATCTCATATGTCTACAAATGCACGAAGTGTGGGTAGCAACCACAAGGAACTAAAGATCCCAACACAAGGAGGCAAATTTGATTTTGAATTGAAACTTGATTGAAAAAGACCCAGGTTCTGGAATAGGGGTTTTTCATTGGTCCTTGTGTATCATAGACCCCTCTGGCAGTCTGGTAAAGTCTAAGGATTCCTCAGAATATTTTTGATTGCATAAAATGCAGAGAATTACAAAGAATACAAATTCCATTGAAATCCAGTTTCAAAATGAAATTTTTTTTAATTTCACAGACTTTGGGTTAATGATTCATGCTATAGAAGGATATGCTTTATTGAAAAGAAATAGGCAAAGAAGAGGGCTAAATAGCACTATTAAAAATCATATCCCCCTCTGAAAATATAAGTATATATATATCAGGGTGGGGGGAATGACAGTACATGGCAGATAACACTTCAGTAAAGATTAAATTAGAAGTACTGTCATCAGAGTATACTCATATCAACTTTAGAGAGGGAATGAATATAGCAGCTTCCTTCAGCCACTTACTCAACTTCAAAATGGATGAATAAATGGATAGGATTAGCTAGAACATGGGGAAGGTGAAGAAGGTATTGGTGATAAAGGGGGAGAAAAGAGAGATACTACCACGCCCATCCATTCTAGCAGTAGGTTAAGGGTCTAGGCAAGGCTTCAGAGGCATGAATCATCCCCACACATAAGACTATTATGATTCATAGAACATCTTTGGGACTAATGGTTAGTGGGAAAATTGATTGTTTTTCTTAAAAGGGAAAAATCAAACAAAACTTTGTTCCATTAAAAAAAAAATCCCTAATGTACTGCTCTTTGAATGAAATTTGATATGCATTAAAAGCTTTGAGAGCATTGGCAGCTAATTTGGGCCAAGGAAGACCAATCTCCTAGTTCTCAGGCTACAATACTGAAATTTGGTTTTTCTAGACATAGCCATCTACCTTTGTAGATGTAGATCTAGAAAGATGTAGATGTAGAAAGCTTTGAGCATTCACAAACACTATATAGCCCAGTTTCAGAAACCAGAGATTTGTACTCCATACAAAACCCTGGACAAGTCAATCATCCTTTCAGAGCCTCAGATGTTTCTCCAAATTGCAGAGTTGCCAGTCTGTTCATTATAGAGAGTTTCCACACTGGTTGTTTCTTAGTCTAGTGTAATCACAAGTCCAACGAAGAAACATAGAAAAAGAGCTATGACTTCAAAGCACTATGTGAATGGGGATATAACATCTCCCTAGTAATTGCCTTCTCTAGAACCAAGGTAATACTGACTATAGACCCTCCCATCTTTCACAGGGAACAGCCCACCTTTATAATAACTATAACTTGGACTGAAGCAAACCCTGATCCAGGTCTACATATTGGCCATTTTGTCCTCTTGGTATTGGTCAAGGATCTAGCCTATCCTGTGTTCTTTTATCTTCTCTACAGGGCTGAGCACATTAGGATCATGGTAGAGTGGAAATCCTCTTCTCTTTGGCCATCTACTCCAACCTCTTCATTTTATAGATGAGGAAGGAGGCCCAGAAAAGAAGCAACTTGCTCAAAGATCAAATAGGTAAGATGTGACAGTCAGAATTCTAACCCATATCTTCCAACTTCAAATCAACCCATGTGCATAAAATATCTGACTAAAGAGAAATGTGGTTAAAGTCAGTAAGGAGTTTCTCCCCTATTTTCCATGTTTCTCCAAAGCAGACTTTGCCTCAAAGTTCTTAGAAGTTACAAATATGGTTCTTCAATAACATATCAGTCTCTTAAAGCACCTGCTCCCCCCATGTTCAAGTAGGGGGATGCTCAAGTGGATGCTCCCTGTAGGAAGGCTAGGGCAAGGATTCTTAAACCTTTTTTGGGTCACAAATCCCTTTGGCAAAATGGTGAAACCTATGGAGCCCTTACCAGAACATTTTTTTAGAATTTATTATGAATGAATAGAAATGTAGTTATTAAGCACTAACTATGCTCCAGGAACTGTGCCAAGTGCTGGGGAAACAAGCAAGACAGCCTCTACCCTCAAGTTGATTATATTTTAATGAGAGAAGATAATGCATAAAGGTGAGAATGATGAATGGGGTAATAAGGGCAATTGACTACCATGTACCAGCAGGGAATGGTACTGCTGAGTTGATTGCTATTTTTCTGAGCAAGAGTTGGAGGAAGAAGGATTTAGCACTCAGCAAAATGGCAGGGAGATGGCCAGAAATGACATGGTGAGCCTGAGATGAGGCAAGCTAAGAGAAGTGCTCACAATCAGACAGGATCACAAAGGAAACCAAATATATTCAAATAAAGATGGGTTTTTCCCCCATCCACATTCACAAATTTCCCTAAAAATCTATCTTTGGACCCAAGGTTAAGAAACCTCAGTCTAAAAGAACTATACTCACCAAGCTCAGCATGTTGAGGATCCTGAAGCTTTCTTGCCTTCTGGAAAGAAAGGAGAAGGGGAAGGGAGAGAGGATTACTAGGGAAAGAAGTAGATATGCCATGGGCTATTCCCAAACCCATGATGAAAAACACTCATCTGGAACACCTCCCAGTCTGCAGCCTTCCTACCTTCTTTTTTACCCTTTACTCCTTTCCCTGATATTTTTGAGAACATTTAAAAGTGCCTTCAGTTTAGGTCTTAGACTAGATCTTTGCTACCATTTTTAGAACCCTACAGTTAGCACAGCCAGAATCACCAAGTTTTAGAGTTGGAAGGGACCTCAGTACCCATCTGATTCAACACATGCTTGAAAGGACCTCCATTACAATCTACCTGACATAGATAATCATCAAACTTGCTCAAAGACTCCATTGAGGGAAGCCTACTATTCCCCAAAGCAGTCCATTCCTCTTTAGGATAACTAATTGTTAAGGAGTTTCCCCTCTATTTCTCCTCTTTATAATTTCTACTTATTGCTCCCAATTCTGTTCTTGGAAGCTAAAGAGAACAAGTTTAATCTTTCTTCCACAAGACAGTCCTTCAAATATTTGAATACAACTGTCACATTCCCCACCGAGTCTTCTCTTCTCCAGAGCACACATCCTCTGTTTCTTCAACCCCTTGTAAGTATATACTTATCTCCATACTCCACACAAGTAGGACTTTCCCAACAACCACCTTCCCCTTCATAACTAGATCTCCACCAAAGAGCTTTGTAACCATTTCCTTGAGGACTCACCATACCACTTGTAGAACTGTGAGGCAGCCCTAGACCTGAGCCTGAGTCTGGACCAACTGCTTTAGGAGCTACTATTCCACTTAGTAATAACTGAGAGAAGCATAGGAAGAAAAAATGGGCTTGGAGGAGCAAAGGCTGCATCCTGACAATTCCATGCATTACCTCCCCTAACAGCTCAGATCTCAACCAGTCATACTTCCTTCTACTAACAACAAACTTCTCTCTATCAAGAAGTCTTGGGATTGCCCTAACACTGGGTAGGGAGGTGAAGGGGGAGGGTAATTAACTGATAAGCTTACCCCCCTCACCTGTTACCTGTTGGCCTAATTAACCACAACAGCACAATCTACCACGGGATTTTGCAGACAAAATGGGAGGGGGAATGTAATTATTATTATTCTATTTCTCAAAGATTTTTCTCCATCTCTCAACTGTGGGCAAAGTAAGTACTAGGAAGGTCTCAAAATTTCATTGAGATAGAGCCAACAATTCCCTTGTGCTACCCATCTCCATCCCCTTTTCTGTTTGTTTGTTTTTTTAATCCATTCCTTATTCCTTTCAGTAAAAAAGAAGGCAGGAAGGCTATGGACTGGAAGGTGTTCCAGATTAGTGTTTTTCATCATGGGTTTGGTAATAGTCCATGAGTGGGAAGGGGAAAGAAAGGAGGGAGGGAGAGACACTGAGCTAGTTCTCTGGGACTGATTGTTATATCAATGAAGTCAATAGGTTTCTTCTTCTAAGGGAATTTTCATTTTAAGTTTTATCTCTCATTTGGTGAATAAAGATTTTATCTCTTGTTAAGAAGATTCTAAGTGAAAGAAAAAATGGTGGGGCTGAGGGCACAACTAGGTGGCTCAGTGGATCGAGAGTTAAGCCTCGAGATGGGAAGTCCTGGGCTCAAATGTAACTTCAGATACTTCTTAGCTATATGATCCTGAAGAAGTCATTTAATGCCCATTGCCTAGCCCTTACTGCTCTTCTGCCTTGGAACCAGTGCATACTATTGATTCCCAGATGGAAGGTAGGGTTTAAAATAAAAAGGTTTGTTGTTTTTTAGATAAAGAGAACTTCCTGTGCCCTTGAAATCATACCATCTAGCCTATATATGTAGTTGGACACACATACACAAATATGTTACACATAATGTTCCTTTATTCCTACTCATATATGACATATATATGGGTATATCATATATAAGCTTCATTATTCCTTCTCTTGTCTCCTAGAATGGAATATCTAGAGAAAGCTACAAGTGTAGAATTTGTCTACACTTAAGCAATTAACCTCAAATAACTCACTTTCCCTAATGACCATTGATAATATGAGAGACTGGTACAAAGTATAAATCTTTTGTGTACTTAGAGTATAAGTCTCTCATATACTCATCTCTATACTTAGAGATAAGTAGTAACTCACTTTACCTAATGACCATTGCTTATAGGAGTTATTCATTCGTTTCAGTACTGTCCAAAGCTTCTTTATTCCATTTGGAGTCTTCTCAAATTATTAGAGTGGTTTGCCATTTCCTTCTCCAACTCATTTTACAGATGAGGAAACTGAGGCAAACAAGTTTAAATGATTTGCCCAGGGTCACACAGCTAGTGTCTGAGGCTAGATTTGAACTTGGGTCTTCCTGACTCCCTCCAGGGCACTAACCACTATACAACCTAACTACCCCAGGAGAGGGAAGTCCAAATAACATCCTAACTTTCAACCCTGCCTCAGTCTCATTAGAGTTCTCTTGAATGTTACCTATTCTTTAAAAAGTAGTTTTGGGTTGCTACTCATTTCTTTTTATCATTTTGCTGGCTTCTCTAGTCAGTGGAGCAGGCACTTAAAGTCTGAGAAAATAGGAAGCTCTCTCCATATATTTCTTCTCTGAAGGCATTATTCAGATGATAGAAGAGCAATCTCCAGAGTATTTCCCAAGGGGTAAGGACTGTTCTTGAATTTCTCATCATCCAAATACAAGAACAATCTAGTTGGACAACTAGGTAGATGAAGATTTAGATAGCACTTATCTGTGTTCCAGGCACTATGCTAATTGCTAGGGACAGAAATATCACATATAAAGGGAAGCTAGAAGGGGAAGGGTATAAGCGAGATGACATGGGATGGCCAAAGAAGTTGTGTGGTTCCAGTTCACCTACCAGAGCTGGGGGATGCAAGGATATAGTCAAAAATGGGGCAAAGGAGAAAACATAGGGATGATGTCAGGAAGTAGATAGCATGCCAAAGAGGTAGTCATGAAGAGTTCAAAAGTCATTGCCAATGATTATATAATTTAATCTAGAAGGGACCTCAGAGATCACTTATAGGGTCACAGATTTGGAGCTGGTTGGACCTTGATGCAAAAAAAAAAAAAAAGAAAATACTGGCTCTGGACTCAGAGGTCCTGGATTGAAGTTCCAGTTGTTCCATGTGTAAAATTAGGGAGTTGCTCTATATGACCTCTGAGATCTCTTCTAGCTCTAAATCTATGGTCTCCCATTTTACAGATGAGGAAACCAAGGCTCAAAGGGGTGGTACCTTACCTAATGTCACTTCTGTCAGAGCGAGGACTATGACTACAAATTCAGTATTCTACTGCACTGTGCTGCCTTTTATTGCTTTTACTTCTCTTTTTATCCTGAGTTGAAGTATGAAGGCATGTCCAGGCAGTGCCCTGGGTCCTTACTACCAACCATTGGAAAGGGTTTTGTCCTCGCCTAGAAAATGCCTTTCTGTACATTGAGGATAATTAATGGAGTTATAATTTGAATTATGCCCTTGGATCAGAGGGACTCCAAAGGGTGAGAAAAGACATACCGAAATAGCTGGCGAGAAGTAGACTTAGCACAGCCAAATTAAAAAACTAGTCAGTGAGAGAGACTCTAATTTGTGCAACTCCATAGTCTCCCTGTGGCAACTAGGTGATGCCATAGTGCATAGAGTGCCAGGCCTAAAGTCAGGAAGACTCATTTCCCTGAGTTCAAATCTGGCCTCAGATACTTACTAGCTGTGAGACCCTGAGCAAGTCACTTAATCCTGTTTGCCTCAGTTTATTCATCTGTAAAATGAGCTGCAGAAGGAAATGGCAAACCACTCCAGTTATCTTTGCCAAGAAAACTCCAAATGGAGCCACAAAGAGTGGGTCATGACTAAACAACAACAACAATATAGTCTCCTTAGGGAACTAAATGGCTCCAGAAGATAAGGGAATCTTATCATTCTTCAATAGACACCATTCATTGGAGGACTGTGCAATCTCCTGGCATCTTCTTGTGTCTGACCAGTTCATCTCTGGCCATCTGAGTTCTGGCACTCACTCCATCTGTCTTTGCTCTCCATTTTAAACCCTTAGTCCAGGGCTATAGCTCAGGGGTATAACTAGCAAGAACTCAATCAACAATCTTCAAATATGGTGCTAATAAGAGTATCTAAACACCAGCTAGAAAGATATCTTCAATCCTTGAACAAACATCCAGTGGGTGGTCATGAAAACGTGTCTGCTTTTACAGGGAGGAAGCATCAATGCCAGATCCGTGTCCTTATCAAGGGGTCCCAGTGAGGACCTAGGAAAATGCCTGGGTTCTCCTCAGATAAGACTTAAAAAAATCCATTTAATGTCTTTGCCAGAAAATCCCTCTCACCTGTAAGAAAAGAAACATTCCCCTCCTCCATTCCAGAACCACCCAGATAGCTTCTTTCAGTCTATGACAACTATGATTGATGGACCAAGTACTGCCAGGATTTTTGTACAACTGGGAAATTCCAGACATGTTCTCATAATCATTCCATCCTGGCAGACACTACCAGAATTAATTACTTCTCCTCAGACCCATTGCCTAGGAGCTGAGCACAGCAGGTTTGAGAGGTCTGAAATGCTAAATAGCAGCCAGACACAAACTTCAGCCTGTCTGCCCATGCTCTGGGAGAAGCTTGGCTTCTGGATTCTGTGTTGTAGTGGCTACTGCTATTGGATTCCAGTTTTGACTTGAGACGCACAGTCTGAGGAGGGTCAATTCAGCCAACTGAAGCCTTCTCCGTTTGGAAACTTGGGGTGGGGGGAAGTATAGAAGGAGACACTGGGGAAATTCTTACAATCGATCAATCCACATTTATTAAATACCTACTATGTGCCAAGCCCTGCTCTAACCACTGGTGATACAAAAAAGCAAAAGACAGCCCTTGCTCTCAAGGTGCTTCCAATCTAAGGGAGGAGACAAGATGCAAACAAATATATACACACAAACTAGATACAGGATAAATAAGAAATAGCATTGTGGAGGAAAGGGATTGGGAAAGCCTTCCTATGAAAGATAGCATTTTAGTTGGGACTTAAAAGAAACTGGGGAAGTCATTTGGTAGAGTTGAGGAAGGGGAGCCCTCCAGGCATGTGAGACATCCAGAGAAAATGCCAGGAATCAGGAGATGCTATCCACTATACTTTTTGTTGTTCAGTCATTTTGCAGACATATTCAACTCTTTGTGACCCAATTTGGGGTTTTCTTGGAAAAGATACTGGAGTGGTTTGCCATTTCCTTTTCTAGCTCATTTCCATAGATGAGGGAATGGCAGTAAAAAGGGTTAAGTGACTTGCTCAGGGTCACACAAGCTACCAAGTATCTGAGGTGACATTTAAAATCAGGAAGATGAATCTTTCTGACTCCAGGCTGGGCACTCCATCTAGCTGCCCTAATGTTTTTTTTTTTACATTTATTAATATTCATTTTTAACATGGTTACATGATTCATGCTCCTCCTTTCCCCTTCAACCCCCCCCCCCGCGCCCCCCCTACCCATGCGCATTTCCACTAGTTTTGTCATGTGTCCTTGATCGAGACCAATTTCCAAATTGTTGGTAGTTGCATTGGTGTGGTAATTTCGAGTCCACATCCACAATCATGTCCACCCCAACCCATGCGTTCAAGCAGTTGTTTTTCTTTTATGTTTCCTCTCCTGCAGTCCTTCCTCTGAATGTGGGTAGCGTCTTTACCATAAATCCCTCAGAATTGTCCTGGGTCATTGTATTGCTGCTGGTACAGAAGCCCATTACATTCGATTTTACCACAGTATATCAGTCTCTGTGTACAATGTTCTTCTGGCTCTGCTCCTTTCGCTCTGCACCAGTTCCCGGAGGTCTCTCCAGTTCGCCTGGAACTTCTCCAGTTTATTATTCCTTTTAGCACAATAGTATTCCATCACCCGCATATACCACAGTTTGTTCAGCCATTCCCCAATTGAAGGACATACCCTCCTTTTCCAATTTGTTGCCACCACAAAAAGCGCAGCTATGAATATTTTCGTACAAGTCTGTTTATCTATGATCTCTTTGGGGTACAAACCCAGCAATGCTATGGCTGGATCAAAGGGCAGGCATTCTTTTATAGCCCTTTGAGTGTGATTCCAAATTGCCAGCCAGAATGGCTGGATCAGTTCACAACTCCACCAGCAATGCATTAATGTCCCAATTTTGCCACATCCCCTCCAACATTCATTACTCTCCCCTTCTTTCATTTTAGCCAATCTGCTAGGTGTGAGGTGATACCTCAGAGTTGTTTTGATTTGCATTTCTCTAATTATTAGAGATTTAGAACACTTTCTCATGTGCTTATTGATACTTTTGATTTCTTTACCTGAAAATTGCCTATTCATGTCTCTTGCCCATTTATCAATTGGGGAATGGCTTGATGTTTTATACAATTGCTTTAACTCCTTGTATATTTGAGTGATTAGACCCCTGTCAGAGTTTTTCGTTATAAAGATTTTTTCCCAATTTGTTGTTTCCCTTCTGATTTTGACTATATTGTTTTTGTTTGTACAAAAACTTTTTAGTTTAAAATAATCAAAGCCATTTAATTTACATTTTGTAATTTTCTCTAACTCTTGCTTGGTTTTAAAGTCTTTCCTTTCCCATAGATCTGACAGGTATACTATTCTGTGTTCGCTTAACATGTTTATAGTTTCCCTCTTTATATTCAAGTCGTTCACCCATTCTGAATTTATCTTGGTGTAGGGTGTGAGATGTTGATCTAGACCTAATCTCTCCCATATTGTTTTCCAAATTTCCCAGCAGTTTTTGTCAAATAGTGGATTCATGTCCCAAAAGTTGGGCTCTTTGGGTTTATCATACACTGTCTTGCTGATGTCATTTATCCCCAGTCTATTCCATTGATCCTCCTCTCTATCTCTTAGCCAGTACCATATTGTTTTGATGACTGCTGCTTTATAGTATAGTTTAATATCTGGTACTGCCAGGCCCCCTTCCTTCACATTTTTTTTCATTATTCCCTTGATATTCTTGATCTTTTGTTATTCCAAATGAAATTTGTTATAGTTTTTTCTAATTCAGTAAAGAAGTTTTTTGGTAGCTTGATAGGTATGGCACTAAATAGGTAAATTAATTTGGGTAGAATTGTCATTTTTATTATGTTAGCTCATCCTACCCATGAGCAATCAATGGCTTTCCAATTGTTTAGATCCAGTTTTATTTGTTTGTAAAGTGTTTTGTAGTTGTTTTCATATAATTGCTGTGTTTGTTTTGGTAGGTAGATTCCTAAGTATTTTATATTATCTAGGGTGATTTTAAAT